>NC_081410.1:359966015-360295599 GCF_030272615.1 Cryptomeria japonica
AAGATCCATCTCCTCTTGTAACTTTTGAATCTACTGCTCTTCTTCACTATTTCTCATGTTATTCCTAATTTGAGATCCTTTATGTTGATAGAGGAATGTGGTGAACTCCTTGGAAGCAATGAAGTCACTATCAGCAATGAAATCCTCATGCTCCAGGAATATGATGTCAACCACTTATCAGACATTCAGTTGTCCTGTTACCAAGTCTATCAGTGTATCCTCTACATAACCAGGGGGGTAATCCTCTCGAGGAGTGAATGGAACGATGCCAGATGTGGAAGTAGGAGACATATGAGCCAAAAGCTCTATATTCCTAATAGTATCAATGTAATCCCTAAAAACATGAGGCGGGATTCCCTCAAGTATTTCCAATTCATGCTCCATAAGTTTGTTGGCCAACTCCAAGGGGTCTTCAATCTTTTGTAGCACATTCTCATCCATTTTCCTTCTAAAAAGATTCCATTTATAAGCTTGCATTTCTTTCTCAAACTTTATTCGCTTCACTCTGGCCTCTTCTCTGCCAATGTTCTTAATGAGGTCATCCGGTAGGTAAGATTTATGCTCTCGAGCCTTTAGATTTTGTGATGACTGGGCTATCCTTATGTATCCTTTAGGATTGAAATTGGGCCTTGGATCCTCCATAGCCATGCCATAATAATCCAATTTTGTCTGCAACAGGCCATAACTCTCTAAACTTTTCACAATAAAATCTGAAAATACTAACAACCCAGGTACAATTGATTGTTTCCCATGGCTTGTTGGATGTTCTGTGCTCACTATTGATAGTTGCCTCACAATTTCTAGAGAAACCACTCTATTAGGGACTGTAAGTGGTAGTAAGTATGGTCTCCCTTCGAACCCGTATACCCTGACTTGTGTGCAGTCTGAAAAACAATACCAATCTCCCCAATTGTGTTCAATTGAGGGATCTTTAGCGAAATTTTTTGGTCTTAGGAATCTTTGAACCTCTAGTACAAGGGAATGATCGCACGGGCATCCCAATAGTCTATATAATGACTTGATACATAACTCCTCAAAATGCCAATATTGATTATTCACATACCTCTGGTCCCATGAAGAAACCCATAGTTGCACTGGTTTTCTCATCCTAGTATTGTCATATGTCCTGACACATAACTCTTCTGGCCATAACCCTTCATCTTGGCCCACATACAATATCATATGCATAAGTAAGGAATAATGCTTGAAATGAACATTGATGACATCCCCCTTTAACTTTTCTAACCCATGAATCAAAACCTCAACCAAATAAGTAGAAAAATCAAAGAAGCGGGGGTCCTTAGACTGCAAATTGACACAAATGACCATGGCTGCAATATCCATCAAAGGATGGGCTTTTATCCCTAGTACTTGGGCAACACAATAATAGGTATACTTGAAATATGGATGGAAAGAGTTGACATCATAGGGAGCTTTGTCATCCTTACCTAGTGGTATTAAGGACCCTGCATTCCTAGGTCTATGTATAAGGAGTCTCCACATTTTGTAAATGTGCTCTAGGTTAAAATATTCACTTGTTAACTTCTTGAGGTCAATCAATTCTTCAAATCCCCAACCCAACTCGAACATAGTGTCAATAACCTCCTTTGTGATTGCAAGAATTGGCTCACCCATTTAGTTATATATGGTCCTGGTTTTAGGGTCATAATTGTTTGCCAATGCCTTCATGAGCTCCACATTCATGAATACATTAGCCACAACTAACCTTCCTAAGTTCAATCGCCATAAATTGTTGATAGGTTGAGGGGCAACTCTTTTGTTGTACCCATATATGAATAATTCATACTCTCTCAATTCTATCCATATGTCTCCAAGATCCTCAAACTGGTCCTCCAGGCCTTCCTCATTAGCTCTAATCTTCTTGGACCTCAAACTGGATGATGGCCACTAGTCAATCAGGTCCTGGGCCAAAGAATGCCCTTCCCTTTTCTGTCTTTTAGGTTTTTCTTCTATAGCGATAGGTTGTTTTCCCTTTCTGGTCTTATTAGTTTTAGATGATGATTCCATTTGAATTTTAAAAGAAGAGGTCTATGTGCAAACAACTTACTTGGAATTACTGAGCTTTATCTGTGAATTCACCCAATTCTTGCTTTCAGTTCGTCGCCTGTGAATTCCTTAATGCTGTGTCCTTTGATGTTGATCCACTACTTATGGCTTATTTAATCAGTTAGTAATGGTGGTTTGGACAACGGTCACTTGGGCACACGTTTGAATTTAATGGCGATGTGACCTTCCCTGGGATTTGTTTTTGATTTTTGCAGCAATCAATAATCATTTCAATGAGGATATATCTTTCAATCATTTGTTTCTTTATTCCATCAATCTCTTTGTTTCTATCGACAATACTTTTGTTTTGAATATTACTTCGATCAAGTATTTTTTCCCTTCATCGAAATACTATATTTGGTCAGTATGGTTGTCTCCTCATCAAAACATATCTGATATCGATTGGTCTTATGTCAAAGAAACCTTGGGCTTCGGTGTCCTTTATTTTTCCATCAAAATACTTCTTTCATCGATATCACTATGCCCCATCAATGAATGAGTCTATTATCTCACCGAAGCTTTTCTTTATTTTCCCTTTTCGTTCTTCACCGATAAAGTTACATCGGCAAAACCACGCATATCGAGAACATGCCTTTTAACCTCCTCGAAACCTATATCCTCATCGATATCTTTTATCGATGTAGCTTCCTTTTATCTGATCGATATTATTCTTTTGATGAAAACACTCCTTTCAGTGGGTCCTTTTTATGTTGCACCGATAGTATTATTTCCTCGAGAACTTTTCCCATCGATGAAGACCCTCTCTACTTTCTTTGATATCTTTTGTCGATGAAGTTATTATCTTCGGTGAGTCCTTTCTGGAATTCATCAGTGTTTCCATCCTTTGATGGCTCTTTTATATCGATGAGACATTGCTGGGTCTCATCGATACCTTTTGAATTCAGATCGATATTATTCTTTCGATGAAAATGCTCCTTTTGGTGGGTCCTTTTTATGTTGCATCGATAGTATTATTTCCTTGAGAACTTTTCCTTTCGATGAAGACCCTCTCTGCTTTCTTCGATATCTTTTGTTGATGAAGTTATTATCTTCGGTGAGTCCTTTCTGGAATTCATCGATGTTTCCTTCCTTCGATGGCTCTTTTATATTGATGAGACATCACTGGGTCTCATTGATACCTTTTGAATTCGGATCGATATTATTCTTTCGATGAAAATGCTCCTTTCAGTGGGTCCTTTTTATGTTGCACCAATAGTATTATTTCCTCGAGAACTTTTCTCGTTGATGAAGACCCTCTCTGCTTTCTTCGATATCTTTTGTCGATGAAGTTATTATCTTCAGTGAGTCCTTTTTGGAATTCATCGGCATTTCCTTCCTTCGATGGTTCTTTTATATCGAGGATACATCGCTGGGTCTCATCAATAATAATAATTATTTTTTGATAAAAATTATCATTGTCAGAATTACGACGAATACCAAGCTTTTGACCGACGATGTAATCGGTGGACATACAACGTTCTTGTCAATGAAATGTTCTGGAGTCATCACACTTTTGACTCAAATGACACAAACATCTGATGAGGATGTTGTACATGCGATGACACCTCGTATTCGGATAGTTGTTGATGTCTCCGAATGGACCGATGACACAAGCGTCGGATAAACAACATCACCATCAGCTTTGTGACGAAATCTACTGATTTCGATGACTTTTTTGACTGTCGGCAGAGTCCATTGGATTGTCGTATTTCTGATGGGCATGGCTTCGTTGACCAATCTGACGCTGAGTTTTTGATGGTTGATTTTGTTGGCACTCCGATGAAAATTCGTTGCAAATCCAACAAACGACCATCAAAAATCAGCTCTGAATGTACTAGTGCCTCATGTTGAATCTAGCAAAGTACAACAAAAACTCACAAACCTTGACAAACCAAAGGATGACAAGGAAGGTAAATCCATTTCCTTCACTTTCTTCGATAATATTTTAGATGTAATATCTTAATGCAAAGAAAAAATTGTGATTTTATTTTTTCTCAAAGGGATTCCCTCAGAACTAGAATTTTTTAAATGAGCCAAAAACAACTAGGATTCCTAGGGTTGGTTAATAGAATCCTTTAGGGGGCTGGGCATGGGGTATTCCCTACACCTTCATTGACCCAAACGATGCTAAAATGGTTCTACAATTTATGGACAAATCATCTATGTTCATGTGTGAGATATTGACTTCCATCTTGAAGGCATCACTAAATCCAAAGTATTTGAAGTGGGTCAAGTTCCCTTTTCTTAACTTGGCCTTCAGAACCTTTCTTCACAACATAGCCTCCCAAGTTGGGAGAATATTATGGCATAAACAAAACTCAAACAAATGGTCCAACCTATGAAGTCAACCTAGGGCTTGTGTCAAAATGGACCTTACTTAGGGTCATCCTAGTCCTGTAAAAATCGTTGGTTCTGGCTTTGAATTTGAGAAAAAATTGAACTACCTTAAAAAGCTAAATGCTTTCTTTTACTGCCATAGAGAAGACCACTTAATTCAAGACTCTCCTATCTGCAAACCTTGTGCTGCAATTCCATCTACATCTCTTGTTAACACTTTGGTTTTCCTTGCTAGTAACTCTATATATGATGCACTTCTATAGCCTCCTGCAAATCCTCCCAAATTTCTTCCCTCCAATGATACTCACCCCCTTTCCTTTATTGATAGTCTCTATTCTACTCCCTCCTCTTTCCCCACCTTTCCCATTGCATCCCAAGAACCAAAGTCCTTTAAAGAACCTCTCCTTATCTCCAATTCTAGCATCCCTAAAAGAAAGAAGGAAAACTTGTCTTCTATAGACAACAAACCCTCTTCGAACCATACCTCAACACCTTCTTCCCAAGTTGTTGTAATAGCCTGATCTCATTTTTCTTCACCTATACATTTTGACTACAATTTTAGCTTTGACACCCATCCCAGTTCTAAAGAAAAAAGTAATACCTCATTGCTTATGGAGGAAGATCCTCTTTTTGTAGCCCAACAATGAAGTGTTGCATCCAATCTTAGAACGTTGAGGGATTGACTCTCTCCACTTAGAAATATCATGTCAATAAATCTATCCAAAATAAACCAACCTAATGTCATCAAGCTATAAAAAGTCAAAATCAACAATATTTAGTTGCAAGCCACTCTTACTCTCATTTGGAAGGAGACCCAATTTAAGTATACTAAACATTTTGAAGGAGGAGGTGGTGTTATTTTGGGCCTTACCCCTTGGCTCTCTCAACATATTTTTAATTCTAGTATAGATCCTTATAATTGTTGTGTTTGTTCTATTGTTATGATTCAAGATACCCTTTATGGTTTTGGTTCCATCTATGCTCCCAACTCCCCTACTAATAGAATCCTTATTTGGGACTGGGTATGCTTGAGCCCACTCTTGGCTAGGTGGACACATGGTGGAATAATGTTTTGACCATAGTTGGAACAACAATATGAACCTCTCTAAAAAATATTTTGAAGCCTGAATTTTAGCTAGAAATGCCCTTGGAGATTGTGATCCTACAATTAGTAAAGAAAGGATACAAAAAGAACATTTATTCACTTAACACAACTGTAGGGATGGATCTCCAAGGAAAATGAGTTGCCTTGATTATTTGCATCTCCCCTAATTGTTATATTCTCCCATCTTTCATTAGTTTGCATGTTCACTTGGACCTTTCAACTACATTTCCATACCTTCTTCCTATTATTACTGCTATTTCCCTGTCCAATCAACCTCCCTAATTTTAGACCTTCCTTTCAAGCTTAATATCTCCCACCTAAAGCACCATGATTGTATTGACAATCTCCTTGTTATTTAAAAAGTTGAACCTGAGCCCCTATTAGCAAGAGGAATGGGGAAGCTACATTCTAGAGATTTGTACCTTAATAGATATCTTATTGTAGTCTTTATACCCCAAAGGACATAGTAAGGGAATTCAGGAGATGCAAAAGTAATTTAAGACAATCAACCATATACTCATCAACATCAATAAAGAAATAATCATTACCCACATAATTGTACAAGCAACATCTTCATTATATTATACTTTCAATCCCAAAATTTAGGTCTCATTCTCTTCTATATAATTCACAATATATCTCTCTGTTCATCTCATATATATCCTATATATTACTTATCTCTTCTGGATATCAGTTGAAATTCAAAGGATAGGATCTATCTCCTAAGGTTATCTAATGATCTATTTCTATACCTCATACCGTATGCAATAACCTGAGTCAAATCTATTGCTTATCCTTTCCCTACCAAAATAACACCCTTTTTAAAAATGATGTCTTGTCCTCAAGACATAATGCTCAAAGTAGGAGTCCTAGATAAGTCAACTTCAGCTACTTCAAAGTCCTCTCCCAGTTTGTCTCAACTTGTAGCATGGAGATTTGTCCTTCTAGCTAGATAATGGTTATCTCTACCTCTATCAGTGTAGTAAGGATTTGAAGTTGTTGAGCTATTGCCTCAGTGCTACCCTAGATCCTTTGGAGGTGTGAGAGATGATCATGTACTACCTCTTGGAGCTATTTGATCTAGCTCTTCAATTTCACCCTCTAAATATATACCTATTACAACTGATCATTTATTGTCTCCATCTTCCCCCTATTGCTCCATCCATATCTATGAGTGAATTATATGTTTGGGCAACCTGTGTGATCTAAGCTTCTAGCTTCAATATCTAGTCCTTCAGGTTCTTAGTTGTAGTAGGTCACTATAAAAAAAAATAGATATATTATTCTAGCCTTAGAGAAAGTATTAGCTAACTTATTTATTTCACCATGTATTCAAGCTTGTGCAATGGCAAACTTATTGATATATTCATTTATTTTCTATTTCAAAATCTCTTCCTATGCCTCTTTGCTTATGTTTTGTTTTGCAAAGGCCAAATCCCCCTATAAGCTATCTGTAGATAACTTGAGTTTCTATGGTAATGGCAATGAAGTGTCCCTTTAAATGTGTGGGATTGCATTCTATAGAGTGATCACTACATCCTTCAATTATTCTACATTCTAGATATGTTCATTTAGGAGCTCTTCCTTGGTAGTATAATGTAATAGATCCCCCAGCCGAGGCGAGATGCTAGACATATCTACCTTTTAGTCCACCAATGGTAATTTTAGTAGTTGCAGAGATGAGTTCAATTGTAGTTGTTGTTTTTGTGCGAGAAAGTTCTTTATTGAATTTATTGTCTCCTTGGTCATGGATTATCCCTCGGTACTAACCCTAGCTAAGTGATCTTTACTATCCTCTTGCTTTGTTGATTTCTTCTTCTCCACATTATCTTCCTTTGTTTATTTGTTCTTATCGATTATCTTCTCTACCTTCTTTGTTTGTTCTTTTGCTTTGTCATTGGCAATATGTTATGCACTCTTCTATGTGTTGTCTTATGTATCCATCCTTCTAGCTTGCTTTTCTATCACGTCCTTGGCCTGCTTGGTTGTATTGTTTTTTGGTGGAGGAGGCCCTTCTACTCACTCTTCTTCTTTAGCTTTCAACATATCCTCATAGAGATTTTATGCAACTTTGATTGTTTCCTCCTAGACATTAGCTTCATTTTTTGAAGTTTCCTCCATCAATTCATCCACACTTTGTTTGGTGCAAATCTCCTATGCTTGAGAGTATGCACTTTAGTCCCTCTATAATATTTTGACTAACTTTTGAAATGGACTCAAATTTATTCATCCATCTTCAATGATTTGGTCTGTTTCAATCTTATTGACACTTTGATTTCTTTTAGAAAGTCTTTTATAGTATCATTGAGTGAATTGTTGAAGTAGTTCACATACTTTGCAAGGCATTGTAATTATCATTCTTTATTTACCTCTCTCGTGTCTTTATACATTGTTAGGAACTATGGTAGTATCCCATGGCTCGTGTAATGGCATTGAAAGTCACCATTATGTCAATTGGCTCTTTTGTTGGGTTCAAACCTTCTTGTTCTGCCGCTAAAGGCTTCTCCATGGTTTTCCTCTTCTTTGACTTTATTTTTAATGGTTGTTCTACTTCTTCTTCTTCCTCATGATCATTAATTTCTATCTCTTCTTTCTTTATTTCTCTAATGGTTTGTGATAGTGATCTTTCGTCCATCTATTTTGGCCTAGGTCCTTGGGACTTTTATGGTGTCCTCCCTAATCTCCTTGTGGTGGTTCTTTATGTGGAGGATGTGGAACCCACTGATTTGTCTTGTGAGGTATTATACAACCTCCCTAATCTCCTTGTGGGCATGGAAGTAGTAGTTGTGGTGGTGGTAGGTGTTGATGGTGTTCTGGAGGATTGTGCTCTAGCACCTGCAATGTATTATGCATATCCACCCTTTGGTATCTCAACTGATGCAAACAATTTATCTTTGTTCTTATATACCTTCTCATGTCCTTCCTTCAATTTTCTGTCCATGACTTCCTTGTATATGCCAAACCTCTCTACATTTGGGTCCTGCGAGCTACTCGGAAGTTTGGAAACATACACATTGATGTCTTATTTTGAGACCACATAGGGCAACCTTGACACCCATACAGTGCAAGGCTCCACCGCTTCCATATATATGAAGTCCTTATCAACCATGAAGGTTATGGTGTTTGTATATTGTGTGATTGACTCATAGGGTACCCTTTCCCTCTTCTACATCATCATTTGGAATTTCTTCTAAAATACCCAATAGGCTACCCTATATGCATTGTCTCCTTGGAACTATCATATGCGAAATTTGATTTGTGTTGCTACAAGTTGTTCATTTCAACACACTTTTCCAAGGAATCCCAATAATTCATTCAAAAAATAAAAAATAAAAAATAAACAAAGCATTAGTGTGCTATACCAGAAGTGGTATTTTTTTATCTTGATTTTTGACAAGTTCTCCATCAATTACTCTCGCATTAGCTCATAGAGGTCATAATCTTTACCCTTGATCACCATCTAGTAAGTAGTATGAATGGTTGTAGTTGTTGTAGAATCATCTTTGCTTGTGTAGTATATCTTGTAGGCTATGCCCATTTTTTCATATTAGACTCCATCATCAATTATTGTCCTCACTTTCAGACTCCTTCCACTAGGAACCACTCCAATTAGGTCCTTCACCTCATTGTTTGTCATCACCTTCTTCATGAGAATTCCTCCTATCATGGGTAGGCCAATGATTGTATGATTTTGCTCCCTTTTGATTCTATGAGGCTTGTCAAGTTAGACAAAATCATGTACTTTGTTGAGGGAAATTTTGATCCACTCACTCTCTTCATAAAAGTCTAGGTAATCCTTCCATATGTGTATATGCAATTTGTGTGTATTGGTCCTTGTAACTACTACCATTGTCCTTAAACAATTTATGTTTGAGATTTTTAAAATCTTGCACGATAAATCTCTATAATATACTCGTGAATGTACTTTTGGACATTGTCCATAGAGACTATATCGTGCAAGATGTTTGAGAATGCACCTTCAGTGTTTTTCAGGATGGCTTTGAATGGGTATTTTTGGTATGTAGGTCGGGGTTTCTCTACAACATTGATAACTTATGGGGTGACCATGGTGGAATTTGTAGTGAGGGAAAACATTTGAAGTATGTGTTTGTAGATAGATCTTAGGGCTTGTGAGGGCTTTCTAGGGCTTTGTAAATTGTAATAAATGCAGTGTCTATTGGTGGGTTAATTCCAGCTACTAATTCGTAAGTGTATGATTTTACTTTTTTGTGGTTTATAATTTTTTGGAATTTTTTCCTTTTTGGATTCATAATCTACTATAATACATAATATACAAGATTTCATTTTGTTTTTAAACTTACTTTTGGGGTGGTGGTGAATGATAGTGCTTGAGTTGCACACTATTAATGTGCCCTTGTATCAAATATCCATCCAACTATCTCAACTTTACCACTCTGGTTTTGTTAATCTTATGGATATAAAATGATTTTAAATATCGAACCTTTAACTTCCCTTGCTTTTTTAAAATTTATATCATACAACAACACTAATTCGCCTTTTTTGAATGTCTTTAATCTTAGGTTATGATCATGCCATGCTTTATGTCTCTGCCACTCCAACTTTTTGTTTTACAATGCAATATATTTGTACTCATCTAATTTGTCCATATTTTCCATTCTTTGTGCCAAAGATTGATCATCATCCAATGACAAAGTGAGTGCAGTACGCATTTTAGATACAATGAATTACATCAATATTGTTACATCTATACCATACAACAACTTAAATGTAGCTAACTTGTTAGTTCTCTCATATGCAGTGTGGTAGGATCAAAGTACCACAAACACTTTTACATCCCAATCTATTTTATTCCCATCACAAATCTTAGTAAATGCTTTGAAAATTATCTTTTTCAATGCTTCACTTTCTCAATTAGCTTGCAGATGATATGGTGAACTCTTATTGTACACTATCATGAAATTTTGAAGTAGTTCTTTGATCATGTTTTTCACAAAATGCTTCCCTTGATAACTTACAATACTTAAAGAGCATCCATATCTTGTGATAATAGTCTCATATAAGAACCTTGTGACAATTTTTTTATGTAATCATTTGTTGGCTCTACCTCTACCCACTTTGGTAGATACTCCACTCAAATGATGATGGATTTTTCCTTTGAATGCTTTGTTGGTGGATCAATTGGCCCAATGAATTCGATAGCCCATTTCTCAAATGGATTATATGCTAATACTAGTCTTATTTGCATTGAATCTCTTGTGTTAGGTCTTACTACCCTTTGACAAATGTCACAACCTTTTATACACTCCTTAGCATCGTTTTGTAGGGTTGGCCACAATAATCTGGCAAGTTGCACCCTCCTAGTTGTGGTTTCTCCACCATTGTGTCAACCTACTATGTCTTCATGAGATTCCTTCAAAATTCAACCTATCTCATTCTTGTACACTAAGTACCTTCTCAAGATATCATCTCCCTAAGTGGTGTATCTCTCCTACAACCAATGTGTATGGTGTTTCCCTCGACACTGATGATTGCTTATCTTGTGGTGAAATATCTTTGGGAATTATCCTATGGAAATTAGTATGGTGATGTCTTCCATATCCTCCACTAAGGCTTTGATGTGAAATATATGTGTGCCAAGTAGATCGTCACCTTAAGCCTCTGGTTCTTGCTCAATTTCTATCCTAGGTAGGTAATCCAAACCTTGGTTTCTCTTTCTTGGCTTTACGATGATCATGAAATAAAGTTCATGAAACAACAACAACCACCTACATATGTGGCCATGTATGAAAAGTTTGTTGATAAAATACTTCAATGATCCATGATCAATAAAGAATGTGAATGGTGTAGATAGAAAATAATGTTTATATTTATAAAGCACACATACCATAGCTAATGTTGAACCCTCTCTATAGTTGTGTAATTCCTTTCCATGGTAAATAATATTCAATCAACAAATGCAATTGGATGATCCATATTCCCTTTAGGTTGATCCAACCCTTCTCCTATAGTTATAATAGGAGGATCTACATGAATATGAAATGGGGTATTAGAATCTGAGAAGGTTAGAATATGCGATTCTGCAATCTTCTGCTTCAAATTATTAAATTCCATATATGCTTCATTATTCCAATGTATTCTAAGCCATTATTTTTATTCAATAACTCCTCTAGTGGTACATGTTTGCATAGCCTCTTATGAATTTTCAATGGTATTTGATATATCTCAAAAATGTCTTCACTTTTGGTACACTCTTAGGTGGCAGAAGGTTTAGTATCACAAACTTCATAAGATCCACGATCAATCATTTACAAATAATATGGCCTAAAAAGGTCCCAAAGGGTACCACAAACATACATTTATTCAAATTCAAATATATCTACATACTTCTACACTTGTTCAAAATCATGTGGAGTACTTGTATGTGATCTTTCATGAGTCCATAGATTATCAAGTCATCCAAGTATACTTCTAAAAAGTCATGCATAAAATCCTTGAAAGTGTTCATCATTATCTGACTGAATACTGTTGGGGCACCATTCAATCCAAATCAAATCACTGTGCACATGTAGGACCCCCATTCTATAGAAAAAGTTGTTTTTGATTGATCTTCCTTCCTAATTTTGACTTGGGGATATCCAAAAAATTCATTAGCGAATGAATATTTGTCCCTACCACTGATTCCGAGATCTCTTCTATGAATAAAGTGGGAAATGGATCATGAATGCAATCTTTTTTCAAATCCCTAAAATATATACAAATACTTATCTCTCTAGTCTTCTTATTACTAATAACCATACAAATTATCCATTTTGCATCTTCTATTGGTTTAACAATTTTGGTAGAAGACTTTTGGTAGCTAGCATCTTGTCCAATTCTACCATCGCCTTCTTCTTCACATTAGGATTCAGTCTATAAGGCCTCTTTTGGATTGGTTTATCTCCTTCCTTCAATTAGATCTTCATCATTCCTACCTCCTCCTTGAATCATTTTATTAATCTAAATTTCTTGGAGAACAAATCTTGATACTTTGATAGAGTTTGTACCAATTGTACTACCATCTTCTCATCCCAATAATATCCTATCTGATAGTTCAGATACTTAATGTTAAGTACAGATGCCAAGCTAATAAGATGAGAGGGGGGGGGGGGGGGTGAATCATACAAACTTAATCTTCCATAAAAACATCAAATTCAACCTCGATAACATATACTTCAGTAATATAACCAAAACTGCTAAACATGCAAACTCAAAAGCATATAAACAACATAACACTCATAACAACATATTTAACATGGAAACCCAAATAGGGAAAAACCACCATGGGATTTTGGACCCACTAAGAAATATACTCTTCTAGAGTATGCTCGGTTAAAAGCAAATCTTGTTAAAGATTACAAACACATTGCTAGATGTGACCTAGTTAAGGGATTTCCCTCAGATCTATTAGGATCTTCACCTTGTTAGAAGTGACCTTGTTAAAGGATTTCAAACAATCAATCAGAATGTCACCTTGCTAGAGGGTTTTGCAAATAAGAATGTTAAGTCCACTTGGTTAAGATATTTTCTGTCACTTTCACAAAATAATAGTAATAAAAATCTATCTGCAACTTCACATCTAAAATGCTAAAGCAGATTCTTATTTGCTCAATACAATATAGGACTTATCTTGTCCATCTGTTGGGCTCTATACTCTATTATTCAAACAGGTCTTCAAGCTTCTATGCTCAGTAATAACTATGTAGCATCCCTGTGCATACACTTGCCTGCATGCATTGTTTATCAATAGTTCCTTATTTATAAACAATTCGCCAACCACTTAATCTCCTTGATCACATTTCCCATGATCAATCATAGCCATCAGATCTTCAAACTTGACTAGGTTCAATGTATCCTTCGATCTGAAAATGTTTTACCCCACCTTGGAACTTGCATACATTTCTTGGAACTTGTGCTAGGGTATTGTGGTTCAATCTAAGCTGTAGATCTTCCTGCCGATTTTCCTTTACCATAGATTCTTTAACAAACTTCATTCATGGCATATCAATCATTTAATCATAGCTAGCTCATCAACTTCCTTCATTAAATAATGCTTTTATTCATTCAATGCATTCTGTTATTACTCGGTTGCAACTCGGTAAATACTAAACTTCACTCGGTAGACATACCGCCTTCATTAACCGATAGCGATAACCTTAGGGTTTACCGACTAGGTTCCTTAGGGTTTACCGACTAGGTTCCTTGCTCAGTAACATAGTATAGTATTAACCTTACAATCAATAACATATGTATGATATCAAAACAATCTAAACATCATGATCTTATCATTGTCTAACTCGGTAATAGTTGCCCATTGAATAACTTATTCCTCCCCTTATTCATCATATTCTTTTTGTGTCTTTTACCGACATCTTTATACTCATCAAATCATACCTCTCAAGATATGGCAACATCATACTGAATTAGAAAATCAATTTCTTGACATCAATGCCAAAATAATAATATTAAGACAGTAAACATCCTTAATTAGTTTCATCCATAATCATCAACAACCTTCTCAATATCCTTATTGAAATGCCAACAATCTCTCTTTGTCTGTTATAATGCCAAATGCCAACAATCTCCCCCTTTGGCATTGATGGCAAAACCAATTGATTTGACCTAATTGATTCGGATTGCTGTGAGATTCTGAAATGCTGAAATGCTCTCATCCTGTCATCATAATTCTCCCCCATACATTAGTCTTCTCCTTTTTTCTTCAATCTTCTCCCCCTTTGACAACAATGCCAAAAAGTAAAGAACTAAAACATAATTCCTTCCTGTATGAAGTGATTTCCTGCTGTTATGTGTCAACTTTAGTCTCGGTCAGAGCATTTATGTCTTCAATTCCTGTTCCCTGTATTGTTTCCTGCACACCTTTAGAAAACATCCCAAAGTGTGTAAATCAACATCAACTCCTAAAAGATCTTCTGTAGAGTCATTGAATTGATGCTTTCACCGAACTTGGTCAATGAGTAGAAGATAGGGGTAGGACCCCTAACTTACTTCTGAGATACTCAAAAGTGTCCCTTGGCAGTGGCTTGGTGAAGATATCTATTATTTGTTCCTTTGTGCTAACATACTCCAACACCACTTTCTTCTCTTGAGCTTCTTCTCTAAGATAATGATATTTGATAGAGATGTGCTTTGTCTTAGAGTGCATAACAGGATTCTTTGAAATGTTAATGGCACTAGTATTGTCACAGAATATAGTTACTGGCTTGGTAACTTTCTCATTTATACCTTCCAACAATTGTTTGATCCATGCTATGTTGGTATAATTCAATGCTGCAGCAACGTATTTAGCTCCTGCTGTTGACTGTGAAACACATCCTTGTTTCTTGCTAAGCCAACTCACTAGTCTTTCTCCTAAAAAGAAAGCTCCTCCACTTGTGCTTTTCTTGTCATCAATGTTGTCTGCCCAATCAGCATCAGTATAAACTTTTAAATCAAATCATTTCTTTTCTGATATACTAAGCCATAATCTTCAGTGCCTTTCAAGTATTTGAAAATTCTCTTGATTGCTGTCATGTGTGTTTCCTTAGGATCTGCAGAGAATCTTGCAACTATACCTACTGCATGTGCTATGTCTGGCCTGATGTGAACAACATATTGCAACTTTCCAATCATGGATTAGTAAAGTGTCTCATCAATAGACGTAGATTCATCATTCTTTGATAGTTTATAGTTGGTAGTCATAGTAGTACTTACTGGTTTTCAATCCTCCATTCCAAATTTCTTCAAGATTTCCCTTATGTACTTGGATTGAGTAATGAAAATCTCATCTTTCATTTGCAGTATATGTAAACCTATAAAATACTTTATCTCACCGATTAATGACATCTCAAATTCTTTGCTCATTTCATTTCCAAAGTTCTTACATAGAGAGTCATTCCCACAAAAGATAATATCATCAACAAATATGGCTGAGATTAGTATTCCATTTTCATCATTCTTCATGTATATGTTACTATTTTCACTTGTTCTTATAAAACCAATCTTGATTAGATAAGAGTGCAATCTTTCATACCATGCTCTAGGTGCTTGTTTCAGACCATATAAGGCTTTGTTCAATTTACATACCTGATCTTTATTCTTGTCTTTAGCAAATCCTTTAGGTTGTTCAATAAAAACTTCTTCTAATATACCATTCAGAAATGCAGTTTTGACATCCATTTGATATACCTTGAAATTCTTGTAAGCTGCATATGCCAACAATGTTCTTACTCCTTCAAGTCTTGCCATAGGTGCAAAAGTCTCACCATAATCAATTCTTTCTTCTTGGGCATAACCTTTGCAAACTAGTCTTGCTTTATTTCGAATGACCTCACCTTTTTCATTCAACTTGTTTATGAAAATCCACTTTGTATTGATTACATTTTTGTCCTTCGGTCTTGGGACCAATGTCCATGTGTCATTCTTCTTGATTTGATCAATCTCTTCTGTCATAGCATTTATCCAATCTTCACTATTAAATGCCTCTTTCACTATTCTTGGTTCAAATTCAGATATCAGACATGTGTTCTGTCTCAGTTTGTTCCTTGTCATTACTGGATCATCCTTATCTCCTATAATCTGACTTGATGCATGATGTCTTTTGACATACTTGGCTAATACAGGCTCGATAGGCTTTGTATGATCTTCTTCATCACTCGGTAACTGAATATTTTCTTCATTTCCTTCTGCAGTTTTCTCGGTAGGACTTGTCGGTTGAACATAGACAAATTCATCATAATCTTCTGGTTCTTTGGAATTTCCTTCATCATTTCTTTATGCAAATTCATCAATTTTCACATTTGCACTTTCTACTATTTTGTTAGATGATTTGATCAGACATTTAAATGCTTTACTTCTAGAAGAATAACCAAGAAATGTTCCTTCTTCACTTTTCTGATCAAACTTGCTATTTCTATCATCTTTGTGTGCATAGCATCTACTTCCAAAGATTTTTAAATAACTTACATTAGGTTTCTTGTCATACCAGATTTCATATGGTGTCTTCAAAGTTCCTTTCTTCAGTTGTACTCGGTTCAGGGTGTAAACTGTTGTGCTTATTGCTTCTCTCCAAAATGTTTGTGGCACTTTCTTTTCAATCATCAGGGTTCTGGCACAATCCACAATAGATCTATTTCTTCTCTCAGCAATTCCATTTTGTTGTGGAGTTCTCGGTGCAGAGACTTGTCTTTTTATACCATGATCATTGCAAAATAAGTTGAACTCATTAGATGTGAACTCTCCTCCTCTATCTAATCGAAGACATTTCAGTTGTCTTCTTGTTTCATTTTCAACTCTTGCCTTTTACCATTTAAACATTTGAAAAGCTTTTGATTTTTCTTTTAAAAACATAACTGACATCATCCTTGAGTAATCATCCACAAATGATATGAAATATTTATCACCATAATAACTTTGAACTTTCATAGGACCACAAAGATTAGTGTGCACAAGATCTAAAATTCCCTTAGAAGTGTAGGACTTACTTGTAAAGCTTGATCTTGTCATTTTACCCATCTGGCATCCTCAGAACATAGCATTCTCAGGTTTTTCAAGACTCAGTAGACCTCTTACTCGGTGCTTCTTGCTTATTTTGATCAGATTATCAAAATTCACATGATAAAACCTTTTATGCCATAACCAGGCATCATCTATCTTTGCATACAAATATTTATTCTGAGTTGAGTCAAGGTGAAATGTGTTACCTTTTGTTTGTGTCCCGGTAGTAGCTAACTTTCCATTCTTGTCATGAACTTTGGCAATTCCTTTTTGAAATTCTATTCCGTATCCTGTATTGTTTAGCTGTGCTACACTCAACAAATTATATTTGAAACCTTCAACCCAATAAACATCATTGCATCTTGCATTGTCAAGAAGTGTTATGGATCCTTTACCTTTTACTGGACATGGTGCATCATTACCAAATCTTACATAGCCACCATCATAATCTCTTAACATAACAAACTTGTGTTTATCACTTGTCATGTGATGTGAGCATCCACTATCTATGATCCAAGAATAATTAGTATTTATGTCAGATATTAGGGCTTTTTCTTCATACCTTTCTTGATCTGATCCATCTTTGATAGCCACATAAACTACTTCCTTTGTATTAGTTTCATCTGATTTATCATCATTGGATTCCTCATTGGCTATTAAGCATGACTTTCTGTCTCTTCTTCTGAAGTCTTGGTATCCTTTGTAATGATTATCTTTCTATCTATCATCTCGGTAATCTCTCTTTTTAGTAGAATCTTTGTCAAGATAGTTAGAAGCCATATGTCCTATCTTATCACAATTGAAACATTTCAAAGGTAGTTTTCCTTTATACTTACCTTTGCCTCTCGGTAACCTTCTGGCTAAAAGTGCTTCAAACTCTTCTTGCTTTCGGATTTTCTCATATAGTTTGTGTACTTCCTCCGTGTTCTTGAGAAATATTTCACTTGTTCCACTATGATCCCCTTTAGTGTACTTACTCATTCTATCATTGTAATCATCAGATTCACCAATATGAAAAGAACTAAATGCAGATTCAACTTTATTTACCGATGACCCACTGTTATCAAAGTTACTTAAATCAAATGCATGTAGCTTACCAATAGTAGCATCTAAAGAAACTGGCATATTGGGTACAGACCTCAATTCGTTGATTGCGGAGACTCGGATTGCATAAGCCAGTAGAAGGGTTCTTAACAACTTACTTGTTATATCCTTTTCTTCAATAGTACCACCTGCTCCTTTGATTTGATTGACAATCTCCTTTAGTCTTGTACTATACTGGGTTATGTTCTCACCTTCATTCATCCTCATAGATTCAAGTTGTCCTCTTAGACTATCCACTTTTTCTCTTTGAACATGTTCATCTCCACCATACACAGATATGAGCTTGTCCCACATTGCCTTTGCATCATTGCAGCCTTCTAGATCATTAAACTCTGAATCAGTCAATGCAGATGTTATTTCAATCATTGCTTGAATATGTTCTTGCTTTGCCTTTATCTCTTGCATTGTCAATGGATAGGTGCTCGATGTAATGAAATCATTCTCTAGATAATATACAACATATTCTCCAACTTCTGATAGGTGCAACTTCATCCTTTTCTGCCATGTAGAGAAACTTGACTTGTTCAGCTTCGGTGCATCCCTCTTATACATCTTTGGATCATTTCCTCAAGTACCTTTAAACTTTTTCTTCCAGAGTCCAAAGCTCTGATACCAATTGATAGTTTTGATACTTAATGTTAAGTACAAATTCCAAGCTAATAAGATGAGAGGGGGGGGGGTGAATCATACAAATTTAATCTTCCATAAAAACATCAGATTCAACGTCGGTAACATATACTTCAGTAATATAACCAAAATTGCTAAACATGCAAACTCAAAAGCATATAAACAACATAACACTCATAACACTAGATTTAACGTGGAAACCCAAATAGGGAAAAACCACTGTGGGATTTCGGACCCACTAAGAAATATACTCTTCTAGAGTATGCTCGATTAAAAGAAAATCATGTTAAAGATTACAAACACATTGCTAGATGTGACCCGGTTAAGGGATTTCCCTCAGATTTGTTAGGATCTTCACCTTGTTAGAAGTGACCTTGTTAAAGGATTTCAAACACTCAATCAGAATGTCACCTTGCTAGAGGGTTTTACAAATAAGACTGTTAAGTCCACTTGGTTAAGAGATTTTCTGTCACTATACAAAATAACAGTAATAAAAATCTATCTGCAACTTCACATCTAGGACTTATCTTGTCCATCTGCTGGGCTCTATACTCTGTTATTCAAATAGGTCTTCAAGCTTTTGTGCTTGGTAATCACTATGTAGCATCCCTGTACATACACTTTCCTGCATGCATTATTTATCAACAGTTCCTTATTTATAAACATTTTGCCAACCACTTAATCTCCTTGATCATATTTCCCATGATCAATCATAGCCATCAGATCTTCAAACTTGACTAGGTTCAATGTATCCTTCGATCTGAAAATGTTTTACCTCATTTTGGAACTTGCATACATTTCTTAGAACTTGTGCTACGGTATTGCAGTTCAATCTAAGTTGTAGATCTTCCTGCCGATTTTCCTTTGCCATAAATTCTTTAACAAACTTCATTCATGACATATCAATCATTTAATCATAGCCAGCTCATCAGCTTCCTTCATTAAATAATGCTTTTATTCATTCAATGCATTTTGTTATTACTCGGTTGCAACTCGGTAAATACTAAACTTCACTCGGTAGACATACCACCTTCATTAACCGATAGTGATAACCTTAGGGTTTACTGACTAGGTTCCTTGCTCGGTAACATATTATAGTATTAACCTTACAATCAATAACATATGTATGATATCAAAACAATCTAAACATCATGATCTCATCATTGTCTAACTCGGTAATAGTTTCCCATTGAATAACTTATTCCTCCCCTTATTCATCATATTCTTTCTGTGTCTTTTACCGACATCTTTATACTCATCAAATCATACCTCTCAAGATATGGCAACATCATACCGAATTAGAAAATCAATTTCTTGACATCAATGACAAAATAATAATATTAAGATAGTAAACATCCTTAATCAGTTTTATCCATAATCATCAACAACCTTCTCAATATCCTTATTGAAATGCCAACAATCTCTCTTTGTCTTTTATAATGCCAAATGCCAACACTATCTTCACCAATTTAGGATCTCCTTCTACCACAATATTTTCTTCTCAATCAAAATAGATGATTATTGTATTTTTCTTTATGTTCAATGGGTTATTCTATATCTCTCCCACCCTAGTCTATTTGTATGTCTAGATCCTTTCTCTCCTCACTATTCTACTAGGTTGTATAGCACTGTCTACTTCCTCCCATTGACCGCATCTCCAACCATTCAATATAGTTCCAAATTATTTCTTTATCAGGAAGTGGTGGTGGGGGCTACGATATTGCCAACTTTTCATCCTCTTTTGGAATAAATATAATCTCCTCCATTTTAAGCAACGTGGTATGTATCTGTGGATTCTCACTATAAAAGGAAAATGTATAAAAAAAGTCTAAGGTATCCTCTTTCCATGCCTTAGTTTCTCCTCTCCACTCTTGATTGATGTAACAAGTTTGTGCTACTGATGAAAATGTCCAATTGAATGTATAATCTATTATCATACTCATACCTTTCCTCCTAGCAATGAATGCGTATGTCCAAATTCTCTTACGATAAGATATCTCTATCATACTTTGTTATGTTTAAATATTCTCCTTTTTTGGTAAGTATCTTACTCTGACCAAAATATTGAAATCCTTACATTGTTTGATAGTCTTCTTGTGCATGTTGTACCAATATCCAACATTGAAAATAAGTGTATGCTTGATGATTTCCAATCTGTGGCCTTCATTTATAAAAAAATTCTCAATCTACTCTATTTATGCCCTTAAATATCCCACTCGGGAATATTTGGTTAGCTTGATATAAGATATGCCTCTGGAAATTTAATTTTGTTGATGAGATGCCTCTTCCTGATTGCTTTCTTTATTAGCACATGTTTATTGTGATACCTCATAATCATTCTCAGTTGAACCCTCCTCATATCATTCTTCTTGACTTGATTCCTCTTTTGGTAATTCTTTTGTTAATAGCATTTTGATCATGCACACCATTCTATAACCAAAGATCTTGTGGGAGTACACTTCTGACTCATAATTCATCCATGCCTCCAATACTACCTTTCTATCTATGGTCTCATTTATCTTATTAACTTTAATTTACCCCTATGAATTAGGTTCCTCTGCGATCTCAGTGGTGGATAGCTTGGTCATTGTATTGATGTTCCTATCATCCTCCTCATATTTTATCGCATTTATTTCCTCCACATAAGTTTCTTAATGACTCTTCCGCAAAGGGATGTGCACTATCCTCTTGATATTTACAAATGATATTTCTTCTTTCCTAGTATCTATTACTTTCTTTGCATCAACAACCATCTGAATCCCAATAATGCATCAAATGAATCAAAAGTCTCTTTTAATGTTACCACTTCAAAGTCTACAAACTGCTTGATTCCATGTACATTTACTTCAACATGCTTCCATGTGCCTAAAGTCTTCATACTGGTTCCATCTACGAGACTAATGTTGTATGGAGTCAGTTCAAGTATCAATGCCTTATCACAATTGAACAGGTCATGGTCTTCCTGACCACAAAATACACATATGTTTCTCTTCTCTCCCTAACATTTAGTTACATAATGGCCTACGGTGCCATATTGAAACAAGTATCATCTAATATTATTTCTCAACCTTAGCCTCAACTGCTTCTTTTGCGGTATGATCCATGCTATTGTTATAGGGTTCTATATTTTGAATTGTATTAGCATTTCTCTAGTTTTGTTTCCATAGAAATACTCTATGTACAACATCCTAAGAATATAACTTACTCTCTACTAGCCCCTTCACATATGACATATCTCTATCATAGTTGGATTCCTCCTTTATATAGAATTAGTGGGAAGGTTAGTTTATCATCTCATGCTCATCCCATTATCCATAGGTGCCATAATATACAGAATTTGGTTTCCAGATCATATGAAGATCAACTTTTAATACATTTGCCTTATTTTCTTTGATCTTCTTTGGGAATTCATTACTTATGTGACCCTCTTTACTACAATTTCAATGCTGGATATTTGGTCTTTAAGGTCATATCTTCTATTTCATGTTCTCTTTCTACAACCACAATCATTCAAGTTCTAATTATAGTTGTTTTATCTTTTTTCTTTCTCTTTCCTTCTCTACCTTGCATCACAACTAGTTCTTGTTGAAAATGTCATGATTTATGGTGTTGATATGTTTATCATGATTGTCATTAATGGTTGTCATTGATGTCAACATATGGGTTTCTATGAGGTTTTCTGTGTTGGCGATCCAACATATGTTTTTCAATCTGTTTGGTGCTCAGGAAGTTGTAATCTGGATGATGTTCAGTGTTGACTAGTAATTGATATTGTTGCTTGTGGTCTAGATTTCTCTATTCTCTGGATATGATGTTGGTTGCGTGGATTCATGGTTATCTTAATTTCATTCTCATTTTTCTTAGTTGAGAAGCGTTATTTTGGGTCTAGTAGGATCCAAAATTGGAGACTATGTAATGGTATTCGTGTAGTGTATGAGTGTTTGTGATGGATGTGTAACGTGTTGATCTGATCGATGAAGTGTGTTGTGGTGTGGTCCACTTCTCATTCCTTCCCACCATGGGAATTCTTAGTGTATACCTATTTCAGATTATGTTTGGCCAACATGGAAGGTTATGTAGTTAGGAGGATAGTATAAGTAAACAATGATCAGAGTGAATAATGCATTCAAAGATATGTGACAATGAAAAGCTAAATCTGATTGATGATTGATGTGAGAATTTGTGCAAAGTTGTGTAGTGTGTTGTTGGGGTCCAAAAGTTGTTCTGGCATTGTTGTTTTGTGGTAGTTGTATCATAATGGTGGTTTTTCTTTTCCTTCTTTCTATTCCAGTAATGAGTCTTTTAGGGTAGTGAGCCATCTCGCATTAAGTATTCTGGCAGTGAGCCACCTTTGTAAAAATCACCTTAATCAGTGTCACCCTAATAGATGTTATATATTGAGAACTAACGTTCTCCATGGCTTTTACCTTCTATGGTTTTCCACGTCATATCTGGTGTTCATTGTGTATGATTTCTTTTTGTGTGTATGCTTTCATGTTTATATTTGCTTATGGTAAATAATTCATATGGTGGTTATTTTGGATCTATGAAAGAATTAAATGAGGCTTAATAGAAAATTGATTCATCCCCCTCTCAGTTATTCGGGAATTCAACAATTGGTATCAGAGCTTTGGTTCATTGGAAAAGATCTCAACCGCTTGAGGTAGATCTGATGTCACATAAACTAACTATTCCTATATTTGAGGGATCTGACTATAGCTTCTAGAAAGTGAATATGAGAGGTTACCTGATCTCTTTGGGTTTTAATACTTGGAATGCAATAGAGACTATGTATGTATTTCCAGCAAATGGTCTTACTACTCTAGATGAGATTCAGGCTTATGAAGAGAATCAAAAAGCAAGGTATGAAATCTTTAGTGCTTTAACAAAAACTGAATTGACAAAGATTATTTCATTAAATATTGCTTATTAAGTTTGGGAAAAGTTAAGAGAAATATATGAAGGAAATAACACAGTTAAATTATCAAAGAAGTTGACAGCTAAGCATAGATATGAGAGCTTGAGAATGGAAGAAGGAGAAAAAATAAGAAGTTATTTTCAGAGGGTTAACAGTATAGTAAATGAAATCAGAGAACTTGGCGACACCTTAAATGATGAAGAGATAATGGAGAAGATCTTGATGACTCTACCAGAAAGCTACTATAGATGTCTAAAATTAATTAATTAGTGTTTCAATAAATTCATTAGTTATCCATTCTTCTAAAGTCCTCTAAATCATTTGTTCCTCCAAATCTCTTTTAGTTAATTAATTTTAATTAATTAACTTAAATCATATGATTCCTACAAATCACTTCTTCTAATCCTCACTTAGCCTAAGTAATTCTTCTAGAAGCATGATTATCATTATTCCTCCACTCGTTCTCTCTCCTAAAATTGATTAACTTAAATCATATGATTCCTACAAATCACTTCTTCTAATCCTCACTTAGCCTAAATAATTCTTCTAGAAGCATAATTATCATTATTCCTCCACTCATTCTCTCTCCTCATGTCAAATCCTCCTAACTTGTCCACTTGGTCTCTAATCTCTTATTAACCCACCTAATCTCCTCTTGTAATCACTTGCACAATCCTAATCACCATGATTAGGAGCAAGTCAAATATTTGCCATAAATGGCATTCCTCTCTCACCTTCCAAACCTTAAATGCACCTACTTTGGTCATGTCAAAGGATTTCAAATCCTTTACACATTGTTATGCCCCCTTCCCAAGGAATTTTAAATTCCTTTTATTCTTCCAATGTGCCTAGTGATCTCTTCCCCATTCACCTAAAGGAGTTTGGATACAAGAAATGCCTTTATGGAAAATCTCTTGATCTCCACACCATTTCCTCTCAATCCTTCCCATCACTTTCATTCAATCCCCACCCTCCATTTCAAATTGATCTTGGTCCTTCATTTTGGCCCTCTCAAATCTATAAATTGGGGTATCCTCCCCTCATTTCCATATCTCAATTTTATGCAATCCCATACTGCTCTTTTGTGCTTAGAATCATCCTCATAGCATCCACACTATATTCCATCTACTTCATACTTGGCCATTTCATCACTCACCCATTTATCTATCAAGCAAATCCCCATTGTTGTTGTGTAGTGGAGAGCATTCCAAATCCCCACCAAGGACCAATCCAATCAAGAAAAGGAGGGGTGCATCCTTGGCTTCATCAAAGGCCCAATCTAAAAAACAAGTGAAGATTTGTGAAGGTATAATGGTATTTTATGTTATTTGAATTTTTTTATGTTAATTTGAATTAAACCATTTGCCCTCACCATATTTTTCCCTTGGTTCATTTTGGCATGCCTGGTGGGACCCACATCCCTTAACACTAACATTTTTGTGTTTTGAGAAGCAGTCATAGGTTTCCAGTTTGATGTCCTTGTTTGCATTTTGGCATGTCCGCGTCTATTGGATTGGCGTCTATGTGTAGAATTAGTGTCTCTGACCTAAATGTGAATTTTCCTGCTCTATTTTTTGTTTGCAGGCTGCAGATTGACATCTACATTCTAAAATGGTGTCCCCACCTTGTTCATTTTCCTAATCAGTTTTTCCTTCTTTTGCCTTAAAACATATAAAAAAATCACAAAAACATTAAATAATTGGTTTAAAATTCATCAAAAACATTTATATTATAGAATTGTGTTCCTTTGACATTTGAATTTTTAGCAATAGGTTAGATCTCTTAGGCTAATTAGACAAAAAAATTTAAGGGCATTAATGCTTTGGCATCTGTGCAGACGTTTACCGTTTGCACTCTAGTTCGACGTCTCCAACCTATTTTCTCGCCTATTTTCCAAAATTTTAATTTTGAATTTGTTCTTAGCTAACCATTTTCTATAGAATCTACTTCGACGTCTGTGTTTAGAACCTGCATCTTCGCAGGTATATGATTCGCTATCATTTTTTAAATTTGAATTCAAAAATCTTTTTCCCACTTTTTGTCTTATGTTTAGGACCAAGACTTACTTGAGCGCTTGCACAGGCATTCAACATCTACACAAACATTCAACATTTGTGCCTGTACTTCGACATCTATGTCAAAGTAGATAGTGTTTTGGACTATTAATCAAAATTTTCAGATTTTGCAGGTCCCTTTCATAGGTCCAATACTTTTTGATAAACTACTAACTTGTTTCTTGCAGCTTGTTAGTTGAAGGCAAGATGTTTTCCACTAGATTTGTTTTATTTTCATTGTATTTAGATTAGAAAACCTTATCATGTGGGACTAAAATGAACTATTGTTTTTTTGTGTCTTGTGTATTTGCACTTGTGTAGAGTGGACTCAAATTGCTAACACACACTATCCTATCCCCTTAATTTTAATAAACTTGGGTGCATGAGAAAAGTGTTCACAACACTCAATTTTATTTTTCATAGGTAGAGAGTTTGTCCCCCCAAGAAGCTCATAATGCTAGTGAGGGGAGAATGACCAAAGCAATAATGGGCTCTTAGCTGAGTCACCTCTCATCCACTATATAAAACACGTGGGACAAAAGTTCTCATGATGGATCGTAATTGCCTACCTATGTCGACTTCCCTACAGGAAGAAGGCCTCCTGAGGGAGCATAAATAGATGCCTTAAAGAGAGTCTTGTACTAAGAACCATTTTTTAGAAGGCCAAAATCCTTCATTAGTGGTGTAGGGGATGCAGATCGTACTCCAAAGTTACCTCTCATGTACCCGCTCAAGATGAGATAGGAATCCCTCATATGAACTCCAGATCTTTGGGGTAAGAGAGTCTAGTATGCCCGAGAAGTGAGTGCATTGTAAGGGGGATCTAGTGCTACCAGAATCTCTATCTATCCACTTGTTTGAGGTATCACTTTGTACAAGAGGCCCATCTAATGGTTTCCATTTTTGAACCTAGGACGTATACTTGAAGTACCTTCATTTTTCTTTTTATCAATTAGGGTTAATTTAGGCCCCCAATCACTGTTGCACTTCTCATAAGCATTAAAACCTTGGCCAATATGTCTTTATTATCTGATATTTTCTTGACAAGAGTAAACAAGGTTGCACACTTTCCAAATTTGACCAAGTTTGACCAAATTCCCATCCCAAATTTGATTTTAAACTATCAAACTATCCTTCAGCATCTCTGCTCTGTCAAACATTGAGTTTCAACATCTATGTCCTATTTCAATGTCTCTACCTTTGTTAAATTTCCAGTCGGTTTCATTCATACACCATAAAACCAAGTCCCTTAAACATCCAAAGAAAATATCACCAAGTCAAGAAGAAGCCCAGTTATAAGAAACTCCTCAAGCCTAGAAATTTTTTGTACATCAATCAAAAAATCTTGTTGAAACATAGGACCTTTTCACACCATTTCCACGATTATCTTCATGGTCACAACAATGAGTTTGATGAGGAGTCTTTGAGAATTTGTGTCTTCCATCAAAGATTAGGTTTATCCCAAAGTACCAATAGGAGTGGTTGCATTCCTTTGTCCAACTTGCCCCATCCTCAAATCACACATTGAGTCACTAGTCTGACTAAGGTAACCTTCCTTCTTCCCACACTTCTTTTCTTCAATCAACCTCTTTTTCTTCCATGACCATTGTCATCTTTTCTAAAGATGGCTTAATCTAATCAATCAATCAATCATCAACCTTAATCAACCAATCAAATCAAATCTTCCAATTAATCAATTAACCTCACACCAAGGTTCATACTTGGTGAAATTTTGATTTAGACCTTTATCCTTTGATCAAACATCAATTAGTTTTTGTTCTTGGGAAAAAAAAGTACCTTTGCTTAATCATTTTGGGTTGATCAAAACCCTAATCCTTTGCCTTATTTTTCTTAGGAACATAAGTCTATCCTAAGTAGAAGAAGGTTTAATCAATTCTGTCTAATCCAAGGTCTGAATTTCACTTAGCTTGGTTGTCACCTTTCTTGTGGTCCACAACATCAATCCCTCATCTAATTCCTAATCCAAGGGATAAGGTGTCATCCTAATCAATCTTGTCCTAATCCAAGAACCATCCAAATCCATTCCAATCCAATCCAAATCAAATCAAATCAAAACTTGCTAAGTCCTTTCATCATTTTCTAATTCAATCTATCCCAAGGTCTCCACTTTTCCATCTTTAAGGTTACCCATGTATGGTCTTGACTCGCTCACAAAAAGAAAAAATGGTCATTGAAGGCAATGAAATGCCTGAGAATATTCACCACTTCAATCAAGATCTGCAACAAGAGGAACAAATTGTTGATCATGTTGGTTCCACAAAGGGTTTACATTGCAAAAGGTAGAAACCAAGTTGATTCTTCAAATATCCATGGAGAAGCCAATTCCAACTATCAATATCCTCTATAACTTGGACCAACTAACAAGGATTCAACAGATCCTTCTACACTTTGGGCTCTGCGAAACCTGGGAGGGTGATCCCTTAGTGAATTTATAATCTTTGCGTCATACTCACAAATTGCACTAAAACAAAGCAAATAATCTCATATACAGGCTCAATAAAGAGAGACAATTCTCAAGAATGGAAAATTCTTTAGTGATCCTCAACCTATTGGAGCATGAGATGGAGAAAACATATAATAATAGACATGAAATAAAATATATTATGATAATCAACAATTTAGAGCAAATATAGATGAACAAAGTACAAACTGACTTTAAAGACTAAGTCAAGCTATAACTAGTGCCTTATTCCATTGGGGAGTCAAATTCATGAAATGTAAGATGAATTACAATAGAATTTATTTGATTGCATGCTGAAATAAGAATATATTGCATTACAATATATCTCAACTATGACCCAAACCCAAACTACTTATCAAAATCCCTGTATAAGCCCTACCACTCTACAATTTTGTTTAACCATTTAATTGATCCCTTAGATCACATCATAAACACAAATCACATACATCACAACAATGCAATGAATGAAATAAACCCTTGATTATATTTCATTCAAAATATTGTAGAATCATACAATGGAGAGAAATAGGTTTGGATTCTATTTCATTAACTCAAATGCTATATCTTTTATAAGACAATATACAATTCAGTCCTTCAAAACCTGCACAAAATATGACATAAGACTCATTCTATCATTGCTCTGAAGAAAAGACTTTACACTTTGCTCATTTGCACCTTAAACCTACTAATGGAACCTATGACTCTGATATTTTAAAACTTGGTACAAAGCTCTGACCGGAACCCTATCTCTTGGCCTTGAATTCCCTTTTATAACAAACAAGGGAGCAACCAAGCTTCGGGCCAGAGGAGACACCTATCATCAAAATGATTCGACATACTTGAATCTTGTTACAAAATATTCATTTTGAGGAATGTCACAACCAACACCAAATATCTTTAACTTCTTCATCATAACACTTTCTACACTCTATCTTCCTTGTTATTGCCAAAAAAAATCCTGATATGGGCCCACCTCGATGTTGCTCATGTTAAAAAATGTAACCGCTACAGGAAGACACAACCGTTTACCAAACTGTCACATCAATAAGTTGGCTAGCTAACTACTTGCACTCTTTATTCCTTGTTCAAATATGTCTTTCTCCATTTGTTGTATTCTTCATCAGATGGCCACCTAAAACTCATGACCTCATCAAATTTTTCCCTATATGGAGCATACTTTACAACAACTTTATTTTCTTCTCTTTCAAAGGACTCAAAGAATTTCCTTGTGCATACAATTTTATCCATACTGTTCTCCAGCAAATCAATATCCAAATCTTCACAAATTAGTTCCACTCGAGTGTTGATGATTCTCTCTGCCTCTTCCTTCCATAGCTGCAAAGGCTTGACAACTCCATTCTCATCCAAAATCTCTAGAAAAAGTGTATCATTTAACTTATTGAAACTCCTCATCAACTCTCTTATTTTTCTCTCTATGCTTTTTGGTTGGATTTGAGATTCTTGCTTTGACTTCACAAACAAATAGGTTGGCTGAAGTGTAGGTGGCCTCTCATCATGACATTAAAAATCCATTGACTTTAGTTTGAGCTCATTTGCCCTTGGTAACCACTTGGTAAACATAGGAATTTCCACCTCTTTATCCTGATCAAAACCTTGAATATTAAACAAGGAAGAATATAAAGAATGAATACTATTCAACCTGTTGTCAACTTTTTCATTTAAATGAGTTAGTACAGAGCTAACTATCTCTCTTTGCTCAAAGGCTGACTGATCATTTGATTCCTTCAGTTTATTCTCCAATTTTGTAATCTTTTCCAATAGTTGAACCTTTGTTGGATCAGTTGACTTGATTGGTTCTTCAACAAATGGCTTCGATGAAGAACAATGAGTTGCTGTAGCAACAAGGGTGATAGGAGGAGATCTTTGTTGGCAATTGACACTCATTTGGTGGAATCTGATAGTTTCTTATTGGTCTAGGGTTGTCATTGATTACAACTCTTCTTGGTGATTCATTCCAACGATCGTAATTCATCTTATCTGGAAGCTGGAGTTAAGTGGTAGGCAGTTAACTAGTAAAACAGGGCATCTCAGTATTTTTTTGGTCCAGAATGAAATCCGATGGTTGCGATGATTTTGGTAGTTGATCTCGTGTTTTTGGTGAATGGGAAGATCATTAGGAAGCGTGTGATTATAATATTTTGGTTTGGTGCTATGTTTTGTTCAAGATTGAAGCTGACATGTGACTACACGTTACACTTTGTGAAGCCGACTTGAAGGAGATTACTTTTATGTTAAGTCTGGATATATAAGATTGATTTGGAAATTGGTTTTCGGTGTAATACTATTGTGGTGATCCATTTTGGTGTGATTGAGCACAGTTTCATGTGCGCATTTGGTTTACAAATAATTTGGTAGCTGACTGAGACAAATATAGAGTATTTGTAGAGCGAGGATAGTCAGAGATCTAGTGCTTAACCAGAACTCATTCGTGCATTGTTAGATGCTATCTCAAAGTTCATTTTATTGTATTTTCTCATTGTAATCAAATTGTAAGTCAGTGAGACTTCCTTGAAGGTTGTAGCCTTTTGAGTCATTATAATTGAGCAGTGAGCTCTATGTAGTGTTCCTGAATGCATGTGCGTTCCCCATCTATATAATATTTATGTACTCCTGGCCATATTATATGAATATTGTGGGTTCTAGCCCCACCGTGGTTTTTCCCTTCCTGGGTTTCCATGTAAAAATTTTGGTGTTGTGGTTTTGCAATTTATTTATTGCATGTTTATGTTATTTTCTATTGTGTATTTCTAATTGGTGGATAAAGAATAAGTTTATGGATTTGATTTCTGATAGATCATTGATTCACCCCCCCTCTCAATGATCTCTGATTCTAAAAATTGGTATCAAAGGCTAGTTACTCTGAGGAAGCTTAACCACTTGAGGAAGATTCAAGAGTTTGATTCAATGGATTTTGATTTTCAGAGACAACTCAATGTGGCACTTAAGGATTTTGATGCAGCTAGAAATGAGATTCATACCTTCAAGAAGAACCTAAATGTAGCTAATGAATTCATTAGTGAGCTGAAGGATCAAGCAAGTGTCTATAGAGAGAAGAGGAAGGAATTGATGTACAAGTTGAAGGAGAAAGAAGATCAGATCATGGAATATTAGGACAAAGTTGATGAAGTTAACAAGCTTGAGAGAGAAAATGTTGCTTTGAAGAATGAGATGCAATCCATTGTGATGAGGTTGACCAAGGAAATTGAGGACCGTAAGAAGAATGAGGAGAATTTGGCACAATCATTAAAGAAAAAACCTGATGAATGCTTCAGGCTTACCTATGAGAATGATTAGTTGAAGCTTGAGTTGACACAATCAAGGAATAATGGTCAAGAACTTGAAAGAAAAATTGCTACCTTGAGAGATGAACTTACTACTGCTAATGAGTACAAAGACAAATTCAAAGCTAGTTCAAAAAGGCTTGATGAGATGCTGGAAATTTAGAGACATGGAAAGGAGATGCAAGGTTTAGGATTTGAGAAAGGTGAATCCTTTGGATCTGGACAAGGAAATGCAAAACCTGATCAGAAGAAGAGAAAGAATCCTCTGGTAAGACAACCTAATGCTCATAAATTCAATGGTAGATGTTTTACTTGCAATAAGTTTGGTCATATGGAAAGTCAATGCAGAAGTAGGATGAATAATAGAACGATGAACGGTAACAATATGATGAATAATATTAATAATGTTCCTACCTTTACCGGTCAGTGTTTCATATGCAATAACTTTGGACACAAGTCAAACATATGTAGAGAAGTAATGAATAACTTTCATAATAAAAGATGCTATGTATGTGCAATTTTTGGACATATCTCTAATCAGTGCAGGACAAGACCAAATCAGATGAACTTCAGACCTATGCAAAATAATGTTGTTTGCAGAGCATGCAAGAAAACTGGTCACATTGGCAAGTACTACAAAAGCAAAAATAGTGCTACAGTAGAGAAGAGTAGATCATATGAAAAGGGAAATGCAAAGGTAGATGAAATCAAAGATCAACATAAGAAGATGTGGGTAAAGAAGGATGAATCTAAGGTAGATGGTGGATCTATACCTGAATCCGGTGCAGAACCTTCATCTGGTAACTAGGGCTTTTGGCCTTAGGGGGATGCAAACTCATGAAAATATTGTAGTACCCCTTGATGAGATCTGTATTCAATGGATTACAAATAGTTGGAATTGAATTTCAGTTGACATCCGGGATCCAGATGGCTGAATTCGGTATCTGGTAGTTAAAAATGGCACCCGGTTGGATATCTGAGGCACATTTATTTCAAAGTGAAATCAGGGTTTGCAAAGTTAGAAGGGAAAATGTGAGAGTTATTATTCACTTTGTGAATAGTGTTTTCAAGTTGTAGAACAAGGAGATCAAGTCTTTCAGGTGAACAGTAAGCTAAAAGGCAATCCGACAAGTGATCTAGGGCATTCAACATTCAGTTGAGGTATTTTTTGAAGAGCATTTATGAGTTTAGTTTTCTAAAAATTTGAAATGGCATCCTCGTCTTTAATTGCTACTCCACTGGTTGTTGAAGTCAAGGATAGAACTCATCCTGTGTTTAAGAAGCACTCTTACAAATCGATGGAGGTTGACCTAGTTGGAGCCTTCTCTTCCATTCCACACACAATATTACATATAGATGATGTATGAGCCTATATTCACTGTGAGATTGAGGAAACCGACACTAAGGACATCTTGGACTTATATACCGACAACATCATGGATGAAATCGGTAACCCCAAGCTAGAATTTATGTAGTTGTAGAGAAAGGGTTTCACTCAATTTGTGAACTTTTTGTCATTTGATGAAAATGGATGGGTGAGGTATGTATTGAGAAGAATTCATGCAGAGTTTATATGGCATGACCAACCTTACAAGATTACTCCAGAGACCATTAGGGCGGTAACTTGTTTGAATCGAATCGGTGACAAGCCAGGGCTACGCAAAGTCACAAATATCAACAAGTTAACTAGTGTAGAGTTTGATGGACAATCAATGAAGATCAACACAATAAAGGAAGATCATGTTAAGTTTTTTGCGATGGTAATCAGTTACAAAGTGTACCAATCTAACCGACTGAATTTTGTATCTGGCACTGCCATTTATGCAACCTACTAGATGGTTAAGGAAGATGCTCATTATGATCTGTGGTGTTCTGTTGGAGGAATTAAAGATAAATTTGAAGAAAATTAAGAAATATAAAAAACATGTCTTCAGATTTGGTTCCTTGGTTATCTTTTTGGCACTTTACTTCATGAATCATATCCCTGAAACCTTTAGAGTGTAGTGGGATTTTGACAGACTAGTGGTCTAACAGATAAAATAGGCTCTTGATAGAATTGGAAATAAATACAATCAAAATGCTGCATTGTGGGCATTCTTCAAGACCTTTCAGGACAAGATGAAATAGAGATTCAGAATCCCCAAGGAAATTGTGAAGAAATATGAAGGGACTATCTATTTCATGGTAAACAAAGATGAATATCTCATGGAAGAGGTTCAACCTTAGACAATGTGGATAATGCTTATGGGCTATGAGATTGATGCGAGGACTTTGGGTGCCTACTCACAACACCTGCTTAGTGCTTCGGTAGACTCCAAAGAAGGAAGGTTCAGAACTTGCCAAGAAAAATCAATGGAATCACACACCAATTTCACCAAATCGGAAAGGAAAAGAAAAGTTGCTAAGATAGTAGAATAAATCCTTGTTGAGGAAGGTCACCCTCATGAAAAGGTCAGAGATACAAGAGTTTCTAGGGATGCAGTTGTAAAGGTGAAGAAACAAAAGGTTGCACCTGCTCCAGTCAAGGTGAAGGTGACAAGGTCTTCTCTCGCTCCGGTGAGGATACCTCTTGCTGAATCAGAACCCTCTAGTTCATCTGCAAAGGGGAAAGGTGTTCTGAGGAAAAAAAAAAAAACCCCCAAAGAGAGTATGTGGCATTTTCTCTGGTGCAATCTGAAACTGAGTCAGATGCGGACATTCCTAAGGCTCCGAAGAAAGGAGAGTTTGCAAGAGTAATCTAGAAACCCTAATCCAGTGTTGAGAGGAAAGAGAAAAGGATAAGAAGGTAAAGTTTGATCCTGCACTGGCAAGAAAACCCAAGCAAGGAAAGAAGACAAAATCTGACTTGGATGAGGCAATTGAATCTGGTAAGATGAAGACATCTCAAACAGAATATCATATTATTCCTCCTTTGTTTAGTCAAGAATTAATAGATGAAATTATTAAAGATGGAAATTTGAAGAACATTTATCTATATTATTAAAATATGAATGATAAGGATAAGAGGCGGATTGAGGAAGCTGTAGTTTTGTACATGGATGTATTTAGTAAAGCATTGATTGAATTATAAAATATCTTCCAAAATATTTGTACAATTTAATTGATGCTAGGAGAAAATCTGCTAGTCAAATGGATAGAGAAATAAAGGAGAGTGAACTAGTTAATTAGCGCACCAATATTACTATTGAGGAAATTGAATGATTGATTTTGTTAGCTAATAAAAAGGAATTTAGGAGAAAGCACATATTCAATAGCCTGATGGTTGGGAGAGTTGAAGAAATAAGGAGAGAAACCAGTGCGATCTGGAAGAAGTTTCTCAACCAAGAACTGGCTAGTAGAAACTATTTCACAAGATGAAGCCACTCAGTTAGAAAATCCTTTGATAAATGATGTAAATAAAGAGGACACTCAGGATGTTGTAGAGCAACAAATTTTGAATTTTGTAGAGGTTGAGCTTATTAAGGAGAATGATAAATCAGTTGAGGCAGAGGTTGGTGCACCAACTGGTGACATTGGTGCATAGGAGGCACCCAAAGAAGACAAAGCCAGATAGGCTGAAGCTCAAAAAAAGGTAGAAGAAAAACATGAGGAACCGGATAAAGGGAAGGGTAAGGTAACAGAAACTCTGATTATCATGGCAATTGACACATCAAATTTTCAAAGCCAAGGGAGCTTTCCACAGTTCAATATCATTTTTGACAAACCTTTCAATCAGATGTCTCTGGCCGAAAGGATGATTGCTACTGCTACTCTCCAAGCGCAAGCCAGTCAGCAGTTAGCACAACCCAAATCAAAAGATAAGAGACTTATCGAGAAATCAGTTAAATTTTTGGAATAGGTTGTACCGAAACTACAACTTGATGCTAATTCTAGTTCATTCGGTAAGCTTCAGAACTTAATAGATCACATATCCACTCAGCTTGATAATTTGACCAAGGCATCACCTAGGTAGGCTATGGAGAAATTTAAAGATGCCAAAGTTCAAACATTTTTGCAAATGATCAGCAATGATAAGGCCCAAATTGAAAAGGAATTTAAACTAATTGATGAGGCCCTAACAAATGATGGTAAAATTATAAGTCTTGTCTAGTTTTGACAAATTTTACTACTAAAATAGACAAGTAAATAGATAATTGCAGAGAGGACAATTAGCTCAGATTTCTCAGGCATATGATCCTATGGCTAACTTAACCAACAGTATTGAAGACCAAATTTTGACTATTATGGAGCATATTAGGAATTTTGAGAAGAAGGAGAGAATGGGTAGGTGGATAGGTGAGCTCTGGAACCTAACTAGTCCCCATTTGGACACCTTAGTGTATCATAAAATGGACTGTATTCAAAACATGTCTCAGAAGACTCCTACTGAGATTGCAACTATTGGATTTCATGCTTAGGTTTTGAATGGTTTTGTTTCAATTTTGGAGAATTTGCGGGCAGGATGGAACACATATCTTGGGTTCCTTAAGATGGCATATGCAGATATACTTAATCATGTATAAATTTTATCATCCAGTGTGTGTGTATATATGTACAAAATATTTTGTTGCACACCCTATCTTTGGCATTGCTGTCAAAGGGGGGGAGATGAGCTGAAAAATATACAGACTAATAATATATGGAGTGTATAGTTTAGTGATGTATATTTTTGGGTTATTAATCTAAAGGGGATCCTTAGAACTCTTTATTCTGGATCCAGTGTATAGGTTTCTACACTTAGTCATTTTTCACATGTGTTGCCATCAATGCCAAAGGAGGATATTGTTGGCAATTGACACTCATCCTATGGCTTCCGATAGTTGCTTATTGGTCTAGGGTTGCCATTGATGGCAACTCTACTTGGTGATTTGATTTGGTGATCATGATTCATCTTATCTGGAAGCTGGAGTTAACCAGTAAAACAGGGCATCTCAGTATTGTTTTGGTTCGGAATGATTTTTGATGATTGTGGTGGTTGATATTGTGTTTTTGGTGAATGGGAAGTTCCTTAGGAAGTGTGTTATTATAATCTTTTGGTTTGGTGCTATTTTTGTTTGAGATTGAAGCTGACATGTGACTATACGTTACACTTCTTGAAGCCGACTTGAAGGAGATTACTTTTATGTTAAGACCAGATATATAAGATTGATTTGGCGAGTTTTCAATGTAATACTATTATGGTGATCCATTTTGGTGCAATTGAGTGCATTTGGTTTACAGATAATCTGGTAGCTGACTGAGACAGAAACAAAGTATTTGCAGAGTGAGGACAATTAGAGATCTAGTGCTTAACCAAAACTCATTCTTCCATTGGCAGATGCTATCTCAGAGTTCATTTTACTGTATTTTCTCATTGTAATCAAATTGTAAGTCAGTGAGACTTCCCTGAAGGTTGTAACATTTTGGGTCATTATAATTAAGCAGTGAGCTCTACGTAGTGTGCCTGAATGCATGTGCATTCCCCATCTATGTAATATTTATGTACTCCTAGCCATAGTATATAAATATTATGGGTTCCAGCCCCATCATGGTTTTTCCCTTTCTAGGTTTCCACGTAAAACATTTGGTGTTGTGGTTCTATGATTTATTTATTGCATGTTTATGTTCTTTTCTGTTGTGCATTGCTAACCGATGGATAAAGAATAAGTTTGTGGATTTGATTTTTGATAGATCATTGATTCTAACAACCTTGATGTTGAAGGTGTTGAAGTAGTTATAGGGGCAGCAACAAATGCTTCCATTTTTTTTTGTTCTAGCAGTTGAGCCTTAGACTGCAACTCAATACATCTCTATTGCACGTGGTTATATTGTGCAAATATTTGTTCATATTTTCTTTGGTATTCTTCTTTATTTGCCTTTTCCCTCTTAGATGTCTCATGGGCCAATTTGGCCACATCCACAGTTAACTTTGAAGCTTCCACATTTGATGTATTTGTGGCTCTCTTAATTATTAGACTTCCCCTCAAATTAGGGTTGATATCACCAATATCAGGTCTTCTAGGCCCTTGTTCCAATGACCAAATGGCTAGTGTGGCATAATCTTGCATAAATTCACATCCTTTTAATGCCAACCTAGCTTCTTCTTCAGAATTGAAAGGTTGTTGTTCTAATTTTCAGATGGCATCAAAGGCCACTACATCATCAATAGCCCACTCAGGCAAAATTAGGAAACTGCTTGGCTGATGATTCTTCTGCCTTCTTTCGCAGTGAGTCTTCTAAATTCTTCCATCATCACACCCTTTACTTCATCTCGAATCTCTTGATCAGTTTTATCTGGCTTTTGAGCTTTCCTTTCTTCACATTTCCTTTTGTATTCATCAATATTCATCTTCCATACTAGTTGCAAAAAAGCTTAGCTTTGTTCAAAATCCTCATCTTCAATAAATTTATCATAGGCCTCTTTTCTTGTATCCTGGATGGCTTTTCCTTGTATATCTAGTAGAGAAAGGTCCCAATCTAATGACCTTGGTGGAGATGATATTCCAACCTGTAACTCTTCATCAGTAAGAATGATCACATTCTCCTCCTCTGGGTCTTGTGCAGGCTGTTCTCCAAGCTTGTCAATTTTCTACCTTTTAGATGGAGGAGGTGAAGGAGGAGGTGAAAGGCTTCTTTCAGGTGGAGATTCAACATCTATATTCACTACCCACTTAAGGGGCCCATGCTGAGGTTCAAGGGGTTTTTCTTGTTCCATTATCCCCTTCCCCTTCCCCTTCCTCTTTATCTCTTCTTCCTTTTCACTATCACCTTCATCTCTTAATCTTCTGTAAATAATCCCTCCTCTTGAAGGCATAGGGATAGGTCTCTCCTCCTCTGGCTCCCTTCTAGTGGTGATGTTGATCTTTGTATTTGGGGCCTTTGTTGTGGAGGCTTTGACAATGGCCTTTGATGAGCTTCTAATTTAGGAGGTTCTTTTCTCATTTCTTGGCCGCTTACTATCTCCAATTTCTCTATGTCATCCATCAAGTTATACATGACTTCATAAATTTTTTTTATTAAATGATCCATTTTCTTATAAAATGGTTTGAATTCACTCAATGGATCATACTTTGGATCCAACCTATGGACTCTATCAAGCAACTTCTTATAAGCCAACCATCTTTCTTTTCTGACCTCTTGTTTATTCAAATAAAACTCATTCCTGATCAGATCTTCTGGAAAAGCAAAATAGTGAGGCATCCTTGTTCCTTTAATTCATTTTCTAAACATTTGATAAAAACCCTTTGGGTCACTATGCCTCTTTATGCTGACTCTGAAACAATAAGGAGAAAGAACCTTTTCAAAATGGACCCATCCTCCTTTAAGAATTACAAAATGTGGGACTATAGTGTAATCAAGGAATAATGTGCCTTTACCTTTCTCTATTAGATCATCTTCATGTATGGAGCCCAATTGTCACATAACTTCTGCGAATCCCAATCTAAGTGGAATATTGATGGGAAATATATGTAACTGTCCATGAAAACCATATACTCTTATAATTGTGCTCATAGAATAGGGAATGATATTCCCCCAATTATGCTCAAGTTTCAATTCTGGTTTTCTTTCCATTGGTCTCAAAAAGTCATGCAATTCTACTGGAATCCTTGGTGGATTTACTACCAAACAAGCCCTAAGCCAAGATGCAAAGCAGCTGTCAAATCTTACATAGCTTACATCCTTTTTGTCCCATGACATATCCATGCTCTAAACTTGCCATAGCATGTTTTCTCCATCTACCACCCTTCTCAACTCCATTTATTTTGCAAATAAATCTGTATTTTTGTACAATACCATGTACATAAGCATGGAATACTAGTAAAATGAGGCACTAATGTCACCCTTTTTAATCTATAGCAGCCCCTCATGCATCTTCTCTACAAGGTATAGAGCAAAGTCATAAATTACTATAAAATGAAGATGCTAAATCTGAATCCCAATGCACATATATGCTTTTGGGATTACTGTGCTTGGGTGGAAACCTAAAATCTATCAGAGTGTGAAAAATGTAGCCCTGAAATAATGTGCAAAGGAATCAATTGGAAAAGGCTCTTCAACACTTGGGCCAATATAATTCTGAGTATCTACTACCTTAGCCAAGAGGGATGGGAGAAAACTTTCTCTAATCAAATACCTTGTCTTCTCATATTCTTTCTTTAGTTCCTCCAAATCAATAGGTTCCAGGGATGCTAGAGGTTCATAAAAATTAAAAACTTCCTGAAACTCCTCTCTTGTGATAAACAACATAATTTCTCCCTCATTGCCTCTTATGACCCTCAAGATTGGGTCATATCTATCTGCAAATTCTCTGAGTAGATCAACATCCATGAACACATTAGGTACAACTAATTTTGCCAAATCATATTGTCATGCCTGTGAAAATGGGGCTAGTAAATTCCTTTGACCAAACCATAATTTGAACATGCTTAGCCCTAACATAGGCACCTTTTCATCTGATATCTTGCAAGATTTGTTGACTAAACCCTCACCTAGGGTTTGTCCATGTGCGAACCTCTGCCCTTGGTACTTATAATTTGTTGATGGTTTCAATTGGTCCAGGAAATCATCATAAAGATTTATTTTCAAGTATTATGTTTGTCCCAAATGATTTCTCTGAGGTACAATCTGTTAGACTAGGGTTTCTACTATAATTCTTTGAATCCTGAAGGAAAAGACTAGGGCTAGCATGAAAACTTAATTGCAACAACAATTCAGGAAAATTATCACCTTTTTCTATCTAATCTCTAACCCTAAAACAATTTATAACTCTTTCCCTATGATTTGCATACAATTCACAACTTTAATTTCTTTAAAACAAATGAGAAAAGCTCAGATGAACTTACTACTTTAAATGCACCAGAAAACCCTAATTTTGCGCTACAAGAAATCATTCAAATATCCTTTGGCTCTAGAATCACTTTTCAATCTCCTTGAAGTGATTTGGTGATTCAAAATAATTCAAAAAATGCATTTAATTTCTTTCTGGAATGAAGAATCGTCATCCTATCTTTCGTTACTGCTCGCACGAGTGTAGAAAATGGCTCCATTTTCATTTGAATCAAATTTGAATCTCAATTTTTGATCATTTCCATGCTGGAAAATCACACGAACCATACTGGTCAATCTGACATTGACTATCATATGTGGCAAGCAGGCCTATCAAAAGGTATGACGTAGCACATCCATCTCACCGCGGTCAAAGGTCCCACCACGATAATTATCCTCCTCGCATATTCGACCACGGGGTCGCAAGGACCGTCTGATATACTCAATCATTATCTTCCTACCATGGTGACTACCAACTTTAGCCTCTTAACCATCGAGAACCTTTTTGATTGCAATTAAAAAATCACTGTCCATTTAATGCATGTGTAGATAGAAGAATCTTTAGTAGCTTAATCTTTATCATAAAGACACCGACAAAAATAACATGAGGCTCAGACTTAGGAAAAAAAATAAAGCGCTCACTAATAAAAATGAAGGGGACCCACCTAGGATGATATAGGTAGACATAACATTAGGAAATAAAGGGGGACCCGACCACGGGGCTAAAAAAATATAGCACGCTAGACTTAGGAAAAATTACAAGGGGCCGACCAAATAAATAATGCCTAGGAAAATGACATGGCCCTTTCAACGACAAGATGACCCTCAGACTTAAGCTACAAAAGTAATGCAAGATTATAACAGGTTTAAGGGGTTCAACAATAGGACTAAATAAAAAAGGCATAAACCTTAAACCCTATACTTGAGGGAAATAATAAAGGGCATAATTAATTTAAAATGACCAAATTTTTCACAAGAACATCAAATTTTTGATAGGTCATTTTCTAGGATTACCAGATCAACCTAAGATTTCTCCATGTGTCCAATCCTTCATTGACAACCCTTATAATCAAGACATGATGGAAATATTTTTCAAACATAATCCTAATTATAGCTCATCTCATTACTCAAGGGGAACATCTTCCCCTAGGATATGATCGATCTATCTTTAGCAAATCACTGGAAGATGACCTCATAGAACAACTTGTCGTTGATGCTATTATTTGCCCACAACCCACAAAATCCACACCCACAACTTCTTTACCTCTGTAGCATCCTAAAATTGCACACCTTGCAAATTTGACCGTATTCTAGGCCCTCACCTTACCGGTCTCTCCCTCATGCTTGATCGAGACCTGTTTATGTCTCCCCTATGCAACCTTACTTCATTTTTCACCTTACATATAGTCTCGCCGATCCCGTGCCCACGTTCCCTCCTGTTGTCCTAGTTTATATATGTGCGTATCCCTTGTAGGGTTTAAGGTCCAGTGTTTTATAGCCTCCCTCCGACCCCGATTAGACCCCACCACTTTATAGCATCCCAGTACCTAACCCCATTGCAAGCAGAGAAGCCCATAGTCACGCCATAAATGGAGCCTTATTCCAGCCTAGCAATGCCACCAAAGCTCCTCTTTCCGGAGAGAGCTGACCGTAACAGCAAAAAACAATAGGTACCATTGCCCCCATCCTTCAGTAGTACCAATCATTTAAAAAGCAGTTGATCCATACGCAGGTAAAGACCTTGCATGGCCACCTTGATCCTGCCCCAAAATAGGGCAGGACCAGGGCGTGGCGCCCTAGTTCCCACTAGGACTAGGGAGTGGCACCCTGGGATCCCCTAAAGGGGACCTGTCTTGGCCCCTCTCCCTTAGACCTACCTCAAATGTGAGGGGTAAACAAACCCCTATGTCGACCTATATCAAAAAATTAAATGTTTGATGAAAGGAAGGTATATAAGGAGGTCTTCCCCTCTCATATTGATACATGACCATACATTCATGAAGGTGGAATTGGATCTCAAACATTTAAGCATAAAGCATTCATCATCTAGCATTCCTCAAGCCTACATATTCTTCATCTATCCATTGGAGCAACATTACATCATTCATTTGCAAGCATGTGTGTGTGTTAGGGTTTTGTCATGTTCATGCCATTTCATACAACATATGTGATTACATCTAAGAAGCAAAGCATCATTATCATCTATTGCAGATCTAAAGGTATACCTTTTCCATAATTTATTTCAAGCATTTGCAGTATTTCATTCAAGGTTGATTCCAAACCAGGGTTTGACTTAGGCAAACCCCTATTTCGAACCCGTTTCTTCTTCTTTCTATGTGCAAGAAACAAGTGCGCAACTGTACTTCTGGAATTAAGCTTTATTCGCAGAGATGGAAAAACCCTTTTCGACACACAGAAAGTTCAGAGGATCGATAGGAGGGAGCCCTTGTCTGGACACATGATCCCTGCTACTTTTGGCAGATTTCCCAAAGTAGCTCCGAATCATCTCAAACTTCTTAGATCCAAGTGCACAACTAAATCCCAAATCTGTAGCTCACTATTTCTACCTATTTTGTTGTTAATTTCAACACTTATTCAACTTACAAAAGAGGGTCAAACACATTTCAAACACAATCAATCTACTTAGTATTCAATCATTGCATCATTTACAATTGGATCTAGTGGTTTCATCTCCTCTTTTTAATGTAAAGTTCTCCCAACTGAAAAATTGAGCTTAGTGAATCCTCCTTTCATGTGGAGAATTTTCTAAGCTCCCAATTTTCCACTTTACATTTTGAAGATTTCCACTTCTTTTGAGATGCATTTTACATAAACTAATGTCTTTTCTTGCATTAGATATTCATTCATGTGAGTTTATTGTGCATTTCCTTGTGCTTAATCTCTCCTTAGAAGATTGTGTAATTCTTCTCTTTGTCCTTACACTTGGGGGAAATGATTGATTTCTCCTCCTCTCTCTCTCTAAGGATCTACTTTTCCTTTGTGGAGTTGTGTTTGTTTCATGATTTGATGTCATTCCTTGTGTGAAGTTATTGTTTTCTCAAGGATTTCTCTGATACAAGAGGTATAAGTCTTTGGATACAACCTCTTCTTCACTTGGAAATGTATGTCTATCATAAACTTATCCCTCACATTGGGTCAAAAGTGTGTCATCCTTCATCAAGAATCCCTTTCACCTAGCAATAGGATGAATGTATTAATTCTTGTTCTCCTTCCCTTCTTTTGGTAGGAGATGTTATGTTTGTTCAAGATAACTCCTCTTAGAGGTAGATGTCTTTTGAGCAAAGATCACTTCTCCTCCAAGGTTCCCATTTATACTTGTTGCAAGATATCTCTTTGTCAACTATCTTATCCTTGCTTGAAGAGTATTCCCTCCCTAGCTTGGATGTATGACATTATTGACTAAAGGATATCTCGTTAGTGTTGAAGGTAAGGTATCCTTGTCTCTAGCTTCCTTAAGATATAAACATAAAACTATGTTGACATCTTAAGGGGGGGGAGGGGGCACCCACATTGTTCCCCTTCTACCATATTGTACTATGCTCTTGCATATCATTTTTGCATGTATTAACTGGGGTGTTCATTCTCAGAACCAGAGTAAAAAATATTAGAGAAGGATGCTTCACACTCGAAACTAGACACAAAATTCGATATATGTCTTAAACAGGGTTACACATCACCAAAAACAATAAAGTCTTAAACAGGATGGCCTCGAAACTAGGCATGTATCTGCCACTTGGCATTTACACATTTGTACACACACAATCACCCCTTAGCATTTTCATTTACATTACATGTCTTAAACAGGTTGAAGCACACTAAAAAATAGAGCAAAGACTCTTACATGGGGTGCTATACACTTGAAACTAGACATCACTTGCACACATGCATGAGGATGGGTGGAACTAGCTAAAAACAACTAGACTATTCTTACTCTCCTCCCCACATGGATCACCTAGGTAAAAACATCTAGGGGCAAGTTGTTCATGTCCTTTTCTCCCCATGGATCACCTGGATAAAAACATCTATGGGCAAGTAGTCCATGCTCTCTCACATCATTCTTTTCATGGATCACCTGGATAAACACATCTAGTGTGTATTCATGCTCTCTCTTCTTCCTCTCATGAACTCATAGAATTGCTATTGATAGTTCATTGATGATTCTTGCTTTTCCCTTTTATGTGATCGCTTGTGTTCATGAGATAACATTTTTCAAGAATGATATTAGTTGTCGAGACATTTTGATATCGAGGTGTCTTCGGCTAGTTGACTTGAGGTCTTGTTTTTAGCTTTTGTTATGTATCTTTTTGTGTGCCCTTGCATATGTTTAACTAAGTTAAGATCCTAAGATTGGGAGCTTGGTTCTTTGAGATTATCAATATCTTATACTCCTTGTGATTTTGCTCCACATTCCTCATCTTCATCTCCCTTTCTTCTACTTTACTGTGAGTATTTGTGTAAGCTCATCCTCCCGCTAAAGTGGGGGCTAAATGTAGCATCCTAAAATTTCTCCCCTTTTAATTTTCATCGCATTCTAGGCCCTCACCTTACCGGTCTCTCCTTCATGCTTGATTGGGACCTGTTTATGCATCCCCAATGCAACCATACTTCATTTTTCACCTTGCACATTTGCATGGCCACCTTGATCTTGCCCCAAAATAGGGCATGACCAGGGCGTGGTGCCCTGGGATCCCTTAAAGGGGACCTATCTTGGCCCCTCTCCCTTAGAGCTACCTCAAATGTGAGCAGTAAATAAACCCCTATGTCAGCCTATGTCAAAAAATTAAATGTTTGATGACAGGTAGGTATATAAGGAGGTCTTCCCCTCTCATTTTGATACATGATCATACATTCATGAAGGCAGAATTGGATCTCAAGCGTTCAAGCATCAACCATTCAAGAATTCATCATCTAACATTCTTCAAGGCTGCATATTATTCATCTATTAATTGGAGCAATATTACATCATTCATTTGCAGGCATGTGTGTGTGTTAGGGTTTTGTCATGTTCATGCCATTTCATACAACATATGTGATTACATCTAAGAAGCAAAGCATCATTATCATCTATTGCAGATATGAAGGTATACCTTTTCCATCATTTATTTCAAGCATTTGTAGTATTTCATTCAAGTTTGATTCCAAATCGGGGTTATACTTAGGCAAACCCCTATTCCCAACCCCTTTCTTCTTCTTTATGTGTGCAGGAAAGAAGTGCACAGTTGTACTTCTAGAATTAAGCTTTATTCGCAGAGACGAAAAAACCCTTTTTGACGTGTGGAATATTCGGAGGAACGATAGGAGGGCACCCCTGTTTGGATACACGATCCCTGATACTTTTGACATATTTTGCAAAGCAGCTTCGAATCATCTCAAACTTTTCATATCCAGGTTTACAACTAAATCTCAAATCTGTAGCTCACTATTTCTGCCTATTTTGTCTTCAATTTCAACACTTTACTTATTCAACTTACAAAAGAGGGTCAAACACATTTCAAACATAATCAATCTACTTAGTATTCAGTCCTTGCATCATTTAGGATTGGATCTAGTGGATTCATCCCCTCTTTTGAATGCAAAGTTTCCCCAAGTGAAAATTGAGCTTAGTGAATCCTCCTTCCATGTGGTGAATTTGCTAAGCTCCTAATTTTCCACTTTAAAACCTCTAATTTTCATACCTCAAAGCACGTCTACCCATATCTCAACTCCCTAGGTCAACCATACCTCTCCATAATTCCCTCAACTTCTTTAACACTAGCTTACCTCCTGCCAACACCATTTGTGGGTCACATCCTCAAGTAACTTCAGAACCTCTCAATTTCTCTTACCAATATATTGGAAATGGTGGTGGTATTCATCTAGTGTCCAACCAAATACCATGGTCTAATATGGGTCACTATGTTCCTAATTTTCACTATCAACAACTTGGCCTTATGAAAGAAATTCAGGACATGAAAGACCTTATCAAAAATATCAAGGATGGGACAAACAAGAGACCTTACACTTTTGAGGAAATATGTCCTTGTTCATATGACCCTTCCATTTCAGTTGCACTTTATCCTCCAGGTTTTGAGATGCCCAAGTTTGAAAAATATAAGAGCAAGGGTGATCCTAAAGATCATGTCCATGAATTTTATGTCCTTTATCAAGAAGTCTCCTATAGTGGTGTCTACCTTAGAATACTTTTTCCTAAGAGTCTTAGTGGGGATTCCCTTGCTTATTTCTTTGCCCTACCCCATGGCTCCATCAAGTCCTTCCCATACACAGCAGAGAAGTTTGTGTCCCACTATGCTTACAATATTGAGAATAATGTTTTCATGATGGGCCTATGCAACACAAAACAAATATCCGGAGAGACTTTCACAAACTTCCTTCAAAGATGGTGACATCTCATCAAGAAATTTCCATGGGACATTACCAAAAGCAAATCAATTTCAGCTATTCCAACATAAATTGGTAGCAAAACTATCAAAACCTCTGACTTGTCAATGCTTGTAGACCTTTGACCAAATCACCAAGAAGGGCCTAGCCTTATAGAGTGTTATTTTGGAGGAAGGAACATTAAAACATTATAAAAAATCTAATCAAGGTTCCTCCTCATATAATGAAAAGTCAAAATTTTGGTCTAAGAACAAAAATATTGTTAATGATGGAGTCGTCGACGCCAAACGTGTTCAGACTGTGACTACTCCTACGAAACCCACCACCACCAATAATTTATTCAACACTCAAACCAACCCACACAATCAATCTCAACCTCATGACAACATTTCCATCCAAGGTTGACCTCCCCGCTCCAACAATCAACCCCAACATGAGTACACTCTGCTTGTTGAACCCATTGAGGTCATCTTCCATAAACTAGTCAAGGCTGGTGTCGTTGTCTTTTTGATAACACGCCCTTTTGATACAAATCAACCTAAACCTTGATGGTATAATGAAAATGAATATTGTGACTACCATCGTGTCAATGGTTATGATACACACAAGTGCATGAAATTAAAGAACTACATCCAAGACCTAATTGACAAGGGTGACATTGAGGTTGCAACTGCTAAGCTTGGTAACTTGAACGAAAAACTCAAAATTTACCAGGACCCTTTTCCTAAGCATGATAAAGGACAAAGACTCATCATCTCATGTCGTTAATTATGACTATACCAATTATCTCTCTGACTTTGACTCCTTGGTAGGCTGCATAGAACCTACCGACACCCATGTCAACATCATCACGATCCAAGGAGATAACCCCCCTACACCTCATAGACCCAGGGTTACCATTCAAGGTGACCCTCATCAACAACCATCAAATTGAGCCTCCCAAGAAAAAATAATCATTCAAGGTGCCACACCTTCCACTTCCTATTCTCAAAATGACTTCAATGTTACCACCTGAAGAGGGAGAGTGACCATTAAAGGAGCTCATTTTTCTCCTCCACAACCTCCCATGTCATCCACTCGTTGCTTTGATATCCTCAACCATCTCGGCAAGACACCTATATAAATCTCTATTCTTTAACTCCTTAAGACATCCCCTATCTTCAAATAGATCCTTGAACAAGCTCTCCTAGAGTTTTGTGTCCCATACAACATCAATGCAGCCCAATTCCAAGCCCTCATAGGTAACCTTGTTGTGAAACATCATCTTGTGTTCACATCTAATGGCGTACCATCCAATGATTCATCTCACAAAAAGCACCTCCATACTGAAGTCATTGTACAAAAGCATAAAATCAATAGATTTCTTATAGACGGTGGATCTAGCTTAAACCTTTATGTATACAAATTGATCAAACAACTAGGAATATCTAAAGATGTGGTGGACACATCAAGAAAAATATTAATCAAAGCCTTTGGTGATGCAAAAAGAATTTCCAAAGGCACAATAACTTTGCCTCTGCAAGTGGGCCCTACAATAGTGGATACAACATATTAGGTCTTGGACCTTGATCTCCCATACAATATTCTCCTTGGTCACCCATGGATCCACTCCATCTAGCTATTCCTTACACATATCACCAATAGCTCAAATTCCCATTCAGTGGTAGAGAAATCACAATCCCCGCTGACCCACAACCCTTCCAATATTGTAAACTTCTTGAAGGGGAGCACCCCTACCATTGTCCACTCAACTCACTAGTTCCGCCTCCTCCATCAGATCCATCCAATGTCGCATCCACCTCATCCCAATCTAAGATCAAGGTCAAGATCATTGACAATGGATGTGGAGAGTATAACATTTTAAATGCTCTCTATGTGGGTCAACTCACACCCTCACCTAAGTCATATGGAAAACCAAAAGAAATCAAGAAACAAAGAAAGACCACTATGAAGTGCAAGAAAACCAACTTCCAACAGAGGGGTCCACTTGATGAAGAAATCCTAGAAACTGATGTCACTTCTTGGTTGTACCAAGAAGAAGAGGAAGCACCAGTAGACATACCTAAAGAAATGTATCCTAAGGCATCTGCTATGGTAGACAAGATGAGTTACAAAGGACATGGTATTGGACCACAAGAACAAGGCAGAAAGGCACCCATCTCTCCAATCTCCTATAAGCATAACAGAGGCTTGGGTTACTCACATGTACCTAAGATCATTGTTGTTGGTGCCTTGCCAGACCCTCCTACTAAAGTTGAAGACTTTTACCAAGAGGAATTCTATAAAAATACCATTCAAATACATTGATGATATATTTGACAATGTCCACATTAACACTATCACCCCCGTCACCCCTTCCACTTCATTTGAGCTCCAACTTGTCCACACTGAAATTATTGACTGGGATCAACGAGGACAACCCATTCTTGACTTTTGTATTGACAATGATGCTCTCTTGGCATTACTTAATATGAAAGAGCTTGAAAATCACACATTTGTGAATGCGATTCAACTTAAACCGGAAGCATACTTTGGTAGTCAAGTCGATTCCTTTAGTCATAAAAATGAAAATAACAAGAAAAATCAAAAGTCCCCTCGTGAAAACCTCTTTGAGGCACCTTTGGATGTGGAAAAAGTAAAAATAAAGGACACATCTTCTAGTGAAATTCTAGATCATGCGCTAGAAGATGGGGGTCTTGACTTGCCTACCATGGTTCCCCCACATCAGGAGAAATCACCCTTGCTCATTGAAGAAGTTGACACCATCAATATGGGTACATCAGACAATCCAAAGAATGTGCTTATTGCTAAGTCCCTCACAGATTAGGAAAAACCAAATTTCACGAGCTTCCTAAAAGAGACACAAATCAACTTCACTTGGTCCTATGCTGATATGCCAAGCCTTGATATTGAATTAGTAGTACACATTCTTGTTGTTTGACTAGAAGCTAAACATGTTAATTAGAAGTTACAAAAGATTTATCCACAAGTTTCCCTCCTAGTCAAAGAAGAACTTCAAAAGATGTTGGATGTCAGATTCATTAAACCCATAGACTATCCTGAGTGGGTTTCAAATATTGCACCTGTTGGCAAACCCTCTGGGGGCATCATAATTTGTACAAACTTTAGAGACCTTAATAAATCATGTCTGAAAGATGACTTTCCTTTGCCAAATATAGACATGATTGTAGATCTCATAGAAGGACATGAGATGCTCTCCCTAATGGATGGTTTCTCCATATATAACCAGATCAGGATCACATAAGAGGATCAACATAAAATGACATTCACAACTCCTTGGGGCACCTTTTGTTATCAGGTTATGCCCTTTGGTCTCAAGAAAACATGAACCACCTATCAAAGAGTAATGACCACCATCTTCTATGATATTTTGCACAATATAATGGAAGACTATGTGGATCATCTCCTAGGCAAGTCAAAAACAAGAGAAGAACACATTCTGATCCTAAGAAAGATCTTTGAAAGACTCGAGAAGTATAAGCTACATCTAAATCCTAAGAAATGTATTTGGGGTTACATCAGGAAAGCTACTGGAAAAGTAGATCTAGATAAAGTCAAAGTATTCATGGAAATGCCTCCTCCCAAGACACTTAGATAGTTATGTAGTGTACAAGGAAGACTCCAGTCCATCCACTGGTTCATTGCACGGCTCGTAGATAAGTGTCACCCATTTGCACATCTCCTGTGCAAAGACACCAAATTCAAGTGGGATTGCTTATGTCAGAAAGCCTTTGATAAATTGAAATAATACTTGGCATCTCCTCCAATCTTGATGCCACCAATCCTAGGACAATATCTCCTCTTGTACATATCAACAACCACAATGGCACTGGGGGCATTATTAGCACAAACAAATGAAAAAGGTAAGGAGCATACAATATATTATATCAATCGCACTCTAGTGGGGTATGGAATCAATTATACTCCTATAGAAATATCTTGCCTTGCCCTGGTATTTAGTACTAAGAAACTATGTCACTGCATGCTCAACAACAAGACTGGGCTGATAAAAAAAAATGATCCTCTAAACTACTTGTTGTCTAAGGCAGCCCTCACAGGATGAACAACAAAATGGGTCATGCTCCCGAGAAAATTTGACATTGATTATGTGGACCAAAAATAAATCAAAGGACAATTCATTACAGAGCAATTGGTTGACGCTCCTCTTCAAGGTGACCACCCCCTTATAGCAGATTTCCCTGATGATTCTATCATGACTATCACCACTTTTACAAAATGGCAGTTATATTTTGATGGTTCTTGCACACAACATGGATCTAGAGAAGGGATATTACTAATAACACCTCAAGGAGATTGTATCCCCAAGTCCTACAAGATAGCCTTTGCTTGCATAAAAAACATTGTGGAATATGAAGCCCTCATTAGTGGACTTTGTCTAACTATCCAATGGAAAATCATAGAGCGACAAGTCTACAGTGACTCCCAACTTGTCATCGAGAAAGTAAACGATGAGTATCAAACAAAAGATGATAAGATACTCCCTTATCGTAGCATGGTAGAGGACCTTAAGCATCATTTTACCTTGATATAGTTTGAACAAGTTCCTATAACAAAAAATAGAGTTGTTGACACCATGGATACAATTGGTTCCCTCCTCCAAATGTCGACGAATAATCAAAAAGTGTGAGTTCTTGGTCAAGCAACTCCTAATACTAGCATATGATGTCCTAGAATTGGAAATGGTGTATATCCTTGTTGGTTCTGATTCCCCATGGTACCAAGAAACCTTTTCCTATCTACGAGACAACATCATTCTCGCTCACCTCACCAAAACCCAACAACAAACTTTCATTTGACGATCTTCTCACTACACTATTCTTGGTGACACCTTATTTCAAAGGGACTTTGATGGAATCCTCCTAAGGTGTTTAGACAAAGAGGAGGCTAAATGGGCACTACATGAAGTGCATGAAGGTATTTGTGGAGCACACTCAAGTGGCCTCACTCTGGCTAAGAAAATCTTGCACATAAGATACTACTTGTTGAAAATGGAAGAAGATGCATATAATTATGTAAAGAAATGTATCCCTTGTCAGAAACATGGTGACAAGATTCATGTGCCCTCTCAAGATTTGCAGTTGTTTATCACATCTTGGCCCTTCTCTTAGTGAGGGCTTGATCTCATAGGGAAAATCCACCTTGCCTCATCCAATGGTCATAAATTCATAATAACTACTATAGAGTACTTTACCAAGAGGGTGGAAGACATACCACTCACCTTCACCACTTGCAAACAAATTTCTAAGTTCATCTTGAATTACCTAATATGTCGCTATAGAGTTCCTAAGGTTATCATCACAAATAACGGTAGACCCTTCAAAAATCAAGATGTAAAAGAACTATGCCATAAATTCTCCAATTAGAATCACTTTTCCACCCCATACTATCCACAAGGTAATGGTCAAGTTGAGGCTTCAAATAAAACCCTTATTAAAAGCCTCAAGAAAACAGTCAATGAAGCTACCATGATTGACACTTGCAACTTCATCCTGCTCTTTGAGCTTACCGTACTAGCATTCTAACTCCCACAAGAGCCACCCCATACTCTCTAATCTTCAGCTCTGAAGTCATCCTCCCCCTTGAGATCGAGATCCCCTCTCTGGGTATCGCTGCAAAACATTCTCCCTAATGAGGAATATAGAATTGTCAAATTGCAAGAGCTAGAACTGCTAGATGAAAGGTGCCTCAAGGCCTTCAATCACCTCTAGGTATATCAAAACCACCTTTGGATAAGATACAACAAGAAGGTCAGAACCTGAGAATTTGACATTTGTGACCTACTACTGATGGAAAATCAAAAAAATCTCCAGGAACAAGAAAAGAAAGGCAAGTTTGAGCCTAATTGGCTTGGACCATATGTGATCACTGTAAAATATGGATTAGGAGCCTATCAGTTGGCCACACTTGAAGGAGAGCCTCTAGATGAGCCTATGAACATCGTGCATTTTAAGAGGTTCTACACCTAGTCTTTAGAGGTTTCCCAATTTTCAAAAATTAAAAAGAGCAAAAAATTAAAAAAAAAAAAATAAAAAAAATAAAAAATGAAAAAAGGCAAAAAAGTAAAGAAAAATCCATCCATCCATCAGCGAAAACCACTTTGTGGCACTATGGGAAAGTACCTTGGTGAAAACCTGGTTTCAGGCATCAAGGTAAATAAATCATATCCATCGTCTCTCTGGACCCTCATCTTTTCCCGTCCACTTTCCCGATGTCCATATTTTGCAATGTAAACCATTAATTGGTTGCCTAACTGCCACATCATGCACCGATCCATCTCCTTGCCATTTGAATATTGCACATCAATCATTTAGACTTCTACACCATCGCCCATTCCCCCCAATTTTACACCCTTCCATTTCATATTCCATTAGTCATATGATCGATAAGACAACTTCCCCACTACACCATTCCACCTAGCATCCATATTTCACTAGTAATATCATCATCCTACCATTATCACCTTTCATATTCCCCTTCCATCACCCTGCTTGGTCTTTATATTCCCTTAGTAATATCAGAAATGAATTTGCCACTTATCCCCTACACTCTCATTCCCCATCTGTGCAAGTTGTTTCCACCCAGATCATCCGTCTTCATCACTTAAATTCCCCTTGTCCTTCATGAGATGATGAGATTTCGTTCAGACCATGAATAAGGAATGTCCCAATACACTAAGATTTTATCCCATCACATTGAGCTTTTCCCCGTCCTCTGAGCTTTCATCCCAACAAACTGAGCTTCTTCTTCACTTGTGCATCATCCAAATATCCATCCACATGAGCCTAACCAAAACCTAGCAATCAGTTTCACATTTGCATTTATGCATACCAACCATTTTCTTATGTTTCCTAATCAGTCTCATCAGTTACCTTTGCCCAGTAGGATGCATCCTTCCAATGTGCAACACCATCATTGTAATCCTAGTCCTACTCTTGGCAAGAGATGTCAATTGGCCTTGTGCATGTCATTTGTGTGGTTTGATCTTTTTACTTTAATTTACATCTTTATGTCCTATGACTACTCCTATCTAAAGGTTTCCTGGATCATTCTATATCCTAGTATGTCTTGGGTTGGTGTATAGTTGGGCATCTTTTTTTGGTATGGCATGTTTGAGGGTTTCTCTTGTACGATCTTGTAGTCCCACATTTATATCATCACGGTGTTTGTGAGCCTATGTGCATAGAGACACATATTGTTTGAGAGTCTAGTCCACATCTTGGATCCTCATAACATCCCGATTCCTATAATTATTAATGTAGATCATCCTCAGAAATACTAAACTAGTTATTCTCTCTGCATCTACGTAGCGACAACTCAATCACACTCCCATCTATTCATTTGCATTTTCATTCCATTTTGCATTATCTTGGAGACTCCAATTTATTCACCTTCCCTCTCTTTCTTTTCTCTAAGTCCTATATCATTGTATTATGATTGTCCCATCACAAAAAAACGTGCATTTTGTATAGTCACATTATCATTTGTATACTCATTTTAGCTTCATGTGCATTGTAGTTGCATAATCACGTGTTCACCATCATTTTCTCATTGTATAATCATTTTAGGTGCACATTTCCACACTAATTTTTGTTGCATCATCATAATCATTAGAATCATCATTTCAATTTCACCATCATTTTAGTTACATTCACATTATAGTTGCATCCTCATTATTACATCTATTATTGTTATAATCATTACATTTTCCACATTCAATTTTAGTTGTATTCGCATTATCATTTTAGTTACATTGCATTCTCATAATCATTTTGGATTGCATCATCATTTTAAAATTTATTATGTCCATTGCATTTCATATCATTACATCAAGACTCATCACAAATATATTACTAGCTATATTTCAACATGAATGTCATAAAGGCACTCACACTAAATGTAATACGAGCTAGATTTTGAAATATAATGTAGGCATGATTTGAAATAAAGAGTTCTATTAAGTCCATCCATTGCACAACATTTCATACATCATTATAAGCATTACATACATCATAAATATTCACATTGCACATCATATAGCATCATGCATCATAATAGACCCCACATATATCATAATGATGACATAATCACATCTATCACATAAATCACATGTATCCTGCATCCAAAGCATGTTAGCATCATAATCATAATCATACATATCATATATGCATCCATCCTGCATCACAAAACATGTTAGCACACATGCATCATCATAATCTTAAAATCATACCATCCATCATATGTCCAAATCAAATTCCATAAATAGTCCATAATAAAGTACACATATGCACTACCAAAGCTGCATCTCATCTCATATATATATCAAAAATCATAATGAATCTAGTCATAATACAATGATATCCCTGAAGGGTCAAAAATGTCACACATATACATAATGGAGGGCTAGCTTGCACTCTCCCTATCTCCTGCACCTCCTGAAGGCCCTGCAGGTGATGGTCGGGGAGCTCTCATATCCACAAACTCTCACGATGCCTATGTTTGTGTCTGCATCTGTCTGGACTGAGTATTCTATGCATAGGAAGGCACCCACTGATCCTATGGCATTGATCTCTCATAGATAATCCTATAATATTGGACCTCTTGTAAGGTCTTCTCTATCACGCTTTGTGCATCCATGGCCTCCATGAATAGTGTCATCTATTTTTCAAGATCTAGTGCTCACCTCACCACATCCTTCTCGCCTCTCAGTCTGACTGAATCCACCTCAACCCTGCTCAGTCTAGCTCATAGAGTCTCGAGATTTTTGTACATCCTCTACATCTCCTCTCTAACCTATCTTATGGCCCCACCCCTCATCGTTTCCTCCAACATCTCTGAGGTCATCTCCACCTCTATCCTCAAGTTGTCTCACTTAGAGATGGTGGCCTCTAGATCTTGCCTCCCTCATCTAATCTACCTCTTCCCATAGGTTGTTGAATCTAGCTCTCTCATAATCTACCCTCTTTCTCTCTGTTGCTAGCTATTCCTCTAGACTATTCTCTAGCCCTCTCCGCATCCTTGTCCAAAATGACATGATCCAAAATGGCCTATGATAGCTATCCCTATTGTCCCTATTGTCCATGTTGTTCCCCCTCTCCTACCAATATATCCATCAACTCTCCTCCCCCCTCTATTTGTTCCTCTCCTCTAGGTTCCCTTAGCTATCTTGTCAATTTTTGCACCTGTAATGGCACATCCACCCCTAGTACCTGCCTCTCCCCTCTCCTCCTTGGAATCTATGTCGATCCCTATCCCCTCCTCCCACCTCTCCCTCACTAGCCATATCTTCATCTCCTCCCACTATCTCCACCATTACTAGTCTCCTCTCATCCTCTTGCAAAACCCTTGACACCAACAATCGAACTAGCCTATGTGCTTCCCATCATATGGCATATGCACCTGTACACCCAGGATCATCCCCAACCTCTACCCTCTCATCCCATGGTACCATGTCAACCCCTATCCAACTCAACAATATCATGAATGGACCCACAACATCTCCCCATGTAGCATGTTCTCTGGTGATGCGTGGATGTGTGCACTCATGGTTGACAATGTCCTGCCACAACCCAAACTGCCTCACAACCCAGTGAGATAGATACTAGTCAATCACATGGATCATCCTGCCAAATAGCCAACACTCAGTCTGCACCTATGCTATCATATAATCATTCCTCCAGTGCTCACAATCTCTAAATGTTCACCATGTGAATTTTTTCATCTCATCTAGGATCCGTCTCTAGAACCAGCAAGCACCAACCCGGGTATAATGCAACAACCCCCTATACCGGTCAATGTATGGATAATGGGGCCTTCACTCCTGTACTCCTAGTGGTCGTGTCACTGGAATATGCTCCCATGCCCAAATGTGTAGGAGTGTGATGTTGGTGTATAGGTTCATATAACCTCGACACACACACACATATGCATATCACTGTACCTTTGTCCTAGCATTGTGGCACCCCAAGAATACTCCACCCTGTCCTCGAGCATATAATACAAATATGTGTTCCAACTGATAGAAAATTTATGCCCACTCAGATCAGGCATCACCCAACCATTGATCAGTCCATACATGAATAGTACTAGATGGGGAATCCCTCTTAGTGGTTCCATCACCCTTCGTAGCACCATCCCCACCCTATCCATAGGAAGATCATTGCACTCACATATCTGTCGTAGGTAGTCCTCTCCATGATCTAACTTGTACTCAAGAATCACACCTGTAATTGGAACCTTCAGGATCTGCTATACATCTAGGAGGGTGATGTTGGCCTCATTTGTAGGTAGGTAGAAATAACAAGTCTCACTATTCCACCTCTCAACTAATTATGTCATCATAGCAGTTTGCACATGAATCTGAGGCTTTCATGCTACAAATCCGAGTCCTAGCAAGTTTAGTGTAACTCACTCTTCTCCTCCGAGTTGTCTATATAATGCCATCGTGGGAGGCCAATTCTCCTGTGAATCTATAGCAATAAACTCCTCAAACATCCAATTAAACCACCTCATTAGATATTTTTCTAGGCCCATTCTAGCCTACATCTACACCTGGGGCATCTCGTTGTCACCCCATTCTCCCTCGATTCATATCCATTTCTTGCCTTTTTCCTCTTTTTATCCCTAGGCAGAGACAATGTTTCCCCTCAGGTGGAGACGCTGAAACTACATCCCCTACGTCGTTTTGCAGAATAGAGACATCGTTCTACAGTTTATCCCCTTTTCCCCTTTCCCTACAAGCAGAGACGGTGATCGCCTAATCAACATTTGCGCAGATGTAGACTATTTGCATGGGTGAGGATCATCCTCCCAGGCGTCGATCCCCCGCGCAGACTTCGAAATGGTGATCAATGTCTACACCTTGCCAACTTTACTACCCTTATTAAATACCCTAATAAATACTAATCTACCAAATGACGAGGTTAGGTTAGGGTACATACTGATGGCTCCTACTTATGTGCTCACTGGTGTAATCAGACTCTTTGTGTGTGATGCTCATGGTGAGAAATGTGATCCGTGGCTCCTGGGTGCTCTGATCTTTCTCAATTCTCCAAATTGTGTGTGACAATGAACCCTCCTTGGGCCCTGTGTGTCTTATATAGGGCCTCTCTCCACCCTTTTTCTCACATTTTATTTTTCCATCCTTATACTTCTTCCAAATTCTTTTCTTTTCCTATTTCCTTTCTCCCTCTCACTATTTTCTTCTTTTCGAGAGTTTTCCCTAAAAAAATTTCTAAAATTTTTCTATTAAATTCTCAAGGGGGCATATAACACCCTCACCTTCATGTTGGGGTATCATCTTGTGTCTTCTACCCATCACCAATTTTCCCGCTATGTAAAAGAGGGGCAAAATTTAGACATCTAAAATTAATTAAATTAAATATTTAATTTAACCTTTCCACATAATTAATTAGTCAGTTTGTCAATAAATTAATTAGTTACCCATTCTTCTAAAGTCTTCTAAATAATTTATTCCTCCAAATCTCTTTTAGATAATTAATTTTAATTAATTAACTTAAATCATATGATTCCTACAAATCAGTTCTTCTAATCCTCACTTAGCCTAAGTAATTCTTCTAGAAGCATGATTATCATTATTCCTCAATTTTATATTCCTCCACTTTTTCTCTCTTTTTCATAAATGGCTTTCCTCTCACCATGATTAGGAGAGATTCAACTCTTTGCCATAAATGGCTTTCCTCTCTCACCTTCCAAACCTGAAATGCACCTACTTTGGTAATATCAAAGGATTTCAAATCCTTTGCATATTCTCATGCCCTCTCTTCCCAAGGAATTTTAAATTCTTTTTCTCCTTTCTTTTCCCCATGCAATCTTCTATTTGATACCTTTTAATTCTCTTGTCCCTTCCCAAGGAATTTTAAATTCATTTTATTCTTCCAATGTGCCTAGGGATCTCTTTCCCATGCACCTAGAGGAGTGTGGAGACAAGAAATTACTTTATGGAAAATATCTTGGTCTCCACATCATGTCCTCTCAATCCTTCCCATCACTTTCATTCAATCCTCACCCTCCATTTCAAATTGATCTTAGCCCTCCATTTTGGCCCTCTAAAATCTATAAATTGGGGTCTCTATTGGATATTGTTGTTCCTAGGATATGTTGTTGTCATTTATGTCAACATATTCATGTCTTTTTGTGATTCAAAATTTTATTTGATCATATCATCTTATTCAAATTTAGGTTTGGTTTTTCTATTCAGTGGTTGGCAGAGTCTAGTATTTGACCTGTTGTGCTTCGGTATGATCACATTTTATGTTGTGGATTTGGGGAAGTGTTTTGCATGTTCATGTGTATCTTTATTTCAAATGGTTCATGATTTGGTTCTCCGCAAGTTATCTTTCTTGTCTAAGTTGTTGTTATTGAGTGTTCATGAGTGTTAGCATGTTGATCGATGAAGATTTGAATAAGTGGTGTTGGTGAAGCTATTGCAGTTGGTTATAAAATGTTTTTTGGTGTTTCTTGATCGTGTCCTATTTTTTTTGGTGGTCTACATTGATCATTGTGTGCGTTATTGAAGATATTTTGGGTCTGGTGATATTCTTCATGTTATGCAGTATTTTCAGTGGTGTAGCTTATTGCGGTTGATCTTGGCAAGATTTATGGTGGCGTTGCATGTTCAAAGAATTGATTTGGGTCCATGCTATGTTGTCCATGACATTGTATTGGTCCGGTGGTTAATTTATGTATCGTGTGATGTGATTTTGTAATTAGGTGTTGAGGGTTTTGAGCTAACCTTGTAGTCAAGGTTGACGATTTGTATAAATAGATGCTATATTCATGTAATTCACATATGGTGGTTGTGTCTTCATTATGAGAGAGTGGTGTATGTGTGAATAAGAAAATTTAGCTTTTACTGTGATGTATTGAGCATAGATTGTTGCAGAGCAGGCAAATGAGCTTGTGAGATTTTGCCAAGATCAAGAGCTCAATGAAAAGTACAATAGAGACAAAATATAGGATGAGAATAAATTGTATTCTCATCAATAGATAAAATGATCAATTGTTCCATATTATACAATGTAGATGAGCCTGCTTATATAGGCAAGGATAGGGATATGTGAGCACACAAACATGACATGTGGCTCAATAAGAAACAAGGGTAGGTAGGAAATAGGTGTGGGTAGGTAGGAGAAACAATATAATAGTGCACATGAGGTGGATCACCCACTGAATGTGGAGTGTAACAACAAGATCAACACCATAAAAGGTGGAAATTCTCCTATACACACTATCCCAATGTGGCACAAACACCCAAGTGTCTCATAACCAAACTACTATGAAATGCATTACCTAAGTAAACTTAAGTAAGTGTAATAATATCCAAGATGAATAATTATTTACACCAACACCCCCCCTTAAGTGAAACTTAGGGGAATGCACTTAAGTCTACAATGCAACTAAGCAATGCAAGATGGGTCTCGACTACTAGGCCATGTAAGGTACCCATGTACAAATGTGAATGCATGAAAACCAATGCAATGAAATCTCGCACAAAGCAGGGAAAGAGAGAAAAAACCAATGGGAAAAAAACCTCCCCCAAAAGAGAGATGAAAACATACAAGAGAACTCTCATAAAAGAATGTGAAGGACAAAACCCCATGTGAGGAAAAAGTCCCCCCCATATGAGAGAAGAAGAGAAGCTAGGAAGCCCCCCCTCAATGTGGAATTTGCACCAATGATAGAAGCTTGATGTATGAAGAAAATGCTCCATGAACGTCGAACAATATTCCTCCCCTTAGGAAGAAACAAAACCAAAGGTGTATCCATGAAGTTTCCCCAATCATGAAGGGAAGATGTATGAAGAAAACTCATGATGAAAGGAATCTCTAAAAACTGCTCAAGTGTCCCCATGTCGATGCTAAAAGATACCCCCTCCAAAGGTGGTAAAATGTGCCACACTGCTGAAAAAGGCACTCCAAGATCTAGTGGAGATGGATGTAGAACATGTCCCAAAGACTCACATGTCTCCTCAAAAAATAAAGAGACCTCCTCCAACTGTTGTACATAAGTTTCCACAATCAGGTCAACCTTGAAAGAATGATCATGTAGAGAATGAACAAGAGGGTCAGAGTGTTCCCTTGCAACAATCGAAGAAGGACCACCTTCATCAAAGAGAAGATGAATGTCATCAATGATGTCTCCCAAATCTACAATGTAGGATTCCATAAATAAACCTGCAATGTCTGTCAAGTAATCATCCCATGAATCTGAAGCTGGAAGACAATGGATATCCTGATGCACTGAATCACATGAAGGCAAAACTGTCGAACTATCCGCATCATCAGGTGCAATAGGTGATGTGATATCAATATGAGGAGATGAAATACAAGACTCAAGAATGGGTTCACATGTGAGAATCCCCATGTTCAAGTGCCCAAAGTTCTCCTCAAAATCTGAACCATCACAAGAAGTGTGATCATCATGTGTAGAATCATCAAATGTGAAATCATCATCATCAATAAAATCTGAAAAGGAGTATAACCGAGATGCATGATCAACCACCCCAATCACAATGATAGCTCTAGTTTCCAAGTCTCTAATGAAAACTGACTCAGGTGTGAACTCCACAACTCTCTTAGTTGTGCCATGTGTGATTTGATAGATAGAAAGGAGATTGTTTGTCAAGTGGGGTAACACAACACATTATTGAAGGAGTTATCCCCAATGTCAATAGATCCTTTCCCAATCACATCCATGTATGTATGATTTCCCATCAATATCTGCGGCATGGTGCAAGGCTCAAATGTAGAGAACATAGACTATGAAGATGCCATATGATGAGAAGCCCCTGAATCTAGAAGCCATCTCTCTGAATCATGATTGATAGTAGCATGTATAGAGCTTTTCCTTTTCTTGTCCCAAAAGAGTGAGTCTTCCCACTTGTAGAAGCCATGAATGCTTGCCCTTTTCCTTTTGAATGTGAGGAAGTGGAAGTTGATGAATCATCCTTCTTGTAGACATTAGGCAAATCAATGTTATGCTTTTTGAGGATATGTGTGAGCTCATCAATCTTCTTAGAATGGCAACGATGCTCCTCATGACCAAAATTTTTACAATAGGCACAAGTAGGTCTCTCCCTCTTTGGTGAATTATCCTCTTGGAAGAGGATGTATCTCCTTGTTGTGGAGAGGATGATGCTTTGTCCTTAGGCTTTGATTGCCATTTCTTCTTGTTTGAGTTGCCCTTTCCTTGATTTCCTTTGTTCCCTTGATTTGCCACTAATGCTTGAGACTTAGAAGCCTTAAGAATGCCCATGCTTATCAACTTAGTTTGTTCCATCATCAACATTTCATTGAAAGCATCAAATGTAGGAATTGTGTAGCTTGAACCCATTGTCATCCTATGGGTTTGGAAACTAGAAACAAATGCTGCATATTCTTGTGGAAGCTTACCTATCAAGTTGAATATCAATTGAGTATCCTTCTTATCAATGCCACAATCTTTGAGTTGTGCCCTCAACTCATTTGCCTTAGTGACATAATCTTGTATAGTATCAAAGTTCTTGGGATCCAACATGGTGAGATCACTATCAATTTGATATCCCCTAATCTCATCAACTTGAACATATAAGTCTTGAAACTTTTGCCAAGCATCCTTGATTAGAGTACACTTCTCAATATGAAAAATGAGATCCTTTGATACATACTTTCTTAAGGTACCAATTGCCATGATATTTTTAGTGATCCAATCCAAGTGACCAACTAGATCAACCTTAGGATCAGCAGGAGCAACAATAGTTCCATCAATGTAATGAGTTAGTCCTTTTTCCATAAGTTTACTCCATGCATCAATTTTCCAAGTAGCATAATTATGAGGAGTTAAGAAAGGATTGGACAGGTACAATCACCAAAAACTGATAATTATAAAAAATCTGTCCATCAAAATCAGAAAATAATTCCACCACATGAAAGTACACAAAATTCTAGCCCATTTCAAAAAGCATTGCACCAAAAAAGGAGAAAAAATGAGCAAGATATGGCCATTTGAAGTTGAACTACAAAATCAAAAAGCTCAATGAGAGGGGCCTGCAAAATTTTTGAAAAATGATGATGTCAGCGAACTAGGAGGTTAAATTTGATGGCCATATGACCATCGCCCAAACTTCATGGCTGACTGGGCACTGACTTGGCACTGATTGTGCAAGTGATTTGGCAGGTGATGTGGCAGCCAATTGGGTTGCTGATGTGGTAGGGTGATTTGGCAGCCAACTGGACTGCTAACGTGGCGTTGCTGACTGGGCAGAAGGTACGGATCCCAAAAAATAATTTCCAAATTTTTTTAATTTTTTTTTCAAAAAAATTTTCAAACTGGAAAATAATTTTCAGAAAAAAAATCCAAAAATTCCGTACTGTACCGCCCAAATTGGGCAGAAAATTTCCTCCACACCCAAAAATCATTTTTTGCCAAAAAAGGTTGAATTTATACTCGATTTTTATGGAAATGGCCTCCCGGATGCAATGGTGAGGTCAAAAATGCTTTAAGATGCCTCCAAAAAATGCAGTCCCTCAGATCCAAAAATAGAAGCCTTCAACGATGTCTCCAAAAACCAATCAATGAAGCCCCAATGGCTCTGATACCATGTGAGATTTTGCCAAGATCAAGAGCTCAATGAAAAGTACAATAGAGACAAAATATAGGATAAGAATAAATTGTATTCTCATCAATAGATAAAATGATCAATTGTTCCATATTATACAATGTAGATGAGCCTGCTTATATAGGCAAGGCTAGGGATATGTGAGCACACAAACATGACATGTGGCTCAATAAGAAACAAGGGTAGGTAGGAAATAGGTGTGGGTAGGTAGGAGAAACAATATAATAGTCCACATGAGGTGGATCACCCACTAAATGTGGAGTGTAACAACAAGATCAACACCATGAAAGGTGGAAATTCTCCTACACACATTATCCCAATGTGGCACAAACACCCAAGTGTCTCATACCCAAACTACTATGAAATGCATTTCCTAAGTAAACTTAAGTAAGTGTAATAATATCCAAGATGAATAATTATTTACACCAACAGAGCTTAATCGGAACTATCATCAAGAATTGGGAGATGTCATTCTTTCAGTTCATCTTAATTGGATTGTAGTCTGAATGTTATTGTAAGGTACTGAACCTTCTAGGGTTGGAGCCTTCTGGGTCATCATATTTTGAGCAGTGTGTCTGAACACATGTGCATTCTGTTGGTATTTTGGTATGGTTTTGTCATTGATGTCAACACCTGCTAACGCACCTACTTTGGAGATCCAGCAACATTCACCGGCAATCAGTAAACTGTTCAACAATCATCGGTATATAGTTAACCGACAGGATATAATGTTCACTAGTACATGCAATGACATGGAATACACTTGGCAATGTCGAAGACATCATGTGGACACTTTTCCTTGAAGTAATATCATTGGTATATTATTATTTGCATATTTTCTTTTACTGGCAAATAGGTCCAGGTTATCTAGGGTTACACCGACAGGTTTATCTTTTCCAGATCAGCATGGCACGCTATGGAGATGATTTATTATTGTTGTAAATGCATTAAGTTGACATGTTCAATTGGTTATTGCATCGGATATTGTATTATTTGTAAAATGTTTTATTGTAATATCTTGTAGAGCCGACCTACTAAAATTGGTCTTAGGGTATGGTATAAATGTAAGATCTTATTTGTAAGATCAGATGTGGTATGCGAAAAAGAATTGTAAGAAGGTATATGCGAGATTAAGTAGAGGTATACACAAAGACATCATTTGAAGGTGAAGCTAGGTTTTTGTAGAAGCATATTAGCATTACACCAGTACTGAATCCAGCATATGAAGATGCTATTTTGTGCAGTACATTCTCATTAGATTTAACCATCCATCTGTATTCAGTGTGACTCCCATTTGTGTTTGAGCAGTGAGCTCTAGGCTGTTGGCCTTTCTGCATGTGCAGACCCCTCTTGCACACTTACTATCTACAATAGTATCATCTGATTGTGGGTAAGGTTTCCCACCATGGTTTTTCCCCTTACAGGGTTTCCACGTACAAATATTTGTGTCATGTGTTGTGGTTGACTTTTGTGCTTATGTTTCATGCCTTAATTCTTACCGGTACAACATTTCCTGTTAACACTGTTTACCGGCACAATTAACTGTCTTACCAGTATTAAGCAATAAGTTGGTTAATAAGATTTTGGTTTGAATTTATTAGACAACTGATTCACCCCCCCCCCCTCTCAGTTGTCCACGGGACCTACAATTGGTATCAGAGCCTAGTCCTCTTTTTGTAGAAGTTTAACAACTTGAGGAGATCCAATGTCTACTAATTATTTCAAGAAGGATAGTCCTAAACTTGATGGAACCAACTATGGAATATGGAAAATCAGAATGGAGACACATCTGAATTGCATTGGTAAAGACATCTGGGAAGTTACTAAGAATGGTTATACTGTTGCTGTAGCTGGTCAGCCTGCTCCTATTACTCTAGGTAAAGATGAAGAAAATGATTGCAAAGCAAGAGAAGCACTTTTGAGTGCATTATCAAATCAACAAATCATGGGATTATCAGATAGATCTACTGCAAAAGCTATTTGGGATCATTTGGAAACACTGAATGAAGGGGATTCCACAGTCAAAATTGCAAAACTTGTAAGCTTCCGAGTCAGGTATTAACATCTGAAAATGGAAGAAGATGAAAGAATTTTTTCTTTTATGGAAAGAGTAAATGAAATTGTTTTAGGTATCAAATGTTGTGGAGGAACCTTGAGTGAAGATGAGATTGTTTCAAAAATCTTAAGAGGTTTGCCACCGGCATATAAAATAAAGGTTACTGCTATTAATGAGCTAAGAATAATGCCTAATACATCAGTAACTAGGGATACATTGATTGGAAAACTTTCAGCTTTTGAAATAGAGGAATTTGGTCCTGTTGCTATAAAAACTGATTTGGCCTTCAAAGCATCAACATCATCTGCTCCATCTTTTGACAAATCAGACTAGAGAGCCTTCTATGCAAGAGAACTTGAAGAAACCAGGAAGGAGAATGAAGAGCTTGAAGAACTTGAAGCACTATTTGCAAGGAAAATGCCAAAAGGTCCAATTGGAAGTAAGTATGAAGGTAAAGCACCCTTTAAATGTTTCAATTGCAACAAGATTGGTCATATGGCTTCAAGATGCCCTGATAGACATGCTAGACTAAGAGAAGAAGCTAGAAGGACATACAAACCTAATCTTGAATATCAAAGATACAAATTTAAGAAAAACAAAGATAAATCCTGTTACATTGCTGATGAAGGTGTGACTGATGATTCTGATGAGGATCCAGCAGACAACGGATGGGTCTTTGTTGCTATAACAGAAGATCAACTGGTACCTATTGCTCCACTAGTAGAACAAGCCCTAGCAGCTAAAGTTGAATCAAAGGATGAATGGATTATTGACTCAGGATGCTCACATCACATGACTGGAGACAAAGGCAAATTCTTGAACTTTCAAGAATACAATGGAGGTTTAGTAGGATTTGGAGATGACAAAGCCTGTTCAATCAAAGGTAAGGGTTCAATATCTCTTGATGGTAAACATAACACTGACAATGTTTACTATGTTGAAGGATTAAAACATAATCTTTTAAGTGTTGGTCAATTAGTTGAGAAAGGTTTTCAGTTACAATTTAAAAATGGAAAATGCAAAATCATGAATAGAATTGGTTTGGAAATTGCAACCGGTAATCAGACTAGAGGTAATATCTTTCATTTGAATAATAGTGAAAAGGCATGCTTAATTGCTCACATAGATGAAAGTTGGCTATGGCATAAAAGACTATGTCATTTAAATTTTGATTGCATGGTAAAAATCAATACTTCTAAGGCAGTTAGAGATCTACCTAAAATTGTGAAACCTCATAATACAATTTGCAAGGAATGTCAATTTGGAAAACAGGTTAGAGCTAGTTTCAAAAGTATTCCAAAAAAATCCAATAATGCTCTTGATTTAATTCACACTGATTTATGTGGTCCGGCTAGAACTAAAAGCTTACAAGGTGATAGATATTTCATGCTAATTATTGATGATTATTCTAGAATGTGTTGGGTTACTTTTCTCAGGGAAAAATCAGAAGCACTTGGGAAGTTCAAACTATTCAAAGCAATGGTTGAAAATGAAACCGGTAAGAAAATTAAATGTTTAAGATCAGATCAAGGAGGAGAATTCACATCTAGAGATTTTAATACATTCTATGAAGTGAATGGAATCAAAAGACAGTTATCAGCACCTCAGACACCACAACAGAATGGAGTTGTTGAAAGGAAAAACAAAACTATTTTGGATGCAGCAAGAAGTATGTTATCAGAAGCAAATCTACCACATGTGTACTAGAGAGAGGCAGTAAGCACTATTGTCTATACATTCAAAAATGTTCACATCAAAGGTGAAACCGGTAAGACCCCTCATGAACTATGGTTTGGTAATACTCCTACTCTTAAGTATTTCAGAATTTTTGGAAGTAAATGTTATATTAGAAGAGATGAGTATATTGGCAAGTTTGATCCTAGAAGTGATGAAGGAATATTTCTTGGTTATTCATCTAAGAGTAAAGCTTATAGATGTTTTAATAAAAGATTACAGAAAATTGTTGAGAGTACAAATGTAAAGATTGATGAACAATTCAGAGGAACTTCAAGGTATATAAACTCTGAACCGGTAACAAAAATTATGACAAATGAACCAATAGTAAATCCACCGGTATAGAATGATGACCCAGTTACTCCGGTATCATCAGAGGATACCACAGTAATTGAAGAACAACAACAGACTAAGACACCCTGGTATGTAAGATTGAATCATTTTGAAGATCAGATAATTGGAAGCAAATTTAAAGGAGTCATGACAAGAGGAAGATTGGAAAATGAAGAGGTATGTCTTATTTCTCAAATTGAACCATTATCTATCAATGAGGCATGTGAAGATAAATTTTGGATTAAAGCTATGGAAGAAGAATTAGGACAAATTGAGAAAAATAATACCTGGACATTAGTTCCCCGGCCTGAAAATAAAAATGTAATTGGAACCAAATGGGTATTTAGAAACAAACTCAATGAAGATGGTAAGGTTGTCAGGAATAAAGCAAGACTAGTGTGTAAGGGATATTCTCAGAAAGAAGGAGTTGATTACAATGAAACCTTTGCACCGGTAGCCAGAATTGAAGCAGTTAGATTATTCTTAGCCTTTGCAGCTCACAAGGATTACAAAGTTTATCAAATGGATATTAAATGTGCATTTTTGAATGGAGATCTTGAAGAAGAAGTTTATATTGAACAACCTGATGGATTTTCTTTGACAGATAACAATGATATGGTTTGCAGATTAAGAAAAGCTTTGTATGGACTAAAACAAGCTCCAAGAGCCTGGTATGCAAGATTGGATAAGTATCTCTTAAAAATTGGTTTTACTAAAGGAAATGCAGATAGCAATTTATATTACAAAGTAACTAATGATGACATTTTGATTATGGAAGTATTTTTTGATGATATAATCTTTGGAGGAGAAGATGGATTATGCAAAGAATTTTCTCTTAAAATGCAACATGAATTTGAAATGTCTATGATTGGAGAAATAAAATTCTTTTTAGGATTACAGATTTTACAGACTGATAAAGGCATATTTTTGAGTCAATCTAAGTACTTGAAAGAACTACTCAAGAAATTTGGGATGGAGAACTCTAAACCGGTAAGCACACCTATGACTACAAATGACAAATTATCTCAAAGGGATGAATCTACACCTGTTAATCCAACTAGATACAAATCTATGATAGGAGGTTTACTATATTTGACACAAACCAGACCTGATATTATGAATGCAGTATGTATAGTTTCTAGATTTCAGAGTAATCCCAAGGAAAATCATGAATCAACAGTAAAAAGGATTTTCTGGTACTTACAAGGCACATCAAATCTTGGATTATGGTATCCTAAAGATGAAAATTTTGATCTATATGCATACACAGATGCAAATTTGGCAGGAGATGTGGATGATAGAAAGAGCACCACTGGAGGAGCATTCTTTCTTGGAAAGAGATTAGTTTCTTGGTTAAGTAAGAAACAGAGTTGTACATCCTTATCAACAGCAGAATCAGAATATGTTGCAGCAACAACAAACTATACACAGGTACTTTGGCTTAAGCAAATGTTGAAAGACATAAAGGTAACATGCAAGGAACCTATTACTATATATTGTGATAACACTGCAACAATTGATATATCTAAGAATCCAGTATTACATTCTAAAACAAAACATGTTTCTATCAAACTAAATTTTCTAAGGGAAAAAGTTGAAGAAAAGGAGATAAAATTGGTTTATGTGAATACTAAAGAATAGCTTGCAGATATTTTTACAAAACCTTTGCCTAAGGAAACTTTTGAGTATCTCAGAGATCAGCTCGGAGTCTTACCTCCACCGGTAGAGACTTAGACAGTTGATGATTGTCATCAACCGACAGAATTAAATGGACAAATCTTTTATTCCGGTATTTGATGAGAAAGCTACTTCTCAGGGGGAGTAGTTGGTATATTGAATTGATTGGTATTTTGTATGAACTTGACCTTTTTGTGACTTTGGCATTTGATGTCAAAGGGGGAGAGATATATGGAGAAACATTGGGGAGAGATATATGGAAAAATACATTATCTTTTTGAGGAGAGATTGGTATGAGAGATTGATATTGAAAATAAATCTTTGGGTAAACACATATTACTCCCAGGAGGAGAATTGGTTTTTGTACTTGGCATTTCTATTTTGGCACGTTGATGATTTTTCCATCTTGTGTTGCCATCAATGCCAAAGGGGGAGATTGTTGGTATTTTGGTATGGTTTTGTCATTGATGTCAACACCTGCTAACGCACCTACTTTGGAGATCCAGCAACATTCACCGGCAATCAGTAAACTGTTCAACAATCACTGGTATATAGTTAACCGGCAGGATATAATGTTCACCGGTACATGCAATGACATGGAAAACACTTGGTATTGTCGAAGACATCATGTGGACACTTTTCCTTGAAGTAATATCATTGGTATATTATTATTTGCATATTTGCTTTTACCAGCAAATAGGTCCAGGTTATCTAGGGTTACACCGGCAGGTTTATCTTTTCCAGATCAACATGGCATGCTATGGAGATGATTTATTATTGTTGTAAATGCATTAAGCCGACATGTTCAATCGGTTATTGCATCGGATATTGTATTATTTGTAAAATGTTTTATTGTAATATCTTGTAGAGCCGACCTACTAAAATTGGTCTTAGGGTATGGTATAAATGTAAGATCTTATTTGTAAGATCAGATGTGGTATGCGAAAAAGAATTGTAAGAAGGTATATGTGAGATTAAGCAGAGGTATACACGAAGACATCATTTGAAGGTGAAGCTAGGCTTTTGTAGAAGCATATTAGCATTACACCGGTACGGAATCCAGCATATGAAGATGCTATTTTGTGCAGTACATTCTCATTGGATTTAACCATCCATCTATAGTCAGTGTGACTCCCATTTGTGTTTGAGCAGTGAGCTCTAGGCTGTTGGCCTTTCTGCATGTGCAGACCCCTCTTGTACACTTACTATCTGCAATAGTATCATCTGATTGTGGGTAAGGTTTCCCACCGTGGTTTTTCCCCTTTCAAGGTTTCCATGTACAAATATGTGTCATGTGTTGTGGTTGACTTTTGTGCTTATGTTTCATGCATTAATTCTTACCGGTACAACATTTCCTGTTAACACTATTTACTGGCACAATTAACTCTCTTACCGGTATTAAGCAATAAGTTGGTTAATAAGATTTTGGTTTGAATTTATTAGACAACTGATTCACCCCGCTCCCCTCTCAGTTGTCCCCGGGACCTACACATTCCCCATTGTAATATTTACGCATACTAATGTCGAGTATCATCTTATTGTGGGTAGGTTCCCACCGTGGTTTTTCCCTTAACCGAGTTTTCCATATCAAAATCTTGGTGTTATGTGTGTTGTTTTTATTGTGTTCATCTTTATTATTACTGTAGTTGATTAAATCTGATATTGTGCTTAAATTGTTTAATCTGATGAAAACTGATTCACCCCCCCCCTCTCAGTTTTCCTTTATTTTTGTTGCCAACAATTGCTATCAGAGCTAGATCCTTTGGAAGAAGCTTGATCGCTTGAGGATATCTTGGATGACAACTTATGTGTTCAAGAAGGAGAATCTGGGATTTGATGGAAATAACTACACTATGTGGAAGGACCATATGGAAGTTCATTTAAAGTGTCTTGGAGAAGAGTATTGGAAGATCACAAAGAATACCTATAATTTTCCTCAGAATGGATCAATTAGTACTGTTGAGATCAAGGATGTTGAACATAACATAAGAGCTAAGGAAGCATTGTTGAGTGCCCTAACTGATTCATAGATGACTAATGTGACGGATTTTCATACTACACATGAGATCTAGGAGAAGTTAGAGACCTTGTTTGAAGGCAATAAACATGTTAAAGTTGCTAAGCTACAGAGTTTGAAAGGAAAGCATGAGATGCTAAAGATGGGAGAAGATGAGAACATATCTACCTTTATGGATAAAGTGAATGAAATTATCCTAGGTATCAGAGGTGTCAATGGAACTCTTGAAGAAGATGAGATTGTTGCTAAACTACTGAGATCTTTGCATCTTGCTTATAAGCTTAAAGTAGCTGATATTGATGAGATCCGAACTGTGACTACCGTGAGAAGGGACATGCTGGTTGGTGAGATTGTTTCTTTTGAATTGAGCGAGTTTGGAGAATCACATGGAAAATATGAGATTCCATTCAGAGCCTCTGTATTCAAGAAGCATAAGTATGATCCAGAATAAAGTTCATGTTCGACTTCCAGATATGAAAGAGAAAAAAGAGAGATGGAATAGCAAGAAAGAGAGTTGGAAGAGCTTGAAGCCCTTATTTCTAGAATATTTCCTAATGGAGTTGGTAAGTATGATGGAAAGTTACCTTTGAAATGTTTCTCTTGTAATAAGATAGGACATTTTGCTTCTAGGTCTCCTGAGAGAATGTCTAGGTATGACAAGCATGACAAATTTGAAAGGCATGATAGATCTGATAAGTATGATAGATATGAGAAGCATGATAAGAATGATAAACCCTATAAGACTAACTGGAAGTTTAGATATCAGAAGAGAGGTTATTATGTTGCTAATGAAGGTGAGACAAATGAAGAGTCAGAGAATGGGAATTCAAAAGATGAGTTTGTATTTATTGCTATCAAGGAAGATGATCTAGTACCAATGAATTTTGCAAGCTGCATTGTTGAGGAGAAATCTTTGGCTGCTAAGATTGAAGAGAAAGATGAATGGGTAATTAACAATAGTTGTTCACATTATATGACGGGTGATAAAGGTAAATTTGTGAATATGGAGAGGTATGATGGTGGTATAGTGAGATTTGGAGATGATAAAGCTTGTGTGAATATTGGTAGAGGTTCAATTTCTTTTGATGATAAGCATAATACTAATGATGTCTTGTATGTTGAAGGTCTGAAGCATAATCTCTTGAGTGTTGGTCATATGGTTGACAAGGGATATGATTTGGAATTCAAGAATGGTAGATGAAAAATTGTAAATGCCTTCGATGTAGAGATTGCATCAGGGACTAAGACTAAAGGTAATATCTTTCACTTGAATGCTAGTGAGAAAAGTTGTTTGATTGCTCAGATTGATGAGAGTTGGTTGTGGCATAGAAGGACATGTCATGTTAATTTTGACTGCATGATAAGGATAAGCTCTACTAAAGTTGTTAGAGATTTTCTTAAAATTATGAAACCATCTAATCTTGTATGTAAAGAATGTCAGTTGGGAAAGCTAACAAGAACTACATTCAAGAGTAATTTGTATTCATCTAATGGATTGTTAGATATTGTGCATACTGATTTGTGTGGACTTACAAGAGTGAGAAGTGTGCAGGGTGACATATATTATATGTTGTTGATTGATGATTATTCCAAGATGATGTGGGTTACCTTTGTAAGGGAGAAATCAAAAGCATTGGAGAAATTCAAGATATTCAAAGCTAAGGCGGAGACCAAGACAGGGTTGAAGCTGAAGTGCCTAAGATTTGATAGATAAGGAGGGTTTACATCTGGCGAGTTTGATTCATTATGTGAGAGGAATGGAATTAGAAGACAATTGTCTGCTCCTAGAACCCCACAATAGAATGGAGTTGTTGAAAGGAAGAAAAGAACCATTTTGGATGCTGTCAAGACTATGCCGATTGAAGGAAATGTTGCACAGACCTTTTGGAGAGAAATTGTTAGCACTGTTGTTTACACATTCAATCTAATGCATATAAAAGGTGATTCTGGTAAGACTCCTTATGAGTTATGGTTTGGTCATGTTCCTACAGTTAGATATTTTAAAATTTTTGGAAGCAAATGTTATATCAAGAGAGATGAGGATATAGAAAAGTTTGATGCAATATGTGATGAAGGATTCTTCTTGGGTTATTCTACTAAGAGAAAGGCCTATTGGTGTTACAACAAGAGACTGAAGAATATAGTAGAGAGTGCAAATGTGAAGGTTCATGAATGTCATGAAAAGGAGATCAGAGCAAGCAGATATGAATTTGATGATCAAGATGTTATTTCAAAGCCTGTGCAAACTGAGATCTTAAAGTAGAATGCTCTAATAGAAACAATTAATCTGGATATTGTTGTTTCCAGTGAAGAAGTTCAAAAACCTGGAAATTAGAACAATTAGAAGACTTTGAGGTATGTAAGATTGAATCATTCAGAGAATTAGATTATTGGTGATAAAAATAAAGGTGTGATGACTAGGAGATTAATTGTTCTGATTAATAAGAAAAATAGGTTTTCAGGACCCGAAACCTTTAACATAGGAGATTAAAAAAGATCATCATAGAGTATCCAAACCATATAAAAATGGCTTACAAAATGACTGGCAATAAATCCAGTAAATAGAAAGGACAACAAAAGATATAAACAACAAAACAACAGAAACTAGGAAAACACTACACAGTTAAAGAGTCTTCAGGAGGTCCTCCGCCTTAATCACTAGCTGGTCGTAGTTGGCCGCAATAGCTTTAACAAGGAGATTAATTGTTGCTGAAAAAGATATGTTTGATTCCAAAGATTGAGCCTAAAGATGTTGCAGAAGCATGTAAAGATGAGAATTCAATAAAAACTATGGAAGAATAGTTGAATCATATTGAGAATAATAACACATGGGAGTTTGTTCTGAAACCTAAAGACAAGAATGTAATTGGCACCAAATAGGTATTCCAGAATGAACTAAATGAAGTTGGTGAAGTGGTTAGAAACAAAGCAAGATTGATATGTAAGGGGTGTTCTCAGAGGGGAGGAATTGATTATGAGGAGAGTTTTTCTCTAGTAGCTATAATTGAAGCTATTAGATTACTACTTGCATATGTTTCTTATAAGAATTTTAAAGTGTATCAGATGGATGTTAAGTCAACCTTTTTTAATGGTGATTTGGAAGAGGAAGTCTACATTGAGCAACCAGATGGATTTTCATTATTAGATGATGGAGACATGGTATGCAAATTAAAGAAAACAATCTATGGACTAAAGCAAGCCCCTAGAGATTGGTATACAAGATTGGACAAGTATTTGATGAAGTTGGGATTCTGTAAAGGTATTGCTGATAGTAATTTATACTTTAAGGTTGATAATGATAACATTTTGATTGTTGAAGTCTTTATTGATGACATTATTTTTGAAGGAGATGATGATTTGAGTATGAAGTTTGCTGATGATATGCAAAAAGAGTTTGAGATGTCTATGATAGGTGAGATGAAGTTCTTCTTAGGATTGTAGATTACACAGATTGACAAAGGCATTTTTATTTCTCAGTCTAAGTATGTGAAGGACTTGTTGAAAAAGTTTGGGTTAGCTAATTCTAAACCTGTTGGAACTCCTATGGTGATTGGATGCAAGTTGTCTAAGCATGATGAATCTCATAAAGTTAATCAGGCTTTGTATAGATCTATGGTTGGCAGACTGTTATACTTGACTCAAACTAGGCTAGATATTATGCATGTCATTTGTCTTTGTGCTAGATTTCAAGTTGATCCTAAAGATAGTCATGTTACTGTTGTGAAGAGGATTTTCAAATACTTGAAGGGGATAGTTGACTATGGTTTATGGCATGCGAAGAATGATGATTTCATTTTATGTGCCTATATTGATACTGATTGGGCAAGTGATGTTGATGACCAGAAGAGCATTATTGGTGGAGCTTTCTTTTTAGGAAAGAAGATGGTTTCATGATCGAGTAAGAAATAAGATGCTATAACTCTATCTATTGCAGAAAGTAAATACATTGTTGCTGCTAGCAACTGTACTCTACTAGTTTGGAGGAAGCAGATGTTGAAGGATATCAAAGTTGTTTATGATGAGCCTATTGTTATATACTGTGATAATTCAAGTGCTATCATTATTTCCAAGAATTTGGTACTACATTCTAAAACAAAGCATATATGAATTAAGTATTATTTTTTGAGGGAGAAAGTCAGTGATGAAGAAGTTAGATTGGAGTATGTGGATACAAAGGATCAGAGTGTAGATATTTTTACTAAGCCTTTTCCTGCAAGTACATTTGCTTGTTTGAGAGACAAGTTAGGGGTCTCTGCCCCTCCTGATGAAAACTAGATGCATTGAGATGCATCAATCTGGTGGACTTCAGAGTCTTATCTTCCTATCTGGATTGATGAGTTGGTGCTACTACTCAGTCAGAGTAGTCAGTGTGTGGTTCAGAGGATTATGTTCATATTTGTGAGTTTATCCTAAGGGGGAGAAATTGTCCTTCTTAGAGGGAGAGAATAATTATTTGTATTCTATCTTTGGCATTGTTGTCAACAAGGGAGTGAAGCATGTGGAAAACTGCCTTATCTTTGAAGCTTTGTTGGCATGATCTTAGGGAGAGTTTGTTGGTAATTGTTGGTGTTGATCTATTCCTTTGCATTGATTTTTTTTCGCATTCATATGTTGCCATCATGCCAAAGGGGGAGGTTGTTGGATATTGCTGCTGATAGGTATGTTGTTGTCATTGATGTCAACATATTCATGTGTTTTGGTTATCCGAAAGTTTATTTAATCATATTATTTGACTCAAATTGAGGTTTGGTTTTTCTGTTCAGTGGTTGGCAGAGTTTGTTATTTGATCTGTTGTGCTCTAGTATGATCACATCTTGTGTTGCAGATTGGGGAAAGTATTTTGGATGTTCATGTGTATCTTCATTTCAGATGGTTCATGATTTGGTGCTCTGCAAGTTATCTTTCTTGTCTAAGTTGTTGTTGTTGAGTGTTCTTGAGTGTTAGCGTGTTGATCAATGAAGATTTGAATAAGTGGTGTTGGTGCGGCTATTGTGGCTGGTTCTAACATTCTTGTTGGTGTTTATTGATCTTGTCCTATTTGTTTTGGTGGTCCGTATTGATCATTGTGCACAATATTAAAGATCTTTTGGGTTTAATGATATTCTTCATGTTATGCAGTTGATCTTGGTGAGATTTCTGGTGGTGCTGTGTGCTCAAAGATTTGATTTGGGTCCATGCTATGTTGTATATGGCATTGTATTGGTCTGGTGGAATTTATGTATCGTGTGATGTAATTTTGTAATTAGGTGTTGAGGGTTTTGAGCCGACCTTGTAATCAAGGTTGATGATTTGTAAAAATAGATATTATATTCATGTAATTCATGTATGATGGTTGTGTCTGCATTATTAGAGAGTGGTGTATGTGCGAATAAGAAAATTCATCTTTTGGTGTGATATATTGAGCAAAGATTGTTGCAGAGCAGACAAATGAGCTTAACCAGAACTATAATCAGGCATTAGGAGATGATATTCTTTTAGTTCATCTTAACCGGATTATATTTCGAATGTTATTGTAAGGCAGTGAAGCTTCCTTGAGGGTTGGAGCCTTTTGGGTCATCACATTTTGAGCAGTGAGCTCTAGGTAGTGTGTCTGAATGAATGTGCATTCCCCATTGTAATATTTACACATACTAATACAGAGTATCATCTTATTGTGGGTAGGTTCCCATCGGGGTTTTCTCCTTAACCGGGTTTTCCATGTCAAAATCTTGGTGTTATGTGTGTTGATGTTATTGTGTTCATCTTTATTATTACTGCAGCTGATTAAATCTGAGATTGTGCTTAAATTGTTTAATCTAGTGAAAACTGATTCACACCCCCCCCCCCTCCTCAGTTTTCCTTCATTGTTGTTGCCAACAGTCTCCTCCCTTGATTTCCATATCTCAATTTTATGCAATCCCGTGATGCTTTGTGCTTAGAATCATCCTCATAGTATCAACACTATATTCCATTTTCTCCAAACTTAGTCATTTCATCACTCACCCATTTATCTATCAATAAAATCCCCATTGTTGTTGTGTAGTGGAGACCATTCCACATCCCCACCAAGGAGCAATCTAATAAAGAAAAGGAGGGGCACATCCTTGGCTTCATCAAAGGTCCAATCCGAAGAACAAGTGAATATTTGTGAAGGTATAATGTTATTTTATGTTATTTGAATGTTTTTATGTTAATTTGAATTAAATCATTTGCCCTCACCATAGTTTTCCCTTGGTTAAGCTATAGTGATAAGATATATGTTATTGAAGAAGTTTATGATCCGAAGAAGTTCACTAGGGAACAACTATATGACACTCTGACCACGTTTGAGATGAGGAGTTTGAAAAAGACAAAGATAAATCTGAGATAGCCTTTAAATCTATTGAGGAAGATTCAGATGATGAAAGTTCATATGAGATGGAAGCAAGTTTTGTGAGGAAGCTGAAGAAAGGCACCAAGAAATATAAAGGTTTGTTACCTCTTAAATGTTTTAGATTTGGAAAGATTGGTCATAAAGCTACTAGATATCTGAAAAAAGAATTAAGATTAAAGTTTAGAGAAGGTAAAGGAAAGTTTAATAAGAGTGTCTATTATGTTAAAGATGATGTTGGTATTTCAAATGATAAATCAGACTATGAAGAAGGTGATTGTTTGTTTTTTGTAAAAAGGGATGTACCTAAGACTAATGTTTCTAACATACTATCCTCTAATACTATTAAAATTGTTGCCACCATTTTACATGCTAGAAGAGATAGAAATGAATGGTTGATTGGTAGTGGATGTTCAAATCATATGACTAGTGATAAAAGTAAGTTTGTAAGACTTGAAATGTATGATGGAGGTTTTGTTAGGTTTGGATATGATCAGAGAACACAAATTGTAGGAACTAGTTCTATTACCTTTGATGGAAAGCATAATACTAACAATGTTTACTATGCATGAAGGGTTTGCATCATAATCTCATAAGTGTTGGACAAATGTGCAAAAATGGCTATAATGTTGTGTTTCAGGATGGTGGTTGTGAGATCTGGAAGATATCCAGAACTGTTATTACAACAGGGAAAAGGACTGGTGGAAATATGTATCTGCTAGAAGGAGCTATAAGACACTATTTGTTATCTCAGTTCAATGGTAGCTAGCTCTGGCATAGAAGGATGTGTCACATCAACTTTGACAATTTGGTAAAGATTATTTCAACAAGTGCAATAAGAGATTTACCAAGGATGACTAAACTGGATAGTAATATTTATAAGGAATGTCAAGAGGGAAAGTAGACAAAAGGAACATTTAAAGGAAAGGAACAATCTTCTACTGGAATATTGGACTTGGTGCACACAAAATTATGTGGTTCTACCAGAATGAGGAGCATACAAGGTGAGAGGTATTTCATGTTGTTAATTGATGATCATTTTAGAATGTCATGGGTTGCATTTTAAAGAGAGAAATAAGAAGCATTAGAAAAATTCAAGATGTCAAGGCAAGAGTTGAGAATGAAGTTGATAGAAGAATCAAGAGTTTGAGATCTTACACAGGAGGAGAATTTACTTTTGATGAGTTTAACAATTTCTGTGAGAAACATGGAATTAGAAGATAGTTATCTCCCCCAAGGACACCACAACAGAATGGTGTAGTGGAAAGAATGAATAGGAATATACAAAAGACAACCAAAATGATGATCATAGGAGCGGGACTACCATAGGTTTACTAGAGAGAATCTATACATACACCAATATACACCCTTAATAGAATTTTATTTCGAAAGAGTTATGGGAAGATGACATATGAACTATGGTATGTAAGGATCCTGATAGTGAAGTATTTCAAGGTATTTGGAAGCAGATGCTATATCCAAAGAGATGAGGATAATCATGGAAAATTTGACAACAGAGCAGATGAAGGCATATTCCTAGGATACTTTACAAGGAGCAAGGACTACATGTGTTACAATAAAAGACTAAACAAAATTGTTGAAAGTGCAAATGTGAAGGTTGATGAAGATATTTCTAAAGACTCTGATAAATTGGAAGGATATGAATTAGATGAATCATTTGATAGAAGAAGGGAACAAGAAAATAAAGAAGAAGATAAGAAAAATGAAACTCGGGATGCTCCAACAACTACATAAAAACCCGAAGGTATGTATAGAGGAATCACTCTGAGGATCAAATTATTAGAATCAAGAATAGAGGAGTTGTTACAAGAAGTAAGACGGCTCAAGAACAAGTTTTGTTATGTTTAATTTTTTAGATTGAACTGAAATCAGTAGAAGAAGCTTACAATGATCAAAATTGGATAAAGGCAATGAGATAAGAGCTAGATCAAATTGAGAAAAATTAGACATGGGAATTAGTTCATAGACTAGCAAACAAGAATGTCCAAACCTCAAAAACTCTTCATCAAATTATATTGTCCCAAATTTAACTCATTTTCTTAGTCCAAATTTCAAAGTCCTTTAGTGCATTCCAATAGTGCATTTAGAGTCTCAAAACTGGGTTTAGGAGATTAAAAAAAATCAAAATTTTAGATAAAGTCTTAGGTGATCATCAAGGAGTATAGACCTTGTCAAAAGTTTATCTTTTCATCACCATCATCAAGTCAAACCCTAGCTCATAAGTCTAGGGATGGGTATTGATGCTCTGTGAAATGGGGGAAGGTTAGACTAGAACCTGTGGTGGAATAACACACAAAAAAAACACAAGAAACAATGATCAAAGTTAGTGTTATTCAATCAAAGACTAATCTAAGCAGGCATATCAAAAGAGACACCAAAAAGAAAGTAAAACATTTAACTACAAATGTAAATGCAAGAAGACATCTCCAAATGCCTTCTACCATGCTCTTAGCTCCTTCTCCTTTGTTCCTCTCCTCTCCAAGTTCCAAACTAGTGTAGCTCTTAGCAGCTTTTTGTACTATGGATGCTTATGGAGGTTCAAGATTGAAATGTTTACTCTAAAATGCTATGCAAATGTGAATAAAAGCTAATATTAGATGCTACGATGCTAAAAATGATTTATTTTAGACCAAAATAACAAGATATTAGTAGTTTATGCTAAATGCTCTCTAAAATTCTCTATAACTTAGATGCATACAAGTTTTCAGGATCTGGACTATGAAGGAATGGGCTCTATTTATAGGAAAAACGGAGCAATGGATGGTTGAGATTGAGTAATCTCAACAAGGGTAAGGATTGAATGATAATCAATCCCTGTGAAGGCTTTCAACCCAATCCCAGGATGACAAGTGTCAATGTGAGATAGGTTGAGAGGAGAGGGAATAAGCATTAAATGCTTGACATGACCTAAGAGTTAACTTGGGAGTCAAGGTCAAGGTTGGGTTGAGTGAATAAATTCTTTATTCAAAGAAGAAGGCTTTTATCCAATGGATAAATTCTTGTGCAAAGGTAAAAGGGATAACCATGGTCAAAGCAATAAATGCTTGAGGAGACACATGAGTCACATGAGGGTTGAGTTCGGGGTTAACCATAAATGGTCATGTAAGAGTCATTAATGGTCATGGAAGACTAGAGGTTAGATTGTTGAACACACAAAGCATTAAATGCTTTTCAAAGACTTTGAAGTCTTTGAGAAGTGACTCCAAGTTGCTTAGGAATGTGACAATAATTAGGGGTTGGATTAGGCTAATTGATTAGATAGGTTCTAGAAGAATTTAGGAAAGGGATTTAGGAGGCAAGTGGATTTGGTGGGTGAGGGAAAATAAAATTTTAATTAAAATAAAATTAATTTATTTCAACTTGTGGTTGCAACTTGCATTTGTAGGAAAATGCAAGTGGGGGGGATAAATTATTTAAATAAATGTTTTATTTAATTTATTTAAAAGAAGAAAGGGGATTAAATTGAATAAATAGAATTTATTCATTTAATTGATTTGTGAACTTGGTTGAATGAATTAATTAAAATAAATTGAATAATTTATTTAATTAATAGAAGAATGTTTAAAGATGAATTAATTAAATATTAATTTAATCAATTGATGGCTAGTGGATTTTTAATCAAATAAATACGAAATATTTATTTAATTAAAATGGACAGATTTATGTGACTACATTTGCTCCTCTTTGAGACGGTGCGGTTTATCGCGTCATTTCAAAGAAAGAAAAACAGGTGTGAAGAAATATGCCCCATAAAATGTTAATTTAATGGGTGGTATGCCCCCTCGAGAGATGGGCCAATTTTTTTTGAAAAATCGGGCGATCTCTCGAAAAAGAATGAAAATTGGCAGGGTGGTAGAAGAGAAGAAGATAGAACTAATGGTGAAAGAATGGGAGAAAATGGAGTGAATACGAAGAAAAAAATAAGCCAGCGAGTACCCTAAGGTCATGCAAGAGATACAGAGCAGATGTAGTGTGTGGTTTGGATTGATGTTGTACAATTGATCAAAATTGGTTGGACAATCTGGTGCAATCGGTTTAATTGTCCCGGTCAAGTCAAAGCGTGACAGTTGATGTCAGTTGGTCACTTGGACAGGATAAAGTCTGAGTAAGTGAATCAAAGTGACCTGATGTGACTTAGACAATTGATGTAATTGCCTAATGAAGTCAAGGTATAGGAAGCAAAATACTCATTGAGACTTAGACAATTGATGTAATTGTCCGATGTGATTGTGTTTAATTGATTGATCAATTGATAGTGTGTGTGTGTGTGATGGATGGTTGTGGTGAATCACAGCAGCCCCATTGAGACTAGGTCATTATGATAAATGCCTATTGTAGTCTAGGTTTTCCATAATCGATTACCTATTGAGACCCGATGATACTTGATCAGAGTATCCGTTGATAGTCTAGGTGTGTGGGAGTCGATGTACCTATGTAGAAAAAGTAACTTGCTTGGCTTATAGGATGACTTAGGATAGGACACACCATCCCTCCTATTTAGAGATGGATGGTGATGAACGTGGCTTGATTGATTTTGGTGGGACATGATGTAGGGTATGTGATGTTGATTATTGAGATGGGGAAGGTGGGGGGAGGTTCGATGTTAGATAGAAGAAATGGAGGACCTATGACTCATTCCTATGGAAGAAGAGGAAAATAGAGTATGCATTGTTATGACTATGTATGCATGATATGCAGCTATTATGAATGTATGGATGGGTGGAATGCAAAGGAATGCAATATAAACAGATAAGATGAAATGATGATCCATAGTGCTTTATTTTTCATCATTGAGCTTTAAAATGTTGTAAGAAAATACAAGCAACTTGACATAATGATTCAAGATGACCTAAGTATTCCTTACATGGATTTTGATATAGCAAGTTAATACAAGAAACTTGATATAATGGATCAAGTTGACTTGAGTATTGCTTGCAGAACAGACAAGGATCATCCTCCTTGATCTTGGGCTGCTCATATCCTGAGACAAGTTCATACCGTAATAAGAGATAAAAACCTTTATCCAATTTGGATGAGGGAGGAGGAACCAAAGAAAGAGCATTGCACCTGTAAGCAAACAACATATATAAAGAATAAAGAACATGGATCCTTGGTAATGGTTCATGCTCATATGGTCGAGGTATACGTTGTAGTCAACAAGCCGTAGTGATTTATGACTGTATTTTGCCTATGATCACGTAGCTTAGTGAACTTCCCACGTAGACACCATTAGTACATGCCCCAAAACTTCATCGAAATAATGCACCGAAGATAGACAAAGAATGTTGTAGGAACCTGATATGAATATATAAGCCACAAATCAACCAAGTATTTGATAGCTTTAAACAAAATTTTCTTGTCAAAGAAAAATGTCATCTTGTCTTTGTTTTGGTAAGGAAGGATTGCATCCTTGTTGAAGACAGTTTGAGTGTTGATGTTGATTGTTTGGTCGATTTTGAGAAGTGATCATCATGCGAGTATTTTTCAATGCTTGTTTGGTATCTCTTGGATGAGTATGTACAATGTGTTGCCATGTTTTTGTGTGATTTTTTATGTTTTCTGATGTTTTTGGATTTTGTGATTTTTTGAATGTTTTTGGTATTTTGACGATTGTTTTGAATGTTTTTGGTATTTTGTGAGATAGCTTTTGAAATGAAGAACACAGTGAATCACAAAACAATGTAGAATCCACTTTCATCAATAGGTTAAGGGCATTGCCCCCAGTTTAGACTTGACTATGAAAAAGAGGGATGCAAGACGCATGAAGTACCATCTTGTATTGCAGATCAATAAGAAGCCATGGTTTGGACTGATGCATGTGTGTATGAAATACATGTGATCGCAACAAGCCTGAAAGACAATGGAGTCATAGCCTTTATGAGTAGCGCCTATTTGCCAGGTTTTCACCATCGTATTTACCCAAGGTGCCACCGGAGGGGTTGTTCACCGTTTGGATGAATGATTTTTCTTTACTATTTTGATGTTTTCTGTATTTTCTTCAAGTCATTTATATGAATGTTTTTGGTGTTTTTGTCGGTATGCATGGGAGCCTGATGCTCTATGCAGCTTATGTATAAAACCGTTTAAGGTGCATGCTATTGATCGGATCTACTAGCGATTCTCCTTCTGAAGTAGCCAACTGATATACCCTGGACCCAAATACAGCAGTGATAACATATGGACCCAGCCAATTTGATTCAAACTTTCCCTGATGTTCGTGGTTTGGTTGGTTACGAGGATTCTCTCGAAGAACAAGATCACCTACCTTGAATGTACGAGGTCTAACTCGATGATTATAGCTTCTGCTCATGCATTGCTAATAGGCCTTGAGGTGATTGTATGCAGCTTCTCACTTCTCATCAAGTGGCTCTAAGTCCTGAAGACGTGATACTCTATATGCTTCATCATTGATGAGATTGTGCAAGGAAACCTGTAGTGATGGTATCTCAACCTCAATAGGTAAGATAGCTTCTGTGCCATAGACTAATGAGTAGGGAGTTGCTCCTATAAGGGTTCGAATGCTAGTTCGATATGCCCATAGTGCTGGATTGAATTGAACATGCCAATCACGACCAGCATCTTTGACTATCTTCTTGAGGATTCTTAATATGTTTTTATTTGATGCTTCGGCATGACCATCGCCTTGTGGGTAATAGGGCATGGAAAAGAGGTGTTGGATGTGAAATTTCTCACAGAGTTCACGAACATCCTGATTCTTGAATGGAAGTCCGTTATCTGTGATGATGAACATGGGTACACCATACCGATAGATGATGTAATTCAGGATGAATGAGGTGATCTTCTTTCCAATGACTTGGGTAAGTGGAATAGCGTCGATCCACTTTGTGAAGTATTCGGTGGCGGTTATAATGAATTTGTGGTCATTGGATGAAGATGGATGGATTTTACCCACAAGGTCAAGGCCCCATTGACAAAAAGGCCATGTTGTTGTGATTGGTTGCAATTCCTGTGTCGGTGCATGTATCAGGGCTCCATGAACTTGGCATTTCTTGCACTTTCTGACAAAGTAGTAGGAGTCTTTTTCCATAGATGGCCAATAGTATCCAGTGCATAGGAGTTTATTGGCGAGTGACGGACCGCTTGCATGAGTTCCACAAATTCCTTCATGTACCTCTTCCAAGGCCTTTGTTATCTCATCCTATTCCAAACATCGAAGGAGAGTACCATTAAGACTGCGTCGGTATAGGGTTTCTGCAATAATGGTATATCAAGCGGTTTGGCGAATGAAGGTTTTACGTTGGTTATTTGATTGGTTAGGAGGAAGTGTGTGATCATAGAGGTTGGTATAGAACTCACCATACCATGGGGATTTGGAACCGATAAGGTGACATATCATCTCAGATTTGGGAATATCATAAGTGGGGATCCAAAGCTGTTCTACCAAGAATTTGTAGCATGTTGAATTATGTGGAAGATCTAGGAGAGATGCAATGGTAGTCATAGTGTCAGCAGCTCGATTTTGATCTCTTAGTATCTGCTCAAAGGTGATAGTAGTAAATGATGCCTTTAATTTGTCCAACATTTGTTTGTATGGAATGAGTTTGTCATCTTTAGTCTGATATTCATCAGTGGCTTGTCGAATGACTAGTTGAGAGTCTCCATATACCTATAGTTCTTGTAACTTCTATTGTATGGCTAGCCTGAGTCCTGTGATCAAGGCCTCATACTCTACTATGTTGTTGGTGCATGGAAATGTGAGTCTGTAAGATTTCGAGATGCTATCACCTTGAGGTGTGATAAATTGAATGCCTGCCCCCGAGCCATGCCTAGTGTATCAACCATCAATGTACAGTTTCCATGGTTGTTCTATTGTGATCATGAATATCTCCTCATCTAGAAAATTGGAAATGAGAGGATGATCACCTATGAGTGGTGCATCGGCTAATTGATCTACAATAACTTGACCTTTGATAGATTTACGGTCCACATACTCGATGTCAAATTTGATAAGTTAGTGTATTGACATGTTTTTTATCAGGACTCTTAGGTTTTTGGTATCTTTTGGGTTGCATTGTGATAGTAAAATATGGTGAATCGACTATATGTAATCCATGTTTTAAAACTGAACTTAAGAAATCATGTTTGAACCTTGTCTGTTAATTCCTGCAGCCAAATGGTTTGTCCCTGTGATATGCGGATTATTTAGGATGATTTCATATATGAGTTAATGAATGTATTAGTTAAGTAAGATACATATGCATTTCCTTGTATATTGTTTCTATTTTAGTGCAGATAATAATTGATGTTGCGGTGGAGAATTTTCTTTCGCGCCTAAGGATTGGAGAATCACGTTTAGATAGTTGGAGGTCAAATTGAAGGAGATTCACGCAAGCGCAATCTATGGCATAATTAGAGCAATTGTACTTCACCATGGGAGTTTAACTCTGGTGCATGTTTAATCTACAAAATATCTCTTTGGCGTGCAAAGATTGTGGTTCGGTTTCAGATCCACAGGTCCTGCATCCAAGCTCTTTGTTATCCCCTTCATCTGACAGCTATCCGCCTCTTCTTCTGGGCATAACTGGAGTTGTCCATTGTAGTTTATCTTTTCTTTATAATAAGCTCTTCCTTCTTTTCTGAGTTAGATAGAATGGAAAGGGATTGAGTAGAGTTTTTGTCACGCATTCTGAATTTTCTCTTTTAGAATATGTAATCATCTTTCACGAAGAAATGAATAAAAATATGTTATTATGATCTATTAATAGTTCTTTGCTGAGAGTTTGATATCACTCATCCAAGGGGGCCCACTTGGTGAGTGATCCTATGTTTATGATAATTGAAGTTAGTTTTTACTTAGTTGCAGTAGAAGTTCATGACTGGATTGTTCTTGCAATCATTGGAAATAGATCCTTTGACTGTTCCTGCAGCCAAGGTAGAATGGTGTGATTCCTGTTATTTTCATTAGATCTTTTCAGCAAAGTTTTGTAAAGCTTTCATTTAGCCTTTTATGATTTCCATTCCTACCTTTCCTGCAGTAATTAAGAATAATCATTTAAGGAGGTTAGTGCATATATATTGCAGACCCATTTCAAGTTTTACGTTCCTAGAATGACAACTAAATGAACACCAACCATGAGAATAGTAAACTCTACCATATGAATGTCTAAACTTCAGATTGAGATTTCAATTAGAGGTATTATTATTGTGATTATAGTTGGGGTAGACAAAATTCACTTAGAATCATCACCCATTCGGCCAAGCGGCCTGCTAATGCTACTTCGCTGAGTAAGTATTTGAGTGGATCATTTTTTGCAATTAACTGTACTTTATGTGTCAACAGATAGTGTCACAACTTAGTGGCTGCCAAGATTACTGCTAATCAAGCTCTCTTAATAGGGGTGTAATTGAGTTCATAGCCAACTAGTGTGTGAGAGTTGTAGTAAATAGCACACTCTTTCCCTTCTGTATTGTGTTGTGCCAATAGTACACCCAATTTTGTATTTGTTGCTGATATATAGAGTAGTAAAGGCCTACTTGGATCCAGTGGAATCAACAATGGTGTATTCATGAGATAGTCTTTAAGCATCTGGAATGCTTGCTCACATCTGGTATCCCATTGAAATCAGATGTTCTTGTGTAATAGGTGTGTAAGAGGGTGACACTTATCTACCAGTTGTGCAATGAATCTACGGATAGATTGAAGCCGCCCTTGTAATGTCCATAGCTAACTGATGTTCTTTGGAGGTGGCATGTCCATGATTGCTTTGACCTTTGCTGGATTGACCTCAATACCTTTGCTTGAGACTATGTATCCTAGAAGCTTCCTCGAGGCTACTCCAAAGACACACTTCTTTGGGTTGAGCCGAACATGATATTGTTCCAGTCTGTCAAAGATTTTTGCCAATATGTGTAGATGACCTTCTCTTGTGAGTGATTTTGCCAGTAAGTCATCAACATAATCTGCCATTATGGTATGCATCATGTCATGGAAGATGGTGGTCATTGCTCGTTGATAGGCTACTCCTGCATTCTTAAGACCGAAAGGCATTACATTTCAAGAGTATGTGCCCCATGGACATGTGAAGGCTGTCTTATGTTGATCTTCTTGTGCAATCTTTATCTGATTGTATCCTGAAAAGCCATCCATGAGTGAAAGCATGGCATGTCCTGCTGTTAGGTCTACTATTATGTCAATGTTTGGTAGGGGGAATTCATCCTTAGGACATGCTTTGCTTAGATCTTTGAAGTTGGTACAGATACGGATGCCCCCATTTGGTTTGCCAATAGGCACAATATTGGATATCCAATCTGCATAATCAATTGGTCTAATAAAACTGACATCTAGGAGTTTCTTGAGTTCTGCTTTGACTAATACTACAATCTGAGGATGTATCTTACGAAGTTTCTAATTGACAAGTTTGGCTCCTTCTGCTACGGTGAGGTGATGCATGACTAAATCAGGATCAAGCCTAGGCATGTCTGCATATGACCATGTGAAGTTGATCTGATGCTTCTGGAAGAACTCTATAAATTTAGGTTGTTCCTCTGGAGTTAGAAGAGATGCCAGATGTAGGTGGTGAGGTGTTTCAAGAGTCCCCACGTTGTATTCTTTTGTCTCTTCAATGATAATTGTTGATCGTTCCTGTTGTGTACTAGCAGGGAGAATGTCAAACCTTTCATCCTCCGATGCCTCAGAGAGGTTTTCACCGTTGGATACGCTCTTTATTTTTACTTTTGTTGGATCAAATAGTGCCACAGTGTGGTTTTCACTGGAAGATCCATGTTTTATTGTTATATTTTTGCAGCTGAAAGGTTTGGCATCTGCCTCGAAGTATGATGCACTATTAAGTTCAATGGCGAATCTAGCATTGTGATCCCCACTTGGTATGTTATCCCGTAGTTCCAAAAAGTCAATGATCACCTCATCATTTTGGAAATGGTCAAGACATGGGGGATTAGGTTGGTTCCATTCGATGAGTTTTGGATGGATAATGGGCATTATTTCATCGATTAGGTTAAGTTCATTAGACATGTCAGTGAGGGTCAAGATGTTGTGGTGAAGGTCATTGATGGTACTCTCCCTGTCAGAATCAGGCGTAGGATGTGACGTAGGGTTTTTGGAAGATGTTTCCAGCTCAGGAACCCAAGAGGTCTTTATCTATGCTTCTTCGTAAACAGGGATGTCTTTGCGAGGTGGAGGTAGTGGTGTGTCCTCCTCATCTAAAGTATTAAGCTAGATGGAATCAAATTCCCATTCATGTGAGTTGGTCTCTGAGTCACTTTCCAGTATCTGATTACTATACCATACTGGGATGTCCTTTGAGTTAAATACTGTAGGTGTGATTGGCTGATGTACCATTGTAGATGAAATGATCGGTATTGTAGGAAGGATCATGGGGATCAATGAATCCAATATGGGGAGTAGTGGTAGTATTGACTCTGCTGCTTCTACTAGAATTGCTAGTGTCGTAGATACTGCTATGGGTTCTAATATAGTTGCTATTGCTAAGGTGTTATTGATGTTATTACTATTGCTGGTGGGATCGCTGGTTTGATTGGTGGGATGAAGAGTGTTGTAGATGGTTGTGCTGGGATTTTTAGCCTCAATGGGGTAGTTGCTATGGTGTTTGATGCTGCTTTTATAATCCAAGGTGACCTCTTTGTAATAGGCTGATAGAGTGGTTTGTTGGGTTTTCCTTTGAATATGAGCTTAGGAAGAATCTCCTTTTCAAAGCCTAGGCCAGTGTTATCTTTGGGCTTTAATTCCGGCTGCAGCGGTTCATGTTGTCCTTGCTTGCAAGGTCCTAGAGCACTTTGATGATCATAACACATTCTTTGCATAATGAGAAGGCCTTTGCCATACTGATCTGTGGGAAGCTTAGCTTGCAGAATATTGGTGGTGATGGGGTCTTTATAGATCCATTCTACTAAGTCCTCATCTCTAGTCTCTTCTTATTGACTCTTTCCAAGGATGAATGGCATCAAAGTACATGCTGGCTTGTCCAGTGGCATTTGAAGTAACTGTTGAGGTTTACCATGTGTTCTAGGATAAGTAGGCATTTGTCCAACACAAAAGCATTGGCTCAAATTGTATTCCCCAAGACCTTCCTTTGCTATTTTCATCTTGAGCTTTTCTTGCTTAGGTATAGTGGTGTTTGAATTGGCAAGAGAGGCTGGACTTATGTATGATGTGGAGGAGATGGCTTCTCTATTGTTAGGAATGGTAATCTCTGGTTGATGACTGATATTATGTCAATATGCAAAGGGGTTTGCATCTCCCAAGATTGTGATCTCTACACCATTATGCGGGAACTTGATACACTGATGGTAGGTGGATGGAACAACTTGCATGGCATGTATCCAAGGTCTTCCTAACAATAAATTGTATGGCAGAGGAAGGTCCAGAACTTGACATATGATGTTTTTTGTAGTACCCCTACTTGTTTGAACTCATTAGACTCATATTTTATTTTGGTTGTTTTCAATGGATACATTACCATGTTTGGTTATTCAAGCTTATATGACATTATTTCATGCTTCATCTAGATAGGAGATGTTTAACTTATATACAGTATTTCAGTACTTGTGATTTATGGCATTTTTATATGGACTATTGCTATGTACTGACACTTTACTTTAACTATGCAATGTGGAATTATATGTTGTGTGTCTGCGAGTGTATTGGATGCAAGGGGACAATTTTCCTTCACTCATTTCGGTAAGATAGGGAACATCGTGATTCTCCTTCATCAGTGTGTATGTCATGTTTTCTATATTGTATAGATGCATGTGTGGTTCAGTGATGTAGGAAATTGTAGGTACAAGTACTGGGTAGGTACGAGGTATCGTCTCCACCTGGCTTCATAGGTCTGAGCGTGCCTTATATTTTCTGATGGAAGTGGAGGAGATAGTAGCTGACCCTATTTGATTTAGTTACACTCGTGTGAGTGTCATCAGTTGGTCATCCGGTCAGTTTGTTTGGCCTTCGTATTTTGTTGTTTGCTCTTTTATGCGTAATTGCTTGATGTTTTTCCTTTAGGGTTTTTGGTGGGGCATTACATTTGGTATCAGAGAATAAGTTTCAACACTGGGTACTCTAGGTGTGTAGTGCGCCTATTCAACTTGACCTTTTTTATTAGGTCTTAATGTTTGTGTTTCCCTTGTTTTATCCTTGTCGTAGATCTGAACAATTTTCTCTTTTGCAGTGCTAGGTCATGGCTAAGAAAACTAGGGGAGGTGGTCAGTAGAGTTAGCTACAGGTGTCCGTGTTTTCGTAGATGCCTTTGTTCCCACTTGTGAGTTAAATCTAGGAACCATAGTTACTTCAGTTGACCTTCGATTCATTCCTTTGGGGTTCTTATGGAGTTGTGTTGGGGATGGATTGGCTATCTTCTCATAGTAGACTATCACAAGAAATAGTGGAGTGTTTAGATGACATTGGTAAGGAAGTGAAAATTGTTGGAGTTCAGAGACCAATATCCTTACATATGATCTCCGCTATGCAACTTAAGCGGTGCATGCGTAGAGGGTGTCATCTTTTTGTAGTTACTCTTGAGGATGTGGGTGAGTCAAAGAGTCGAGAAATCTCTCTTGATAGTCACCCTATTCTTTGAGAGTGTGCTGATGTATTTCCATTGGATATTCCTGGTATGCCTCCAAAGTAAGACATAGACTTTCACATAGACTTGGTTCTTAGTGCAGAACCTATTTCGAGAGCTGTATTCTTATTTGTTTTAGGCTTCCAGGAGTAAGCCAAGTTTTGGGGGGGAGAATGTCGTACCCCTACTCATTTGAACTCATTAGACTCATATTTTATTTTGGTTGTTTTCAATGGATACATTACCATGTTTGGTTATTCAGGCTTATATGACATTATTTCATGCTTCATCTGGATAGGAGATGTTTAACTTATTTATAGTATTTCAGTACTTGTGATTTATGGCATTTTTATATGGACTATTGCTATGTACTGACGCTTTACTTTAACTATGCAATGTGGAATTATATGTCATGTGTCTGCGAGTGTATTGGATGCAAGGGGACGATTTTCCTTCACTCATTTCGGTGAGACAGGGAACATCGCGATTCTCCTTCATCGGTGTGTATGTCGTGTTTTCTATATTGTATAGACGCATGTGTAGTTTGGTGATGCAGGAAATTGCAGGTACAAGTACTGGGTAGGTACGAGGTATCGTCTCCACCTGGATTCATAGGTCTGAGCGTGCCTTATATTTTTTGATGGAAGTGGAGGAGATAGTAGTTGACCCTATTAGATTCAGTTACAGTCGTGTTAGTGTCATCAATTGGTCGTCCGATCAGTTTGTTCGGCCTTCATATTTTGTTGTTTTCTCTTTTATGCATAATTGCTTGATGTTTTTCCTTTAGGGTTTCTAGTGGGGCATTACATGTTTCACCATGGGACCTACTCAGATTGGTAGTACAACAATGCCTTTGGATGAACGCTCTGCATCATCATAAGTTTTGATTGTGATCTTCTTGCGGGGATCCACTGATTCAATTGCATATCCCAATGCAGTGACTAATTGTAGAGTATAGATATTCAGGCCTACTCCATTATCGATCAATACTCGCTTGATCCTATGTTGGTTGATAAACCCTTCAATATGGAGTGAGGCGTTATGAGGTTGCTAGGAAGGAGGAGTTGTCACTTTTTGAGAAAGTGAGACAAGGTGATGAACTTAGATTTCCAACCATGGCTTGGAATTGATCTGTATTTAGGTTTGCAGGGACTGAAGCCTCTTGGAGAGCTTGATCCAAGATTGTTTTATGGGATGGAGATAGGCACAATAGTTCTAAGATAGATATCAGTGCAGACATTTTGTCTAACTGTTCCACAAGGTTATACTACTTTGGGATAGATGGGGTGCCTTGTGGAGCTGCTTTTATGGTAATCTTTTAGTGATGTGTAACAACATTGCAAGATGAGCTGGGATTTTTGATGGTTATAGTTGCAATTTGTTCACTAGCATCGTATAGGTGATTCACAGTGTAATTATACATGGCTTGCATATAATTGGTGGTATCTATGTGTCTCCCTGAAGTGGATTTTTAAACATGAGATGATCATTATTTGTTGTCTTAGGGTCATGTCCTTCGATTTCGATTTCACCTCGGTCAATAAGATCCTGAATAAGATCTTTCAATCTGTGACAATTGCTTGTCTTATGTCCTTTCCCTTGATGGAAATCACAATGTTCAGTATCCCTCCACCATGAAGGTTTGACTTGAGGTTCATAATTTGATGTTTTGGGTAAGGTTACCAATTTTTGAGAAACTAGCTGATGTAATACTATTTCGATGGGTTCCCCTAAGGGAGTGTATGTACACTTTGGTTTTTGTTGACGCGGTCTGGGTTCATCTTGAGATGTGATGCGGCCTTGATTTGGAGGAGCAACTATGTTAGTCTGAGGTGGGGGATTCTGTCCTGCAAATCGAACTACAGGTTGTGCACTTTTGATAGTTCTTGCATCCACAACCCTATCGTTGACGATATTTTTGTTTTTGTTCCAGAAGCTTGGTTTGTCACTATTGAAGCATGGGTGAGGGCCATCCTTTGGCTCATTATATATCTTGATAAGCCCTTTTTTGATGAGAGACCACTCATATTTTAAGCCTTTGGTGATCATGTCATTGAAAGAGTCTATGTCTTTTACGTCGAGGTAAAATTTCATTTCGTCATTTAAGTTGGAAATAAATATTTCCACTAGTTCTTGTTCAGGTAACTGAAGAGAACATCTGCTAGACATTTGATGAGATCATTGCAGAAAGACTGAAAATAGCTCACTCGATTTTTTTTTAGTGTTACATAGATCAGCCATGGTGATATCACGTTCAATGTTGTGTGAGTAATGTGCCAAGAATTTCTTGACTAACTCTTCAAATGTCCTAATTCCACCTGGTAATCAAGAAAACCATGATGTGGTTGTTCCTCCCAAGCTTTGGGGAAAAATTCGCATTAGGTATGTATCCTCATATGCCACTTCGAGGCAAGCTAAATGGAATTCTCTAACATGATCACGAGGATCTCCTTTTCCTCTATACTTTTCAAACTTGGGTGTTTCAAACCCTCGCGGAAAAGGTGGCATATGAAGATTCCTATCAAAGGGATAGGGACAAATGTCATTGAGTGAAAATTGATTTGTTTTTACACCACTATGAAGTTGTTGGGTGAGATTTTTGACTTGTTGCCACAACATGTCTATTTCACTTGGAGGAGGAGGAGGAGGGGGATTACCTTGATGAAAGTTGTATCTAATGTGTTCTCGACCTCTATCATCCTCATTAAAACTTTGGCATTTTGATGCTTGTCTTAGTTTTGCAATATCAAAGTTAGAGGGGAGCTTGGCTCCTTCTTGAGGAAGTTTTAAAAAGTGAGCATCAGCATTACTCTTGAGTATCTCATCAAAAAGTCTGTTAAAGAGAGGGTTGTGTTGTGCCCTTTCTATTGCCGCAGGAGTACGAGTGCCTAGATTTCATCATTTACATTTCCTCCAAGGGCTTCTTGGAACTCATTGATATTTTCTTCCTCTTCCTCTTCAATTTCTTGTTGTCTAGATCGTGATCTGGTATGAGCAATTGTGTTTATAAGTTTTTGTTGAAGTTGGGTGAAAATGATGATGAGTTGTTGATGAAATGAGAGATTTATGGTTGGTGTGGTGTGTTGCATATGGATCTCTAGCACTTAAAGGTAGATGTGACCAAAGTTCTTTTTGAATTGCTTGTTTGTTTTTCATAAGGTCTGATGTGATAAGGTTTAGAGAAATCTGAGATGTGCTATAGATTTAACTACCTAGTAATGAGAGGATTCACTCATAGACTAGTTTTAACCTACTTAGAAATGTCTCTTAGGACAATTTTATCCTAGATGTAGAGACACTCTAAAAAGTGATGTTTTTTGTTTGATTCAAGCAATATCGAAAATAGAATTTAGGACAAAAACCTCTAGGTGTGTTGAGAGTTGGAATGGAGTTGATGAGATATGGATATGATAATGGATGAAATGCTTAACTTCAATAAAAGCTTTGTGTCACATTTGGGACAAATTCTTCCTCTTCTCTTTCAAGAGTTGGTGGTTCTTCTCGAGCTACGTTATATGTGATGCAAATGTCTGGAAAGAAGTTAGGATTGATCTTGCCTCCTTTGTTTTTGTGATAACTCAAAGCTCGATATTGTGTAAAAGCTCTGTGGTTTAATGATTCTGGATCAAATTCGTTTGATTTCCCATAAAGATAAAGACGCATGTGATGTAAGAAGGCTCTATGAGAGACAAAGATTTGTCTATTAAGATAGAAGAATTTCCTCTTTTTGATAAGAGTCTTTGAGCTCAATGGTCTTTTCTTCAAGTTGACATTTTGATGAAGATTCTTCTTTCTCAAGATGTGAAGAATGGTCATATAGTTTGATACTCTTGTTCTTTGTTTTTGATCTTTTGTTGGTGTTTGGAAATGTTTATGTTGGATGAATACTTGTTCTTTGGAATTTAATTTTTGATCTTTCTTTGACAAGAAAACAAAGCAAGCACAAAAACACAAGAATGTTGCCTCAAAAGACACAAATAAGTATGGGTCTAGATCAACCCAATCCTTGGAATTTTTATGACCCTTTCCTTTAAGTTTATTTTTAGGTGTTTTTCAAAGCCTAAAGTTGGCTCAATTTGCACTGGTCTTGACTCAAAAATGAAAACACTTCAAACACTCTTTATCCCTAAGGTCAAATGGCCAGTTGTGATAAATTCAGCCCACATCTTGATATTTCTTCGACTTTGGTACTACATACCTTATGAATGTCATCATGGAAGGTAAGGATGTGATATACTAATTCTTCCATGAGCATAACAAATAGATGATTCCTATGATGGGGGAATCATCACTTTTATCAAGCCACAAGTGACTTTTCAAAAAGCTATGTTTCTACTCAAGGAAATATCTATGGTGAGTATCTTGGGAGCAAAACCATCTATGCTCTTGCACTGAATTGTATCACAAATATCCTCAATCAATAGAACGGGTGGGCTACTACTTAAAGGTGTTTAGTAATTTTTGATGTTTTTGGACATAAGTTCATTCTGGAGTGACTCACTTAAGAGCCTTGTAACTTGTGGTGGGGCCCATTTTTCCTTTCGATAAGTTACACTGTAGGAACAGCTATACCCAAGGCTACAACTTTCGCTCTCACCTGATTTCTATAGCGGCTTGAAGGATTTACCGTGAGAGGTCATTCTCAAGAGTGATGTGTCTCTTGGCAGGCCTCTCTTAAAAAGATAAAAACTTGAGTGTTACTAACACTTTTCTCTTGTACCTAGGACCACGAAAGCCAAGGGAGAGGATAGTGTATGTTAGAAGTAGGACCACTCGACAAACTCTTTTGTACAAGTGTATCAAACACAAAATACACTTGTTCTTTTTAACTTGTCATTGCAATGATGTTTTATCTATTTGGAGATGTTGCTCCAACAACCATGATGTTCTTTTTAACTTCCAAAGCAATGTGTTTGAGTAAACTAGAATTTGAAATCCTGGTCAACTAAAATTGAAACATGTATGCATGAAGGAAATCGTTTTGCAAAATAAGACAAGTTGAGTGTTCTTTATAGTTGCCCAAAAGTGGAAGTGTGGATTGTGATTTTTAAGTCTGGATTGATGCAAGGAAATCAAATTTGTGTTGTTGATTTTAAGCACCAAAAGGAAAATGAATCCTAACCTTGCAATGAAAGCAAATTTGTGTTGTTTAGTTTTAGAGCACCAAAACAAAATTCATCCTAACTTGCAAGAAATGAAAATTTTTTGTTGTTCAATTTTAGAGCCCCAAATGACAAATTTTAACTTTTAAACAACAAAAGGAGTTAGTTTAAACTTGCACAAGAAACGAATAGTTAGGAAAATCTGAACCTATGGTGGGCTTCTACAAGCCTAAGAAAATTCACTTTTTCGGTTACATGGCCTTTTTTTACAACGTTCTGTTACAATAGCGCTACTCTATGTGCAAACAAAAGCACTATTTAACACAAACGCGCTAAAACAAAGACAAAAGCGCTAAAAGAAAAATTTTAATAGCAAAAACAAACGCACTAAAACATGTGAAAAGGCACTACTTAAGACTCAAAAGCGCTAAAAGATTAGTAATAGTGCTAAATTTGAGACAATAGCGCTATTGTGAATACAATAGCGCTATTGTGAATACAATAGCGCTATTGTGAATACAATAGCGCTATTGTGAATACAATAGCGCTATTGTGAATACAATAGCGCTATTGTGAATACAATAGCGCTAGAATATCAAATTGCAATAGTGCTAAAACGTGATCAAAAGCACCAGAGTGTGACCTGTGTGTCAAGCTAAACATTCAAACAAGTTAGTTTTTAAATAAAATAAAAAAATTTGGGTGTTTGGATTCACGTCGGGTTCACCAAATGATGCTTTGTGAAATGGGGGAAGGTTAGACTAGAACCTGTGGTGGAATAACACACAAAAAAAATACAAGAAACAATTATCAAAGTTAGTGTTATTCAATCAAAGACTAATCTAAGCAGGCATATCAAAAGAGACACCAAAAACAAAGTAAAGCATTTAACTACGAATGTAAATGCAAGAAGACATCTCCAAATGCCTTCTACCATGCCCTTAGCTCCTTCTCCTTTGTTCCTCTCCTCTCCAAGTTCCAAACTAGTGTAGCTCTCAGTAGCTTTTTGCACTATGGATGCTTAAGGAGGTTCAAGATTGAAATGTTTACTCTAAAATGCTATGCAAATGTGAATAAAAGCTGATATTAGATGCTATGATGCTAAAAATGATTTATTTTAGACTAAAATAACAAGATATTAGTGGTTTATACTAAATGCTCTCTAAAATTCTCTATAACTTAGATGCATACAAGTTTTCAGGATCTGGACTATGAAGGAATGGGCTCTATTTATAGGAAAAATGGAGCAATGGATGGTTGAGATTGAGTAATCTCAACAAGGGTCAGGATTGAATGATATTCAATCCCTATGAAAGCTTTCAACCCAATCCCAGGATGACAAGTGTCAATATGAGATAGGTTGAGAGGAGAGGGAATAAGCATTAAATGCTTGACATGACCCAAGAGTTAACTTGGGAGTCAAGGTCAAGGTTGGGTTGAGTGAATAAATTATTTAATCAAACAATAAAGCTTTTATCCAATGGATAAATTCTTGTGCAAAGGTAAAAGGGATAACCATGGTCAAAGCAATAAATGCTTGAGGAGACACATGAGTCACATGAGGGTTGAGTTAGGGGTTAACCATAAATGGTCATGTAAGAGTCATTAATGGTCATGGAAGACTTTAGAGGTTAGATTGTTGAACACACAAAACATTAAATGCTTTTCAAAGCCTTTGAAGTCTTTGAGAAGTGACTCCAAGTTACTTAGGAATGTGACAATAATTAGGGGATGGATTAGGCTAATTGATTAGGATTAGATAGGTTCTAGAAGAATTTAGGAAAGGGATTTAGGAGGCAAGTGGATTTGGTGGGTGAGGGAAAATAGAATTTTAATTAAAATAAAATTAATTTATTTCAACTTGTGGTTGCAACTTGCATTTGTAGGAAAATGCAAGTGGGGGGGATAAATGATTTAAATAATGTTTTTTTTTAATTTATTTAAAAGAAGAAAGGGGATTAAATTGAATAAATAGAATTTATTCATTTAATTGATTTGAGAACTTGGTTGAATGAATTAATTAAAATAAATTGAATAATTTATTTAATTAATAGGAGAATGTTTGAAGATGAATTAATTAAATATTAATTTAATTAACTGATGGCTAGTGGATTTTTAATTAAATAAATACGAAATATTCATTTAATTAAAATGGACAGATTTATGTGACTATAGGTACAATGTTTTCCTTTGTTTTCTTATTTTGTCCCTTTTGTCCTCTTAAGGTCTTAGATTCACTTTGGTCTCTTAGGGTTATATGCTTAGGTTTGCATTTTTTCAAGGTCTTCATAAATCTGAAAAATCCCAAAAAGATAGATTGCATTTATCATGCCTAAATTGGGTCATTGAAAATACCAAAAACATAGGTTGCATCTTTTAGTCGCATTTTTCCCTCATATTTAGAGTCCCATTCATCTTCCATTAGTTGCATCTTATTTTTTAAACTTCAAAAAAAACCAAAAATATTGGAGTATAGCATAGTGCAATGGTTAAAACAAGATCCCAAACATCAAGGATACACCAATATTTGACATATCAACCCATGGATAGCATACAACCAGGTTTGGATCCAACACAATCACAAGTTAATTCAATGCAACAACAAGGAAACACAATGCAACAAAGTTTCAACCCAAACATTGGTCCACCAATAAATGTACAACTAAAATATGGCATGGTTCAATTAGAGCCAAGACCCAATTTTGAACTGGTTTTCATACCAATACAACCAGGATGTTGAAGTGTGCCATAACACCAACAAAAAATGTGTTACCAACTATCGATTCAAATCAATTCAATCAAGGTTATATTGAACAAGGGACATCATCAAACATTCAACAACCAATTTATCATCCAGGTTTTGGTTATGTTCAACTTGGATCGCCTTCAAGATTTCAAAAAGATGCACAATTAAACTCCTCGTCAGACTTAAAATCCTCACATGGGAGTCATCTCTCTTTAATGAGTCTTCCTCAAAAGGAAATTTACAGGGCGATAAATAATCTTAAGCTTTTCAAAACTCTAGAAGAACTGGTGTTTAAGGATCCCATGAGATATTTTAAATGCCTTAAGGATAAACTTGTGTCAAGTTCTGAACATAAATCCTTGTTGGATGAATCTAAAGCACAACTTGGCACACATGAACAACCAGAACCTCTATCAAAACCCATACAAATAGAGCCTATTTCAGGGAAAGAAACTACAATGACACTCTGAGGGAAAGCAAAATGTAGGAATTTAACTATGTAAACTCCTCCAAAACCTACATTCGAACAATTCAATAATCCTTTGTTTAACACAATGTCACCAGTGCCTCAAATTGATCCATACACAGTGACAATACCAATGGTAATGATAGGAACATTAGAAAGTATATTTTAGCCTAAGACATCAAATGTTCCTCAAGCAAGTCCAAAACAAGAGATGTAAAATATGGACACATTTACCACAAGTATGCCATATATACCACCTTTGGACCAAAACACAAATTTAGAATAGAGTGCCTACTTTTGCAAGCAACCATCAACCAATTTCCCTTCTATGGGAGCAACAACGAATGTCTCTTAGGGTCAAATTCTATCAAAATTATGCACATCTAAGCAAGCGACATTGCATATAATTGCACCACAAGTTAATGCCCATGTTCAAAAAATCCAACAAATTACCACTTTTCAATAGGAAAACATGAACATGATATCACAAATGAAACATCCCAAGCAGTGAAAATATAAAACTAAAACCATTGAAAAATTAGAGAGATAATATTTTCATAGTCCATGCTAAATTAATATATACTTCTAGATTTAGCTGTTCGCACCTGACGACTCAAGCTCAACAAATGACTACTCAATGTCAACAATAGTCTCAGCCAATGATGCAATATCAACAAGCTACAAATAAGCAACAACTAGTTTACCAACATGTTGGAAAAACACAACAAATGACTCAACAACAACCAACAATCCAACAATTTCAACATGCGCCACAATAACAACAATAGATGCAACAAGCACAATAACAATATACGTTGTAGAAATGACCAATAGTCCAATAAATGCAACAACAATATGTGTCGCAATACCAACAATAGGTACAATAAATTCCCTAATTTCATCTACAAGTTATGTAATCGGGTGCACAACAGCAAATAAATGCACACCATAAACTAACAATGCAGTTTCAACAACAACAACATCCTCAACACATGGTACAATACCAACCCCAAAGGCAAGAAAATGTTCAATATCAACAGCTAGGTCAAGCCATAATGCAATATCAACATCCACAACAAACAAACTATTACCAAGTTACTACCACAACACAATATGGAGACCAACATCAAAACATATCAGTGGCAAGTACCCTGAGAATAACATATTTGGAATATCAAGATCGAAACCCATTAGGGGAATAATACATTAACAACAAGGTCATCCAAGTAACCTCCAAGACAAGGACATTTAGATGTGATGATGCAACAAATTGAGAAGTTGTCATGACAAGTAGAGGCATTGAAAAATAAAGGAACCAAACAAGCTTATACAGAATATGATTTATGTCCTAATCCATTAGATAAAATATTTCATATGCCTCATTTTCCTAAAAAAATTCAATGTACCCAAGTTTGACAAATATGAAGGGGAACCCTAAATATCATATTAGAAACTTTTTTCCATTTCCCTTGGAGTCTTTCGGGGGCACAGGCAATGGATTGGTACGTGAGATTACCTGGAAACATAAAGTCATGGAATGAACTAGCTGAAAAGTTCATTAGTCATTTAGCTTTGAACATTGACAATGAGGTCACCATGATAGATTTGTGTACCACTAAATAAAAGATGAGGGAATCATTTACAATATTTTTATAGTGATGGTGTAACCTAGTCAGCTGATGTCCGTTTGACATCCCTAAAGACAAACAAGTCAACTTGTTCATCGAGAATTTGGTACTATAATTGATGTATGAGATGAAGATAAAAATTCCCAGTACAATTGACAAATTCATTAAGAAGGGGACAAACATTGAGAAAGCTCTTATTCAAAAAGGGATTATTAAGATTTACAAAGATAATACTTACAACCCTAATAATTCAAATGGTAAGAGCAAGTTCTGGTCTTGAAACAAGAGTGTTATGAATGATGGAGTTGTGGATGCAAGAATTGTAAGGACCTCCATAATTTTAAAATAACATAATTCACATAATTCATAGAAAAATTCATAAAATCAAGCATCAAATATTCAACATGTCCAAATATACAAGATTGGAGATTTAAATTATATTTCAACATAAATATTTAATACACAACCTATAACAAGGCTTAACATAAGGGAGCATGTTCCTTTACAATAGACCACAAGGTCAATTATAATAAATACATAAAGAGAAAACCATGAAGACCATCCTAGCAAGAGCTTTCGACATCTGTCTAACGTGGGTGACAACATTGCCAGAGCACACATCCACCCTACCATGAATTATTTACACCTCTCTGGAATCTTTCATGATAGGAAAGATACCCGACCCAATACGAGGTAGACTAACAATGTGATTCTTAACAAGAGTAATGGAATTCAGTGTAATATGACATATCTGCATTTAATGCTAATGTGATGCTATCATGAAGACACAAGATGCATTAGCATACATAAATAAATAGAAGCATCACCCTTTCTAAATCTTAACATTATATCGTATAATTGAGTTCCTCTCCATTCACAATTATTTCATTAATATAACATAATTTCACATCATACATAGAGAAAACACAAGAATCCCTCCACACATACATAAACATATAGAATTTACCTGGGTAATAAGAGCATATAGGAGAACATATGGGCAACCAATGCATTGGCCTATGCCTAAACGTGTATCACCTATCAATATTGAATTGTGTCTTCATACATAGTTAATTTATAATGATATACATGTGACAACATTTGAGAGTGTATTATAAGGTGATGATGATAACTCACATCTTATAAATACTTAATTATATTTGTATATAATGATCCATTAATGGTCTCTTCTCTTTTAAGGCATTAAACCCTTCAAATACATTACATGATTATTTAACAAAAAATCTGACCATAAGAAATTTATGGAAATTTTCCTTTCCACATATCCTTTGGGGTATCTAGAAAGAAAGGAATAACAGAATCTTTAGGAATGATATTAACCCCTCCGAAGTGGTTTGGGCTAAGATAAAATACAATTTTGTTGAGAATGTGATGGCTAGGGGAGATCATTACTGCAATAGTAAGGAGGATTTTAACGTTCTAAAAAATTGGAACATCCCAACCTACATGGACATCAATACCAACCAACTCAAAAGAACATTTGTTAATTAACAAACAATCCAACCATAAGAAATTTATGGAAGTTTTCCTTTCCACATATCCTTTGGGGTATCTGGAAAGAAAGGAATAACAGAATCTTCAGGAATGATATTAACCCCTCCAAGGTGGTTTGGGCTAAGATAAAATACAATTTTGTTGAGAATGTGATGGCTAGGGGAGATCATTACTGCAATAGTAAAGAGGATTTTGATGTTCTAAAAAGCTGGTATTTTTGTCTCCATCTTTAAGCCAAAGAGATCTGGACCGCTGTTTCCAAAATTATTCTTCTCTTCTGATGATCTTATGATACTTGACAAGCACTTTATTTTCCTCTCTGATAGACATTGCATTATATCTGTTGGTTTGGATTTTATCCTGTATTTCCTTTAGTTCAAGCTGGGTATTTGAATCTGCTTCCTCCTTGGTTTGTAAAACCACCTGTATTTCTCCATCTTCCAGGTTATCACTTTGTTGTTCCTCCTAATTGGTGTTTTGTAGTTCTCCCTCATCTTTGCATGTTACCGTTCTAAACCCTTTTCAACAAATCCATCTGTTGCGCATCCTGCAAGGAAAAGAAAGAGGGCTCGTTCAGACATAGGAAGGGTGTGGAATCTAACTGGACACCCACCAGCTGCATTTGCTTGACAGTTTCTAAAGCCTTATCAGCTAATTCATCTTGTGTGAATCCTACAACCATTGCATCTTGTGAGACCACAGTTCTGAGAGGGCAATTATGTAGTAGAATTGTAGACAAGAAAAATGAGGCAAAAGTGGTTGAGGCTAGAAGGACACCGAGTCATCTTCAACAGGCATGGCACATTAGCTCCAAAAGAATGAGGTCAGTTTGGAGGTTACTATGCTTGTCAGAGATAGTGTTGTCTGCAAGCATACATATTAATAGATATGTTGTGGAGAAATAAAGAAAAAAGAGAATTTTGTTCAGTAGTCATGCACAATACAAGTGGATGTGTGGGTTGAAGGAGTGATGTCAAGCATGTCATTTATGTTACTATGTTTACTAGCACTTGAGAGGGTTTGGCCTAAAATGCCTCTTTTTGTTCGCCTTGAAATTGTTTTGAAAGGTTGTTTTGGTATTGGTTGTTTGACGCATTTTCTGCTAATTTTTGGTATTTTCTGACTTGTGTAATGAGAGGCTCTGGTCTAGTTTGTCATGTTCTTTCCCCTCTTTCTTTCTTCCCTATAAAATAATAACTTATTTCTAAATATTTTTTCCTTTTCTGAGATGGATGCATGGTTGCTTCTAAATCGATATGTATGCATGCTGGTTTAAAAATGAATGTTTTAGAGAGATTTTATTTTCTTCTAAAATTAAGGAAAGGTATAAATTTTGAACTATTAAAACGGAGAATTCTTGATGTGAATAGTTATTGATGGGAAAAACATAAATCGGGGGAATATTGAATTTTTTTCTAAAGCTTTTGTAAATAATTTTAAATCAATTTTTAAATGAAATATTCTTATATTTATTACATTTTCAAGAGATCCATAAAGTATGATCTAAAGTGTTAGCAAAACAAAATATTTATGATGTTAGTTTTAAAGACTTAAAAAAAAATCCTATGATAAATTGTAGAGTGTGATCTGAAAATATTATGCTCTCAAATTCAAGAGATTTCAAAGAATTTAAGAATAGATGGGAAATTTAATGTCTTTAAAAGATAAGATTTTCTTGAAAAAAAAAAAAAACTAATGGAAAGAGTAAAATATCTGTAGATTCATTTAATAGAAGTGTATGTTTTGGATTATAGTCCCGTGTATTTGTAATTGATGTCTTTGCATTATACTTGAGTATCCATTAACATTTTTATTGACTGAACAATTCAAATTGTGAATATTTCTATTTGGTTTGATTTGTTTTATTCTTAGTGTAATAACATTAAGACACTAACAATGCTTATTTTATTTGTGTTCTCTATTTACATGTATTTATCATTTATTGTTTTTTATGGTATAGTCTTTCATGTTGTATTTTCATATGTTTGATCTTCTCAAAAAAATCATGTTTAATTTTAAGATTCATTTTCACATAATTTGAGATTGATTTAATTCAATTTTGAGATAACTGACAATAAACATGAAATTCATTTTTCAAAAATATAAAAAACTCTTAAATTTATTCTTTTTACTATTTATTAGAAATAGACTTCACATGTTTATGCAATATTTTTTTCAATAATGATATTGAAAGTCATTCAATATAAATTTAAATTTATTTAGAAGAAAAAATATTAAGAAAAAAATAATCAACTCATTTTAATATTTTAAGATATCTCTTGGTTTATTCTTTGCATCTTTCATCATGGTAAGACAACACATTTCAATTGAAGTCTTTCAAAAGCTTGAAGCCTCAAAATTTATCTCATTAGAATGGTTGCCTTTTTCTTTTCCTTGTATAGTTTATTTTCTTTTAATTTTTTAAATATTGTATTTAATATATTAAATTCACACACACACACATGTATATATATATATATATATATATAGAGAGAGAGAGAGAGAGAGAGAGAGAGAGAGAGAGAATTAACTTTAAAGTGCAATAGGAGCTAGAAGATATAAGTACAATTATGATGTATATGTTAGTGGATAAATAAGATTTAGTCATTTTAAACTAAAAGAGGGGTAAAAATTTATTCAATCATAGAAAGAGATGCAAAGCAAGAAGGGCCAATGTCCAGCAAAGAAAAAGTTACACAACTTTTTCAACATCCACTAAAGTATCTAACAAATGAGACATTTCAGAAGATAATTGCCCTTTATCCACTATATTCTAGTCATGCCCATGATTAGAAGCCCATTTGGCCAAACAATGAGCAACTCCATTCCACTCCCTAGGAATGTGACAAAAAGTAACATATTCCAAGGATTTACACAACCAAATAATATGCCTAATCACCACAACTAGATGCCAGCTAACCTCATCTAACCAACACTGATTCAGCAGAGTCAACATCACCTGAGAAACTAATTCACAAATGATATGATTCCAGCCAAGAATACAACTACGCTCCACCGCATGCAAAATGGCAAGAGATTCCATGAGACTATTAGTATGGGAACCCTTATAAATGGAGAAAATAAACTGAATATCTCCAAATCTATCACAACCAACCCCACCAATACCAGTGTAGCGTCATAAAATTGTGACCCTCACAACTTTGACCACATCTTAGGCCCTCACCTATACGACTGCATCTCTCTACTTGACTGAGACCCCTCTCTGCACCTTCATTCTGAACTTCTCCCATCTCAGCCCTGATGACACCTCAAGATCCTATCCAGGCCCCAATATAGGGCAGGACAGGGGCGTGGTGCCCCTATCCTCCCTCTTAAGGTGACCCTAAAATCGGTCCATTCGACCCTTGAACCTAATTTTCTTCTTGAGGACTTAAATCCTCCGATATCAGCCTTCAGTGAGATGAAAATAATTCTCCTAGGCTAGTATAAAAGGGGATCTATTTCTATTATTTGCATAGGAAAAAATATACAAGAATATACAAAAGAATAAGTGAAATTTAAGAGGAAGATCTCCATTATCGTCATCAAGCATTCTAGTCTTCAAGCATCTACCAAGTTCTCTTCTTCATGTGTCTTCTTCATTCATCCATTGGAGAAACATTACAACATTCATTTGCAAGCATGGATGTGTGTTAGGGTTTTGTCATGTTACGTTTCATTTCATACATCATTTATGATTACATTCAAGAAGCAAAGCAACAATCATCAATCAATTGCACATCTACAAGGTATACATTTCCATAATTTACATTTAAGCATTTGCAATTACTTTCTTTCAAAGTTGATTCCTCAATCAAGGTTTGATTGAGGCAAACCCCTATCCACAACCTTTTTCCCCTTCTTTTCTATGTGTAGGTTGCAGGTGCACAACTGTAATTGCAGGTTTGGACTTCATTTGCAGAGACGGAAAAACCCTTTTTCGGCGTGTGAATTTTTTAGAGGACCAAGTACACTTTCAACTTGGTCCCAAGAACTTTTCTCCAAATTTTCAAGGTAGATCCGTGTCAGCCTAAATATCTCAGATCTGAAGTTACAGCGCGATCCTAAACCAGTAGCTCCTTATTTCATCCATTTTGTCTCTCTTTTCTACATAGTCAACACATCAACATATCTATTTACAAAAGAGGGAAAATTACATTCCAACCCTTGCAATCCACTTGGCGTTCACATCCTTATTCTCCTTGGATTTGGATTTAGTGGATTCAAGCACCTCTTTTGAATGTAAAGTATCTCCCAAGTGAAAATCATCCTAGTGGTTTCCTTTCTCTCTCCTAGGTGGGGAACCACTAGGATCCTATTTTCCACTTTACATTTTGGTGAAACCGACGTCTTACATCTTAATTCTGATTTATTATTATTAGATTTGAATAATTGCAATTGTAATTTCAAATTTTCATTTCCAATTTTGATCTTTTTGCAAATTTTAGAGGTTCACCTGCATAAAAACCCTAATTTTGCATTGTGAGAAAATTGAGCTTGTGAAGTGTAGCATTTTAGTTTATTGTTTCACATCTGATTTCTATTTCAAAATTTCAATTCAAATATCTCTTTTCATTCTACAAATTAAGTGGTTAAAAAGCAAAACCCTAAATTTTAAGAATCTCCTATTTCGATCCTTGACTGCCAATTTGACTGATCTAGACATCTCCAAATCAGCTGTTGTTTTGGATTTCACAATAAAATAATAGTTTCTATAATCCCTGAAATTTTTTGGAAAAAGTTGGTTGGACTAGGTACACTTTGCACTCGTTCCCTAGCTTTTTTTCTGAAATTTTGGGAGACGGAATTGATTGTATTTATCTGCTTAAATCCAGCAAATTGGCATACTTTATTGATTTTTACACCTCTTAAGGTCGAAAAAAAATTCAAATTTCAACACTCTCAACTTTAAATTAATTTTCATAAAAAGGTCCTAATTTTAGATCTTCTTTTTTCAACAAATTAAGATTTTAATTAAGAGACTTTCAATTGAAATCAATGGACTAGATTTCTTTGCTATTTCACATATGATTACATTGTTTTTAACATATATATATTACAATCATGTGTTGGATAATGGCTTCTTTCATTTCCTACTGCTTCTTTTCCTTCATAGAACTTAGTCATATTGTGTTGTTAGGATTTGAAGTTCATTTCCTTCTCAATTTGATCTCAAAGCTTTCATGTATCATTTTTGTTGCATTATGGTGATGTTATTAATAAAATGCATTTCATATGTTAATCACCTTAAGGTTTTTTGCATATCCCAATCTTAGATATCCTAATTCTTGCACCTCTCCTAGGGTATCCTGTGTGAATAAGATGAGAGCTACTATATCAACCAATGATCTTTTTGAAAAAAGAGCAAGCATTAGAAAACAATATGGGCCCATATTCTTCTTATGTACACATACCCTTGAGCAAGGGGGGAAAAATCAAAGTATCAACATTCTTACATCTTTAGACCCTCCTTATTCTCCTAGGACTTATCTTCAACATCAAAATATCTGTAGAGAGGATGATGTTATGCATTTTATTCATGATCTTTCCCCTCACATAGAACTAAGTAAATATGAACCTTTAGATGATGAAAATGTTCCTTCCCAATCTCCCAAAAAGGATAAGCATGATGAGAGAAAGGAGAATGGACCTTCAAGTGACATTCCTTCTTCATCTACAAACCCTTTTATTCCCCCTTACACATCAGATTTCAAATAAATTCATGATATTATTCCCCAGACTACTCATTTGCAACATTCTTATAGGCATGGCTTTCATATAATAACAAAACAAGGTTTTCAAGGACAAGGACTTGGGAAATTTGAGAAAGGAATTTGTGTCCCACCTATGCAAGCTACTACAAAAGGCTTAGGAAATGAGACTCTTCTCCCTATGGATGAACTCCTTAGGCTCCAAAACTTTAAAAACCATCTCCAAAGACAACAAATGATAAGAGCCCACAAGAATGCTTCTTCTTCAAAATGTCCTTTTTTCTCATTTCATCAAACCCACGATCACATGTCGATGATTGCCCTGATTTTCAGAAATCTATTCAAGAAGGCATAGACAATGGAAAAATTAGAATCATGGATAATTATCCTTCTTCTTCTAACAATTTTTTTCCTCCAAGTCAAGAAGATGATTTAAAACATATTTATCATCTCGAAAGACTCGCTACAAGAATCTATTGGAGATTGAAATATGATAAGAACATTTCCTTTCCTCCTAAAAAGAAGAACAACAATATTGTGCAAGTGAAAGGTAATGAATATTATATTTTTAATGATTCACATTCACATTCTCATGGAAAATGTCATGCATTTAAGAAATTTGTTCAAAAGCAATATGATCTTGCACGAATTTGTCTTACAATAGATCTAGTTGCATTTCTTGGCAAAAACATAGTACCTTAGCACTTCTTTTCTCTCCATGTTGCTCTTCACCCTCTGACATAACTAGCCAACTTAACTAGGGGCTCTCTATTATTTTTGGTGGTATTGTTTCAATTTTAAATACTTTGGGGTAGCAACATGAAGTTCACTTCCCTTCTTTTATGCATTATTTATTATTAGATCTCCTTTCTTGCATATAGTTATTCTCATATGAACATATAATTGTTCTTTGGTTTTTTTCTCTTTGCTTGAAGAGGAGCATCTTTAATGAGTAATACACTTCTTCTTATTCTCTTAATTCTAGTGGAAAACCTACCTCTTCTTTGGTTTTGATTATTAACAAGTATGATTTTCCCCCTAGCATGGAATGATCTCTTATGAAGAACATGCCCCTTCCTTAAGAAAAAATGTTCTATTAGGAAGGCATATCGCTTGAAAATAAACACCATTGGAAGATGTGTAATGCTCCTCCTTGTTCTTCTTACCTGGGGGGCAAGGATTTCACTCCTTTCTCTCTTTTTTTTATCTCATTTGTCATTATTTCCCTTAGGGGCTGTATTTTTCATATGTGATTATCATTTCTTACAATGTTATGTTCTTATGACTAATACCTCTTGGGGAATATGTGATGTTCTTTCTCTCTTCTCTTAGAATATTACAACTTCTTGAGATGTGTATTTTACACCTACTAATGTCTTTTCTTGCATGTGCTCATGTAAGTTTATTGCACATTTTCTTATGTTTAAATTCCTCTCTAGAAGATTGTGTAAGCCCTTCTCATTGACCCTACACTTGGGGGGCAATGATTTATCTCTCTCTATTTCTCTAAGGATCCACTCTTTCCTATGTTGTTGATGGTGTGAGTTTTATTACTTGATATCATTCCTTGTGTGAAATCATTGTTGTTTGCTCAAGGGTTCTCTCTTATACAAGAGGTGTAAGTCCTTTACTACAACCTCTTTCACACTTGGTTATGTACATCTATAATAAATTCACCCATCCCCATTGGGATAAAAGTGAGTCATCCTTCATCAAGAATCCCTTTCACCTAGCAATAGAAGGAAGGATTGACTTCTTGTTCTCTTATGTGCTTCATTCTAGAAGATGTTACACTTGTCTAAGACAACTCCTCTTGGAGGTAGATGTATTTTTTAGCAAATATCTCTTCTTCTCAAAGGACCTTCTTTACACTTATAGCAAGACATCTCTTTTCAACTATCTTATCCTTTCTTGAAGAGTATTTTCTCGCTTGCTTAGATTTATGTCATTGATGCATGATGGATATCTTCTTGGTGTTGAAGGTAGATATCCTTGTTCTACTTTCCTTAAGATATCAACATTAAACTATGTTGACATATTAAGGGGGGGGCACCCACACTGCTCCTTTGGTACTATATTTCTCTAACACATTGTATCTCTTATATAGTGGATCATTCTCGGAACCAGAGGGAAGCCTCTTAGAGTGAGATGTTGCCACTTTTCCTCTTTTACAGTTGGATATTCTTGGAACTAGAGGACAGCCTCTTAGAGAAAGATGTCATCACTTTTCTTTTATATAGTAGGATATTCTTGGAACCAAAGGATAGCCTCTTAGAGAAAGATGTCGCCACTTTTCTTTTATACAGTGGGTCATTCTCAGAACCAGAGGGTAGCCTCTTAGAGCGAGATGTCACCACTTTCTTGAAATTTGTACTATACATCTTATACAGGTTGTATCATATTCAGGCATAGACTCCTATTAGGTGCTTTAAACCTCACTTGTACACACGTGCATGAAGTTGAGTGGAACTAATGATGTTCTTACCCTCCTCCCTTACATGGATCACCTAGACAAAATATAGGGGCTAGTTTTCCATGTCCTTTTTTTCTCCAAGGATCACCTAATTCTAGGGGCGAGATGTCCATGGTTCCCTTCATTCTCCTTTCTTCTCATGGATCACCCAAGTGTGTATTCATGTCCTCTCTCTCCTTCCTCTCATGATCTCATAGTTTTACTATTGATGGTTCATGGATGATGTCAACTTTTCTCTTTTTTGTGATTATTAGTGTTTATATGATGGCATGTCTTTGTGTTTCAGTTAGTTGTTTGAGATGATTGTATCGAGGTCTCTTCGGCTAGTTGATTTGTGGTCTTGTGTTTTGGCTTTTGTCGTATGTCTTTTGTGCTTTGTCTTGTTTTGTTTGTCTTATTCTTTTTATTTTGTGTGCTCTTGCATATGTTTGAGTGAGTTAAGATCCTAAGATTGGGGGATTTTGTTCCTCAAGATTAGCTATGTCTTATACTCCTTGTGGTATTGCTCTGCATCTCTATCTTCATCTCTCTCTTCTACTTTATTGGTAGTATTGGCGTAAGTCATACTCCCGCTAAAGTGGGGGCTAAATGTAGCATCATAAAATTGTGACCCTCACAATTTTGAGCACATCTTAGGCCCTCACCTATGCAACTATGTCTCTCTACTCGATTGAGACCCCTCTCTGCACCTTCATTCTGAACTTCTCCCATCTCAGCCTTGATGACACTTCAAGACCCTGTCCAAACCCCAAGATAGGGAAGGACAGGGGTGTGACACCCCTCTCCCCCCTCTTAAGGTGGCCCTAAGATGAGTCCATCCAACCCTTGAACCTAATTTTCTTCTCGGGGACATAAATCCTCTGATGTCGGCCTTCAGTGAGATGAATATAATTCTCCTAGGCTAGTATAAAAGGGGATCTAGTTCTCTCATTTGAATAGGAAAAAATATACAAGGATATACAGAAGAATAAACAAAATTCAAGCGGAAGGTCTCCATTATCATCATCAAGCATTCAAGTCTTTAAGCGTCTATCAAGTTCTCTTCTTCATGTGTCTTCTTCATTCATCAAGTGGAGCAACATTACAACATTCAATTGAAAGCATGTGTGTGTGTGTGTTAGGTTTTTGTCATGTTACATGCCATTTTATATAAAATTTATGATTGCATTCAAGAAGCAAAGCAACAATCATCAATCAATTGCAGATCTACAAGGTATACATTTCCATTATTTACATTTAAGCATTTGTAATTACTTTCTTTCAAGGTGGATTCCTCAACTGGGGTTTGACCTAGGCAAACTCCTATCCACAACCCTTTTCCCCTTCTTTTATGTGTGTAGGTTTCAGGTGCACAACTGTAATTGTAGGTTTGGACTTCATTTGCAGAGATGGAAAAACCCTTTTCAGCCCGCGGATTTTTCGGAGGACAAGTACACTTTCAACCTAGCCTCGATGAATTTTCTCCAAATTTGTAGGGTAGATCCGTATTAGTCTAAATATCTCATATCCAAAGTTACAGTGCGATCCTAAACTGGTAGCTCCTTATTTCATCCATTTTGTCTCCCTTTTCTACATAGTCAACAAGTCAACATATCTACTTACAAAAGAGGGCAAATTGTTGGCATTTTGATGATGTTTTGATTGTCATTGATGGACACACACTTTCTTGATGAATGAGTTATTCTCAACTGGTAATTGTTCCAATCGGTATTGTGTATTATTGTATGTATAGTTTTTAGACTATCGGTATTTTGCAGAAGATGTTTACTGGTCACAGATTGACTAAAGAGCTCAAGCGGTATTGAGACCCCAAGCGGTTCAAGGAGCTCAAGCGGTATCAAGGAACCAAGTGGTAGTTAAATTTTGATCCAAACACCATTACGATCTACCAATCTTCATTTTTGACATCCAGTAATCGGTATATTGTATTAATAGGTATTACTCTATGATGAGTTACTAACCAGTATTTTTGTAATGTGTGATGAGTTATCATCCACCGACACTTTGGCAGTGATTTTGTGTCGTGTTACCAAATGTGTCTAGATGCATTGAACCTAGGAACTTGTAGTCTGATCCTATTAGACCGACATGAAATCAGTCTCCTTTATAAGGACATCATGTCTAGAGTTTGCATGGATGAGAGAGAGTATGAAAGATAGAATAGTAAAGGTTATGTGCGATCATCATAGAGAAGATTAGGTCTGTGTGAAGAGACAGAGTGTGGAGATATTGAAGACTGAAGTAATGCTAAAATGCATTAACAATGAGCTGTCAAGGATCTAACTAAGCATACTATGCTATTATCTAGATCATTCACTTGTTGATTACTAATATCTTCGATAAGTCTGAAACCCTTAATCGGGTAGGCCCAACAAAGCCTTTGTAAATCCTCTAACAAGGTGGTTCACAACTGTGGATCTAAAATCCTTTAACAAGGTAGTCTTTAATAGGACTTATCTCCTAACAGAGATCTAGATTCCTAACAGGATCTGTTCTGGTGAAGAACATTGTATGACCTTAACCGGTCTGGTTTCTATTCTGCAGATAGTTACCTGTGAGTTTTTGCTCACCGTGGTTTTTCCCATTTGGGTTTCCATGCCAAATATCTTGTGTTATGGTGATTGTGCTCTTGTGGGTGAATGCTTTGTTTTCTATTTGGTTTGCATTTATCTTAACCGGTTTATTATTGAATCTACTGTACCAGTTATCTACTAAATTATTTAAAAGTTTGTTTACAATATTTTTTGGTATACTAATTCACCCCCCCCTCTTAGTATTCATCAATTGGTATCAGAGACAACCTTTCTATAAGTCTAACCACTTGGAAGGAGATATGGGGGAATACAGTGTGAGGGAACTTACTCATTGTCTCACTCAGACTGGGAGAGCCTATGATCAACTCAAAGTCAAGTATAAAGCCTCTTTGGCCAAAAGAAGAGAGCATGCTAAAAAACTGATCGAACTTACTGAAAATATCTCTTTTGATGAAGCTGACATGGATGCCCTAGTTGAAGAAGTTGAAAAATTGAATGAATCTAAAGCCAATCTGAGAAAAGCGTTGGAAGGACTGACTATTAGAATGTGTCAAGAGCTTGAGAACAGAAGGAAAGCTGAAGATTTGATAAAAGACAAAGATCATGAGATCTCCAAGCTGAAGCAAGAAATCAGTACCCTTACTGCTCATCTCCAAGAGAGTAAAGTGGAAAAAGAAGAAATGCAAGGTGAACTAAACATGGCTATTTTAGAGAATGCAACCTTGATGGAATCCAATGCTGCTATTTCCAAGGAACTTACTGAGTCAAAGGAAAGAATTGCCAAATTCAATAAGAGTACTGTTAAGCTAGAGAAAAAGTTGGAATCGGCAAATCCTGTAAAGAATACCACTAGACTTGGTTTCTCTAGGTATGAGGAAGGTGAGACCTCTGGAACAAAAGCTGAAGCATCAAAGAAGCAACCGACATCCAAGGATAAAGGTAAGAAAAAATTTAAACCTATTTTCTTTAATTGTCTCAAAGAAGGACATACTACCAATGTGTGTAGAAGCAAGGCCTACAACAATTTTCCTTATTTCTAAACAATAAGCCTAGATCCAGTAGATTCAATGGAAACTGTTATGCATGCAACAAGTTTGGGCATAGAGCATTTGAATGCAGGTCTGTTTTGCACAAAACTAGGAGATATCCTCCAAGGACTCAAAGAGTTATTCCAGAACTTCCTGTGAACCAGAATCCCAACCGGTACAATACCTATGACCACCGATCAATTGGTTATCAAGCGGCAACTAGTTGGAGAGCAACCTGTTTGATCTATTGTGGTAGCAGTCACACTGCTGCAACATGTAGAAGAAAGAATGGAAGTATGAATAACGGACCATGGAGAACACCTGGAATGGTATTCTATCATTGCAACAAATTGGGACACTGCCAGAACTTGCAGACTAAGAAAGAACCTATCGGATGATATACCGATCACTCCAGAAGGGAAGATTGATGCTAAAACCATTCAGGTGGAAATGAATAAAACTTGGAAAAAGAAATCAGAAGAAGAGTCATAGGATGAACCAATTTCTGCACCTAGTGTGGAAGTCTCTAAACCGGCAAACTGAGCTCCAGAAAAGCTTAGGGGGAACATATCGGTGAAATATTTCGAACCCTTAGTTTATATCGGTAAAGACCTTAACTGGTATATGTTACCTATCAGTTGGTAGAAGACTTGAAGTGGTAAAAGGCAAAATTAGGGTTTGTGCCCTAGCGATGATGCATTTATTATGGTAGGTGAGAAGTTGTTTAAAGGGGATTTCTGTCATCATTATCACTTATCAATTTTCAAGAGAAGAATTTTCAAGAGCAGAGTGACAAAGAGAGATTCATCTAGCGATTCAAAGTGAATTCAAAAATCTTGCAGAGGAATCGAATGATCTTTTTCAATCTATCAATGAAGAACACTAAGCAGTGATCTAGCAACAGAAGTGGTGTATTGTGGGCGATATTAGAAAACCCTAAATTTCACATTGTGAAGGTATTTCTCAAAATTTTCTCTTATCATGGCTTATGCATCGCACTCTAGTTCTACTACACCTGTAGATTCAGCTGAATTCCTTCAAAAGAAAATGGAAGACCTAGGATCCCTAGTGATTCATTCCTAGCTAAGTCTATTCTATGGGGATGACAAGAAGATAAAACCTAAGTATAGTATCCTTGAGAAGATGAAACTGCATAATATGGTATATTTTCTGGAAGAGTTCATAGAAGAACATATCTGCATCATCCTTAGCAGATCGCATGGTGACAAGATGTATCTCAAATGGACCCACGACATAACACCAGAAGCAATTTATGTCATCACTGGTTTGTGCAAAATTGGAGAGGTACCAGCTTTATGGAAGGTCACCAAAATGGAAATGACAAAGCTCATCGGTTCTGGGAGTGACCAACGAGCGATGACAAAGCTATGGGATGTTCATATCCCTCATTATCTTTTTGTAACAACACTGCAGCTACTGTATGGTATGAAGCAAAAGAGAACAGAGAAAAGGGCTTACTGTAATCAGGAGATTTCAGCACTGGTGCTTCCTGAATGGCTTTTTTAATTTCAGCAAAAGCCTTTGAGGCTTCTTGATCCCAACAAAACTTGGTATCCTTCTTAAGCAACTTGACAATGGGTTTCACTATCTCTGCAAAGTTTGCAATGAATCTTCTAACAAAATTTACTTTGCCTAAAAAGGATTGAATACCTTTAACATTCTTTGGTTCAGGCACTTTGTTTATTGCTTCAATTCTTTCAAGGTCTATTCTTACCCCTTCCTTGGAAACAATATGCCACAATAATTTTCCTTCGGTGACCCCAAAATGACACTTCTTGGGATTTAATGACACACCAAATTCCAAAGCCTTATTAAACACCTTTTCCAAATGTCCATAGTGGTCATCGGGCCTTTTAGAGAAGCAAGTTAGATCATCTTGATAAACCACCATGATGATGTTGATGAATTCTTTGAAGGCTACATCCATAGCTCTCTAAAATGTAGCTCCAACATTTTTTAATCCAAATGGCATTCTTACATAGACATATGTTCCCCATGGAGTAGTGAAAGCAGTTTTGAACTATTCAGATTCTCTCACTAACACTTGATTGTATCCTAAAAAACCATCCATCATGGACAAAAGATCACAACCTGTTACTCTCTGCAGCATAGCTTCCATATTGGGGGAAGAGTAATTGTCTTTTAAAGAAGCAAAATTCAAATTTCTAAAATCCACACACAATCTAATGTCCCCATTTTTCTTTCTTACAGGGACCAAATTGGACACCCATGAAGAATGTCTTATAGGTTTAATAATCCCCCCTTCTCTTAACTTAGTCAATTCTTGCTGCATCTTAGTTTCTAACAGGGGATTAATAGGTCTCTACTTCTGTCTGAAAGGCTTAGCATCTGGAAGTAAAGGAACTTCATGCTAAAAAAGGTCTTGTCTATACACCTTTAGGTCTTCATAAGACCAAGCAAAAACATGTTTATATCTTTTCAATAAATTGATAAGATTAGTTCTGACATGAGGGGGTAATTTCTTCCCAATGTATACTAACTTAGGGGATGATTCAGTCCCTAGGTTTTACCTCCTCCAACTCTTCTAACTTGGTGGTAGACTGTTGATGTAAGTGACTGTCATTGTAACTGAACATGCTCTCTAGCTCTACCAACCCTTTAGGTATCTCATTTGTTTCCAACTGGACCAAGTCATTTCCAAACACTATTTCCTTATTGTCAACCACCTCCACCAATGCACTGCAATCAATCTTTTGTCCATCATAATCATCAACACATTGAATGAACCTAAGAATATCTTCATCATCAGCAAAAACTTGCCAGTTATACACATTATCAGGGATGGCAGGCCTAGATTTTATCTCCATAGTGGAGATGTCGGTTAGTGTTGCATCATCATTTTTCAATGCAACATTAGCTAGAAAGTCTACCATAATATTCTTTGATCACTCTATCCAATTAATAGAAAATGCACTAAAATGCTCAATGACATCCCAAACTGCATGTTTATATCTCTTTAATCTATCACTTTTGGAGGCATATTTGGATCTTACCTAAGAGACAACCAATTCTGAATCCCCTAAAACTCTTAATAGCTGGATTCTATGCCTTTTTGCAACTTCAAGCCCCAATAACAGGGCTTCATACTTTGCAATATTATTGGTGCACTAGAAAGCCAGTAAGAAAGAATACTTAAAAGTTATACCTGATGGAGATACAAAAAGAACCCATGCTCTTGATCCTTCTTTGGAGCAAGTTCCATCAAAATACATCTACCATAAACCATGCTGTTGTGATTCTAATTCAACCACAATGGGGTCAATATTCTTCAATTGAGGTAAAATTGGTTTTAGTCTGAAATTATCAAGATCCACATCAATCATGCAATTGAGCATACTAGGATCTACATTTTCAATTACTCTAGGAGCACGTGGTTCTCTGTACAAGTTGACCTAATTCCCATTGATTGGGATGGTAGCATAAGATAAATCCAATTGGACATTTCCTCCTACTGTTGCTGCCTACTGCTTGGGCAACAACATACCATAACGGGGTTTAGTGTCAGTAACAATAACGTCCATTTTGTAAGTTGCCTCAGGGAATGCTACTATTTTTACTTCAATATCTCTCATTGTACCTATCACAGGTACTTCACTGTTATCCATAGCATAGCATTTTCCATATACAGTAGTTACTGATAGTCCTAGTTCTTTCATAACACCATAGGGCATTACATTAGTAGCAGCTCCTGAATCTATCATACAGTTTTTTATCAGCCGGTTATTTACTAACAAAGTAACATAAAAAGGATCTACCTGTGAAGGCTCTTGAGTAATAGTGGTTCCAACATAAACCTCTAGGGTTTGGAGTTCTTGATCCTTTCCATTTTTAGTTGAACCGGTAGGTAGGGTTGTGTCACTGTCAGATATATTAGAAAACAAAGACAAGGTTGCATCCCTATGTTCTTTTCTTTTTAGTAACTCTATTAATGGGACAATAACTTTCATTTGTGTAAGAGCTTAAGCCATGTCAAATGTGGAATTACTGCTTAATTCAGTATTAGCTCTAACCATTTTTTCCTTAAGCTGACTTGCCCTATTTTGATGTGGCAGCTCCTTGTATATCATTGGTGCTTTTATCATCTGTACTCTTGGGTACATCTTTAATCTGTTCCTTCTTTTCTTGACCAATTTTAGGGAAAGTAGTAGCACTACTTGTTGCCCCCTTTTGATTAACCTCTTTTATAAACATGGAACCAGGTTCACCCTGATCAATGTCCTTCTTGGTGCTCCTTAAGTTGTAATTGTGTTTTGCTTTAGCAATAGCAGCTTTTGTGAGATTTTTAACTTCTTCCTCACTAGGCCTTCTAAGATGAACTTCTTCATCTTCAATTGTTACCACATTCAAGGTAGGATGCCAGTCCAGTGTTAGTTGTCCTTGAACAAACCTTTCATTATCCAACACATCACTACATTCACTTTGTACAGATTCCTCATCACTCTCTATAATGGTTTCAAACATATTAATGTTTGGCTCAGCTTCTTGTTTCATGGACTCTTCAAGGGCTTGAGCTACCGCACACTGATGAGGAGAATGTGGCCCATCAAAAGAAATACACCAAGGAGTGTTTTCTATATTATGGACATTTTTCCCTTTTAAGGGATCTGGGGTATCCTGACTCTAAGAAATTTTAGGCTTCTCATTTTGGGGTTTTCCATCTTTCCAGTTGGTATTATAAGGCATGTCATGCAGCCTAGGGGGTCTATCTTGCCAGTTATAATGAGGCTTATCATTTTTGTTTACCTTGGCAATCAAATCCTTCATAGCAATAACCAACTTTTCTATCTTGTCTTCCTCCTTAGCAGCTTTGCTAGGTTGTTGTTTTGTTTCTTGCCATAACCTACCATTTGTTCTCCTTCCTAACTTCCCAGATGCTTTTCTATTGCTTTCCACATTAATGGCAATCCTAAATGCATCCCTCAAGTTATGTGGATTTTTATCCCTTAAGATATAGGCCATTTTAGAATCAAATGCATTATAATAGGTATTCAGACACATGTTATCATCTAACCTCATCACCTAATATAATCTATGCATGGCCTTTTGAAATCTAGCATTAAAATCAGTGACCATTTCATTATCAGACTTTCTAATGTTGTTAAATTCATTGAGCATGAAGCTCACATTTGTTTTGTCACTATATTGTTCTTGAAAAAAATTCTTAAAATCCTCCCATGAGCCAATGCTATTAACTAGAAGACCTTTGTACCAATCTCTTGCATCATCAACCAGGGACTGAACAAATAATTTCATTATAACATCTTCATCCACTATCTCATAATCATTTATTAGGTCACCAAAATATTTTAAATGTTCCTCAGCACTAATTGCATTATTTCCAGCAAACTTATGGAGTATGTCCCTTAACTCAGTAGGAACATGGTTGGGATATCCTGGGATCCCATCAAAAAACAATTGTCTATACTATTCCAAATTGATAGGTCTCCTTTGAAAAGGGTTAGCAACATTATTATTTCCCATGTTCATTTTAGCTTTTGGAATTGGGGACTGAGATATTTGGTTATGTTGATTGTTCACAAGGATTTGACTCACTGATGTTGTATTAGCAGGCACAATAGGTTGAATATTAACCAGGGGGAGGGAAATTTGCTGAGGATCAGGCTTACTAAGATCTTCTGATGGAAAAATGACAGGGGGAGCTTTTAGATAACTAATTTTTCTTTTAACTTCCTGATTAGCTACTTCAAACTCAGCTTTCTCTAACTCCATTTGTAAATCCTCCTTTTCCTTCCTCATTCTTTCCATCTCTCTCTCATGTGCTGATAGCCTATGAGAAATTTCCTTTGTATTTCCAGATCCAGCTCCATCTTCCACCCATTTATGCTTCCCTTTATCAACATTATTCCTAGGGGGCTGTGAATCACTAAGCACTTCCTTGTTTGGTTGGACTACTAGCCTATATGCTGGCTTGGCCTTAGGGATTAGAATTTCTCTGATCATAGGGCCTTCCTCATCACTCTTTTCTTTTTCCTTAGCCAACACTTCAAGATCAGCTATCTGTCTAAGAAGCCTATCTCTCTCCATTAGTTTTTCTTTGAATTCCTTTTCCTTTTTTGCTTCCTTTTGGGCTCTTAAGGAGATTAAGTGGTGAACCCTCCTACTTAAATCTTCTATTTCTTGTGACACTTGATCTTTATTAGGGAAATTCTCCTCAGATTCAGATATATTGACTTGATCTATATCAATCAAGCTGATATTTCCATCAATTGTTCTAGGCACAGAATGTATGATTGCATTTGAACTAGTCCTATCTCTCGCAGACACACTAACATGAGATATATCTTGATTTAAAGCATGAGCATTATCTATATTTCCAAACAATCCAGAATGGAAACCTAATATATCATGCTCAGATTCTCTGGAAGAAGAATTAGACTTTGCATAAATAGGTCGATCAGGTATCTTACCGGTATTATTATTCTTTTGCACCCAAGCAGCATTTGATGGTTCATGAAGCACTGATCTCTTCTGACCTCTTCGTGACTGTTCAGGCAAACCTTCTTACAAAGTTTCATGAGGATGCTTCTTCATGAATGATCTGGTGTTTTTTCCTCCTTACATTATGCTTGTCTTCCTTTTAAAATTTTATTTATTTCACAAGGATTGGTTCCAAGATAACAAAGTTGCCACCCACAAGACTATGGGAAATATGAAAACAAGCTTTGAATAAAACGTTGCAAAACTTTAGACCAAAATCACATATCAAAAGAAAATAGAGGGAACTTCCAAATAGAGACCTCCAAACACCACTGCTATATTCACTGAAGCGCCAATCTATTCCACAAACATACAATGATTTTTCCTTATGAATCTAAGTACTAATTTGTGTCTAGATCCTTATTGTGACTCTCCCCAGCAGAGTCGCCACTTTTGTTGTTCTCAAAATCTGATTCACTTTAAAATCCTTATAGTGATATGATAACTCTATATACAGAAGAGAGATTAAAGAGAAGGAAACTTTCAGGACAACATATGACAAGGTTTGATTAACCTTCTACACTTCAAACTTATCCAAAGTTCAGGCGGGTATACCTTTGTGAATTGAATTCACACTTTTAAAAGATAAATCTACAGCAAACCAGTCCAAAAACCAGTGGATCTTGTCACCTTACAACTAACCAAAACAAAGGATTGAAACTTGTACTCATGTTCAGTATTGACCTACAAGATATGTAATAGACAACCTTTAACTACACCAGTGCCTTATCCAAGGTTACAGAGTCATCTAAGTTCAAACAATACTTCCACAATCAAATATCTCTACATATTCCATTAGTTTGGCTTCTGCAGATCCCTATACATGCCTGACACACATAAGAATTTATTCATACCAAACTAAACTATGTTCATCAAAATTCAAAATATCTCACAAAGAATTTACTGGTAAAAATGATTCTTGCATATTTAATTCCCCTCCTGAAGAGAAAAGCTAAGAAACATATTTACTGAAAATTGCCTTACAACCCATATTCAAAAGGAATAACCCTAGATTATTTAAAATGAAACAGTAAACATTTGCAAACATACTTGAAGACAACACAAAGTTTAAACTCAAAATGAATGGTCTGTGTATTGATATTTCTTCTGAAAGTATTACAAAAACATTTGAATATTCTCCATCAAAACTCGAAAAAGGCTCAGATAAATTTCTACAGTGTTTTCTTACAATTCCTTGTGATCCATTTTTTACTAGTCCTAGTATCCATTTATAACAATATGGATGCACACATAGCTTTGGACTTTCCTAGGAGAGTTTGTTACAATCATTACTTCTTAAGAAGTTACAAAACCTTTTACAAATGCGATTACAAGTCTCTTTCAACATCCGCAACTTCTTCCTCTTGTTGTTATGTTGCAACACTTTCTAACTGCTCCACATCAAGCACTGCATATTTTCTTGTCCATTCCTGATACACCTCATCAATAGGCCATGAGAAGTTAATTACTTTTGCTTTTGTCTAGGCTAATCTTTTCCAAGAATTCCTCATTTTATTGACCTCTGAATTCAGAAAACCATAATGAGATTTGATTTTCTCAATCTCCTCAATTGTTTTGACAAATATGGAGGCATCCTCTGAATTGACAATTCCTTTTATTCTAAGTGACAATTTGGCTTCCAATTCCTTAAGCCATATTTGTTTGTCCTTTAATTGGGTTGGGCTAACAAAACCTCCTAGGAGTAATTCAAAAACTTGATCAGTGTACTCTTTCTTGTACAAGTTGATCTTTCTATCTGCATTATCCACTCCTTCTGCCAACTTTACTAAATCCTTTGTCATATCATTGGTAGATTTAATAATGGGGTCAGCCCCTGCCTCATCATAGGATACACAAATCAGTTCTATATCCTTCTCTCTGGGTCTCCATTTATCAAAAATAGGCATTAAAACAACCTTGTCCCCATTTAACTCATTCCACATTTCCAAAATCTTACTCATGTTGTTATACATTAATGAAGACCCTATAGTGTCAACAAAACTTAAAATTGTAGCCTTTATTCTCTCTTCATATTTCTTTGCATATAGGGCATGAGCCTATTTTAAATTCTCCAACTCATGGGGAGTGATCTCAATCAACTGAGAACTAGAAGGTGTTGGAGATGGTGGGAATTCAATAATGGGGCTGGTAGGTGGAGGTCTTGCAGGAGAAGAGGAGATCATCAATGTTGAGGACTCACCTTGATGGTATTGTCTTGCCAACTGGCTTTGTAACTTGGCGATGATGCTATCTTTACCCCTTACCTCTTCCTTGGCATTGTTGTAAGCTTTTAAAATTATCTCCAACTTAACTTGGAGATCTGCCTTTTCCTTAGCCTCTCTTTCTTCTACTGCAACACTAAACTTTGCAGTCTCTAGCATAGTGCTAGTAGCTTCCACTACCCCAGTGCTCTGCAGTCTTTTCACTATCATTCCTCCAAGGTAACTTGACCTTGGGGTGTCGTTATTCCTCTTATTTTCATCTCTTTTAAGAGACCACATGACCAGTGTAGCATTATCTTTGCTGAAAGTGACTCCCTCCATAGGTTTGGTCTCTTTCCTTACTGCCTCTAAAACCAAGGCATCTGCTATGTCCCATTCGGGGAGAATGAGTACCCCAGCCTGTGCTACCATGTCTCTTCCTTGCTCGGGAGTGATGGTCTTAAACTCATCAACCATCTCTTGCTTTATCTCTTCCTCCACCATAGCTGGATCCTTGTGGGGCTGCTCACCTTTCCTCTTTTCACACCTAGCATTAAATTTATCAATGTTCTGCTTCCACACAAATTGCATGAAAGCTCCTGATCTGACAAAGTTATTATCAACCAAGAAATCCTCACTGGCTTGCTTGATCTCAAGATCCCACTCCTGGCCTTTGAACTCATTAGTAGTGATGTTCATCTCGGCAGTAAGGGGCTCTTCTGGCATTCCCTCTTCCACTTCATCATATGTGTATGCTATCTCTCCAAGACTGCCTAACTGTAACAATTGCTTAGCTGCTACCTATTCATATCCTATATGAATAGGGGATTGAGATAGGGAATACAAGGGTTCATCAGATTGTACTTCCTTTCCCACTCTTTATTTCTTTGGTCTATCTTGAATGCCAATGACATCCTGTATCTTCCTCTTCCCTTTTGAGGTAGAAGGCTCCCCTGTTGTTGGCATCAACACACTATAGTTGGACTTCTTATGCAACATGTAATCACCAGGAGGGATTGCTCTGGCAGATGTAGACCTATTTAGAACTAATCTTGCTTTCTTAGGGTTGTTCTTAATTACAACCTCCCTCTTTTCTTTTAATGTTTGCATCACATCCTCAAATTAAAGAATTAAGAATTTTATCTTCTCTTCAAAGGGGTGAAAGCTAGACAAAGGGTCATAGCTAGTGTCAAATTGGTGCACAAAGTCTAAAGCCTTCTTGTAGGCCACCCACTTTTCTTTCCTCAGCTCTTGCTCATCTAAATCAAACTCATTCCTAATGAGGTCTTCAGGAAACTGGAATTGGTGGGGTCTACCTCTACATATTGCCCTCTTTCTAAACATGTCATTGAAGAAATCTTCAAGGTCAGTACATCGGGATACTGCAGTTGATAAGTGGTACGGTTGAAGGAAATCTTCAAAATACTTCCAACCTCCTTTAATTATTACCAATTGATGTGCTATGGTAACTGTAGGGAAAATGGTCCCTTTACCTCTGCCTGTAAACTCTGCCTCTTGCACACTTCCAATTTGCCTGAGGATTTCTGCAATTCCCACTTTAAGAGGGACCTGATAGGGCAACAAAAATGGAGTGCCTTTGAAACCATATACTCTGAAAACTATGGAGATAGGGTATAAGTAGATATCACTCCAATTGTGGACAATTTTAACATTCTCAGCAAACTCTTTTGGCCTAATTAATTCCAAAAGAACCTTAGGGACTCTTGGATTCTCTGAACAGATAAGAGTTCTAATCTTAGATGCAAAACACTAATCAAACTTTAAGAAGCTAGCATCTTCTCTATCCCATGACAACACTGTACTCCATAACTGCACTAGCATCTTCTCTCCATCTTTCTCTTTCACGATATCCATTCCATTTGCAAAATAGTCACCACCCTTGAATAAAAATAAATGCATGAGGGAGTACCATCCAAAAGTCCTATCCACTTTCCTATTCTTTATTCATATCAAGCTTTCATGGATGGCATCAGTGATATAGGAAGCATAATCAAAGGTCACTACCAAAGAGGGATTCAAAATTTGAGCAATCATTAACATGTAATGAGTTGGCATATTTGCCTTAGCATCTTCTCCTAAAATTTGGCAGAGTGACCAGTATAATCCTTTGGCCCTAAGGGTGGACAGATTTAAAGAGAAAGGCTCCTCAGTGTTGGGTCCTACAACTGTTAATCCACTTATCTTCACAAAGAATTCTTTAAGAGGCCCATTTCTAAGGTGGTTCCTCTGCACACTGTAAACCTAAGCTAGTGACTTAAAATTAATAGGCTCTAAAAAATCGGTAAACTCACTAAGCCGAAAAGCATTTCTGAACTCCTCATTATTTATTTCAATGAGGGTTTTCCCACTTATATCCTTAACACACCTTGTTATTGGGTCATAGTTGTGTGCAATCTGAGTTAGGAGATCCACATCCATGAATACTCTAGGGACCACCAATTTGACTACATCCAGCTCCCAAATACTATTCATTGGGGCTAGGGAATTTCTCATACCAAATCCAACCTTAAATAATCCCAACCCAGACAACTCAATTTGAGGGTCTCTTAGCTAGTTGCCCTTATCATACAATCCTTCTCCTATTTTTAGGCAAGGAGCTCTTGGCACTAATTCCTTTACCTTTGTTGCCACATTAGTTGACATTGTCAACTATTCTAGGAAATCATCACAGATAGCCCTCTCCTAGTAATTAACCTTTCCCAAGAATTCTCTTTTAGGTGCCATCTCAAAAAACTATGCAAGTAATTTAATTACTAGCCCCAACTATTCTGTAATAAATCAAAACCTCAATTAAAACACACTGTCAAGTAATTACCAAGCAAGAGTACAAGAGAACCTATTTTTGGCTTGAAGAAATCTGCTCTGCAACTAAAGAAATTTTCTCTGCAACTGAATAAATTTTCTCTGCAACCGCTTCTCTATAACAATTTTTCAGAATGATGCCTTCATTCAATTGATGCGAGATCATATACGGTAGTCGGGCTCTTAACTGCAACATTGATACCGCATGCTTCGGTCGTCCTTTCAGAATTGAATTCATAGAAGAATTCAAAAATTTTGCTCCAACGGGTCATAACATGCCTGTATATTTTCTTTTTGCTCTTTTGCCATTTCGCAGAGCATAACATCCTAGCAATTTCACCAAATGAAATCATGCCAGCCGTCCGATCAGATGAGACTTGATTGGTCTTTACACTATTTTAACCTCTTTGCCTTTGCATCGGGCCCTACTTCTTTTTTTCCATTTCGCAAGCTTTATCCCCCAAGCATTTTCCTTTCGCAAAGCTATGCCGAGCGTTAGATGGAACTCTAACCGCCCGACCTTTAACTCCTGCCGGGACTGTCAACTTTTTCACTAATCGTGCCTCATCTTGACGGCTAACGGTTTTTCATTATTTCATAGGGGTTAATCCACTTACATCTTCAGGCCACGAAACAATGAGAAGTGTTGGATCAATCTTGAGATGACCATCTCTTAAGTGAGACCTTTATCCAGACATTGCTTACCCTGCTTATTCACTGGTTAACAAATGCCACATGGCACTCAGCTATTAACCCTAGAAAACTCTTCGGGTTTAGTTCAGAGTCAACCATGTGTCTTACTTCCTGCATAACCACTAGTTACACCTTGGCGAGCCCTTAATCACCTTTTGAGACTACGTGTCAATCGACACATCACCATCAAGATTTACAAGAAGTAACAGCTGTCATTCCATGTCATGCAAGACAAAACCTCTCTTTCTCTTTCGCCATTTCATGGGCCTTAACCCTCGGTTGATTTGCAGCCATGAAACAATGAGAACCCTTGGATCAAAATAGAGTTGATCATCTTTTACCTTTATGCCTTGTCTGTTCTTCGGGCCTACTAGCTCTTTCACCATTTCGCAGACCTTAAAACACTAGCACCTTACCTTTATGAATTCACGTGAACTGTTAGATCATATCAAACTTGCTTGATGCTTAACAACCTACTTGAATTCGGCAGACGTGGGTCTTCTGACTCAGCTTTATCCACCTGGTGTCTAGTCATTCCCGAACTGACATGTCAACTTTTTATCGCTAAAAGAAATTAGCGGGATCCACCTCATCCTTGCCACCTGTATCTGCCAGGTCACTTCTCATCCCGCAGGATGACTCATCTTCTTGGGCCCACCCATTAGTCCTTAAATCCAATTCGCTGACCACTTTGATTTGCGGCCACATGTCATTTTCTTACTTGCCATCGCAACCATCTGGATTGCTTGTTGTGAACGCCATGTCATTTTGTTGTTTCACGAAAGCTATCTTTTGAGCATCTTTCTCCTGTGAAACTGCGCTGGCTGTTAGATCTTGAGGACCTACGCATCTATTATGCTTCTTATGAACCTCTTTTGCTCGGGCCAAAAAACCTTTCACTGTTTCACAGAGCATAACATGTGAGCATCTATCAGTCACGAAACAACGCGAGCCATCGATTTCTTTTAAACTTGATCGCCTTTTAGCCGTGGGAAAGTTTTCACCACTGGGTCCCGCCAAACCTTTTCGCCATTTTGCAAAAGGTAATTTACTCACTCATTTTGGCTGTGAATCAATGCCAGCCGTTAGATTCAAAGCGAGATGGAGTCTCATTAAACTAGATCCAATGCACACAGTCGAACATGCTTTTTCCTTTTTCTATTTTGCATAGCTTAACACACCTGCAACTTCGCCTAACAAAATAGCGAAAGTTGTAGATTCATTTGGAAGTTGCGCGACACTTACTAGACCCGACAACATTAGAAGGACAAAGGCATAAGGCATCGATTTTTACAATTATTTAATGACCGCCTAGGCAAATAACAAGGGGGACACTTCACACGACCCCAAGACCCATTACTTAAGTGAATAAAGTAACGTAGGAATAGAAACCAGAGGGTTTTGATTAGACATTTGAGTGATTAAAAACTAAAAACCCTTAACCCTTAAAAACCTAACACGGATTTGAAGCAATTAATAGCATACCTGACTCAAAATTTCAAAAACTTAGCCAATCATGGGAAAAGAAAACCCATTTCTTAAACAGTGATAACAGCTTTCGTGATGCTTCTAATTCTAAATTATTTGAAATAATGGATAAGAAAAAAGGCATCTTCTTCATGAGAAGGAGAAGACTCAAGCTACTAGAAGGAAAATCTTTTGAAGTGGAAAAGGACACACATCTACATGTGAAAGTTGTTGTCAATATGCATCAAGTATCTGAAGCTAATAAGAAGGGTGAACAAGAACTTGACCTATCCTCAGGTAAACCGAATGAGGCATTTGACAATGAAGGAGAAAGAGTGATAGAACAAATTGATCCTATTGATGTTTATGCATTAGATAATGAGGATGTCACTCCTGGCAAAGAGAAAGAGAAATAGGATAAAGAAAAAGTAGAGAAAGAGAAACAAGACAAAGCAGAGAAAGAGAAACGGAACAAGGAAAAAGCTGAAAAAGAGAAACAGGACAAAGAGAAAGCAGAAAAAGAGCAAGAGGAAAAATCAAGGCAGGAAGAAAACAAGAGAAAAGAGGTAGAGAAGAAGAAAGAGGAAGAGAAGAAGAAAGAAGAGGAGAAGAGGAAAGAAGAGGAGAAGAGGAAAGAAGAAGAGAAGAGGAAAGAAGAAGACAAGAAGAAAGAAGAAGACAAGAGGAAGGAAGAAGAAAGGAAGAAGGAGGAAGAGAAGAAAAAGAAGGAAGAGGACAAGAAGGAAGAAATGGAGAAGGAAAAATAAGAAGAGGAGAAAAAGAAGAAATAAGAGGAAAAGAAAAGAGCAGAAGAGGAGAAGGAAGCAAAAAAGCACAAACAGGCGGAGATCAAGACAAAAGGAGGGCAAACTCCTAAGGCAACCGATGATCAAACCAAACAGGTTGATACCACCAGTCCTATTGATCTTCAATCAGCAGATGAGTTTGAGTTTCTTCAAAGCATCAAACTTGCACAGGAGAGACTGGAAGCATTGCAGAGAAAGAAAGAATAGGATGTTATACAAACTGTGGTTGACACCCTTACTAGTCTAATTTCCGGTACCAACCTCCCCAATACTGATTCCTCTCTATCCAAGCTTAAACTTCTTTTTACCGTAGTGGAGGACCAGGTACAATGCTTGGAAGATGTTGTTGAAGCCACTGCAAAGAAGAGCCATGAAAAGGCACTCAATGTTGCCTTAGTCAAGAAAATGAATGAGCTCCAGACACAACTACTGGAATAGCAGAAGGATATCAGTGCTGCTATGGATGAGGGCAAATTGCTTTTGAGTAAAATCTGCCAACCCCATCTGTTTTGTGAAGATGTTCTTAAATAGAAAGATAAACTCCAATCGGAGTTCTAGGCATATATCAGCACCTTCAAGATGCCCTATGATCTCTTCACCACATATGGGCAATGGTTCATCACTTTCAGCGTCAGATAGCCAAGATGGACTCAGAGATCAACAACCAGACTAGAGATTTGTAGGAGCTTCAACTACTCTTATTGCCAAGACTACAAATTCTTCAGAAACGTTCTCTCAACCTGGAAGCTATCACGGTAGCTCAAGAGATGAGTACCATTGATGCAATGGAAGAACTGGCATTCTAGATGAAGACTGAAAGTGAGGTTGCTACCTCATTACTTGAGTCATGGACGTTGGCCATGAAAACTTTTATGCAAGACTTTAAATCTATTTTTGATAAATTTCATTCCTTATTGTCATGAACATTTACTCTATTTTTATTGTATAAGGAAATAGGGGTTACTTTGCATTACTTTCTCATTGTTGGCAAAGGGGGAGTAGTGTACTTAAAATTTTGGTGAATGTTACCATTTCATGTACTTTCATGTTACCATTTTGGGGAGTAGTGTACATTGTAATTTCTGCAAAAGGGATAGTGTATATGCTTAGGGGGAGTAATTTTGATTATGGCCTTTTTTGTTGTAAAAACACTTAGATGTCAAAATTTTCCTAAGTGTTGCCATCAATGCCAAAGGGGGAGATTGTTGGAATTTTGATGATGTTTTGATTGTCATTGATGGGAACACACTTTCTTGATGAATGAGTTATGCTCAACCCGTAATTGTTCCAACTGGTATTGTGTATTATTGTATGTATAGTCTTTAGACTATCGGTATTCTGCAAAAGATGTTTACCAGTCACAAATTGACTGAAGAGCTCAAGCGGTATGGAGACATTAAGTGGTTCGAGGAGCTCAAAAGGTACGAAGGAACCAAGTGGTAGTTAACTTTTGTTCGGAACACTATGATCTACCAGTCTTCACTTTTGACAACTGGTAATCGGTATATTGTATTAACCGGTATTACTCTATGATGAGTTACCAATCGGTATTTCTATAATGTGTGATGAGTTATCATCCACCAACACTTTGGCGGTGATTTTGTGTCATGTTACCAAATGTGTCTAGATGCACTAAACCTAGGAACTTGTAGTCTAATCCTATTGGACTAACATGAAATCAGTCTCCTTTATAAGGACATCATGTCTAGGGTTTGCATGTATGAGAGAGAGTATGAAATATATAATAGTAAAGGTTATGTATGATCATCGTAGAGAAGATTAGGTTTGTGTGAAGAGACAGAGTGTGGAGATATTGAAGACTGAAGTAATGCTAAAATGCATTAACAATGAGCTGTCAAGGATCTAACTAAGCATATTGTGCTATTATCTAGATCATTCACTTGTTGATTACTAATATCTTCGACAAGTTTGAAACCCTTAACCGGGTAGGCCCAACAAAGCCTTTGTAAATCCTCTAACAAGGTGGTTCACAACTATGGATCTGAAATCCTTTAACAAGGTAGTCTTTAACAAGACTTATCTCCTAACAGAGATCTAGATTCCTAATAGGATTTATTCTAGTGAAGAACATTGTATGACCATAACCGGTCTGGTTTCTATTCTGCAGATAGTTACTTGTGAGTTTCTGCTCATCGTGGTTTTTCCCATTTGGGTTTCCATGTCAAATATCTTGGGTTATGGTGATTGTTCTCTTGTGGGTGAATGCTTTGTTTTCTATTTGGTTTGCATTTATCTTAACCAGTTTATTAGTGAATCTGATGTACCGGTTATTTGCTAAAATGTTTAAAAGTTTGTTTATAGTATTTTTTGGTATACTAATTCACCCCCCTCTTAGTATTCATCACAAATTATATTCCGACAACTTGCAATCCACTTGATATTCACATCCTTATTCCCCTTGGATTTGGATCTAGTGGATTCAAGCCCCTTTTTTGAATGTAAAGTATCTCCCAAGTGAAAATCATCCTAGTGGTTTCCTTTCTCTCTCCTAGGTGGGGAACCAATAGGATTCAATTTTCCACTTTACAACCAGTATGACTAAGGTTCCCCCGAGAAGAACAATTAGTATTAAGTTTCAAGACCCCTTGAGGAGGAGGGGACCAACGACCAATCCTATTGACTCTCTGCAAAGGATGATGACATCTATTTCTCATGATCTGCCTAGCAAACTGTCCCCCGAAAGAAGGAATACCCCACTGAAAAGAAAAATCAAAACGATTACAAATATCCACATCCCCAAGAACCACACCCCCAACAAAGTCACACTTTTCCAAGACAGTCTCCCGAAGAGAATGCATAAGTTTCCACTGCAAATGTTGATCAACCATCCTAGCACCATGAAAAATCTGACAATTTCTTTCTAGCCAAATATTCCAAATAATAAAAGGACCAATAGTCCAAGCAATTCAAAGAAAATAAGTCTTAACAAGAGGCTTGCCCAAATGCGCCCAAAATTCAGCCAAAGAGGAAACATGTCAGCAAGCTCGGTTTGAAAGCCCGCACTAGAAGTATTGAATTTCCCTAGAGAAGGAGAACTGAAAGAAGATATGAGAAACATGTTCCTCACTATTAAAGCAAAGAATACACATAGAGGGGCCCTAGAAACCATGTTTGCACAGATTATCCTAGGTAAGACAATGGTTTTGGACAACCAGCCACATGAAAAAGTTGGATTTAGGCCAAGAAAATTTACTCCACACATGTTTCCACCAAGGAACTTCATCCCCTCCAAAATGTTGTCAAATGAGTTCCAAATAACCAGCAGCAACAAATTACTTACGAGAAGAATTTCTACCCCAAACCAAAATATCACAATCCACTAGGGAATTACACTCCTGTGAAGCAAGAATCTAAGCCAACTCCATACGAGCTTCCTCTGAACCACCTAGCAGCCATTCATGGGGATCCTTCCAAACATATACAACCCCCAACCCTATATTTTGAATAGCCTTTAAGTTCCCACTAGTACATTTGGAGTGGTTTTCCGATGAGCATTTTCGACGATCTATGGGATTTCTTTTGTTTTGTTGGATTAATTTTATTTTTTTTCAAAAATTACCCTGTGTTCGTCAGAAATCCGACGTCTTAAAATTTCACGTCAAAATTCAGACAAAAAACTAATGAACATTTCCGACCGGCTATGGGATTTCTTTTGCTTTGTCGGATTAATTTTTTTTTAAAAAAGTATACCCGTGTTCGTCGGAATTTTGACATGTTGAAATTTCACGTCGGCATCCTGACGAATAGGGATTTAACTTGTTGGTCCGATGATTTTTACTGCCTCTTGATTTCTTCTTACTCGTTGGGATAACATAAGTCGATGACCTCTCTTCCTGCTGATCGGTGCGAGTTATCCCGCTAGTCTCATCGGGCATCGAGATAGCTTAAAATGTGTTCAGGCGATGGGCATAATTTCCCCGATGTCTTTTCCCTCAGTGTAGCTTCTATTGATATATTATGTCTCCTCAACATAAGCTTTGACCCTTTATTGTCGTAAGCTTTGTCGATGCATTTTACTTTTGCCAGTGTCCAGCGGGATAAGTCTTACCGATAGCATCATCGGTTATCGATAATACAAGATTTCTCCATTGCCACTAGTGTGCGCTATACCGATAGACTTTATCAGTGTATTATATACCGATCACATGCTTCTACTCGTGTGTTACCATCGGGTTGACTTTTGTTGATAGTGCAGATTTCGTATTTCACGTTGGAATTCCGACAAACACGTGGTATTTTTTTTTTAAAGTAATTATGTGCCATCATTATATGTGAGCTCAGGGTATGAAAATTGGAAGGAAGTGGACACAATTTCTATAGATAGATGCTCGGTAGCAACTATATAAGAGGTTGGTCCTTTCGTTCTTGTCATCAAGATTTTTTTACAAGTTGCTTTGCTTTCCTTGCATTCTCTTGTTCACTTTGTTTAATGGTACCCGCTTTGGAAAAATATGGATCCTCAACCTCCTTAACCTCTCTATTATGTGGCTGCCAGTTATAAAGACAAGTCACTTCATAGCTTCTAGAGGGGTCAACAATTCTCTGCGACTGTAAACCCTTCCATCCCTCAAAATAGCCCTTTGTATGGAAGAAACTTTTATATGATTATTTAGGACTCTACGGGCAGTTGCTTGTACAATTTTCCTCACTGAAAGGGTCTCTTCATTTTCTCTAGTTAATAGATAAAATTCCTCATCCTAGGATGGCTCTTTATATGGTGTTCGCCAATCCTTAAATCCATGTACCAATTCAATCTTTATGTCAGCAAGAGTTTCCCACTTTTTATTAGATGTCCATTGTTCCACACTTCTAGCATATTCATCAATATCAAGGGCCTTTAACACATGGGGATATTTTTTGACATGTTCAACTACCATTTCTTGTGTTTCCTTATCCATATCATCTATATCTTGTCTTGCATCTTCACAATATACATCCTCAACCATTTTCTTGGCTAGTTCATATGACTCTGGATTAATTCTAGTATCATCCAATGGATCTATAACATGGTTCCTAGAGCTTCTTATCCGGTCCCTCTAACCCTTAAAAACTTAGCAGCATTTATAAAGACAAGTCGCTTCATAGCTTCTAGAGGAGTCAACAATTCTCTGCCACTATAAACCCTTCCAGCCCTCAAAATAGCCCTTTGTATGGAAGCAACTTTTCTAGGTCCAAGGCTAGCTACAAATTGCAGAGAAGAAAACATCTATTCATGTGATGCTGCTAGGTTTATGTCAACACTAACTTTGTTGGTTACTGTAACTATTGCCTGTTTGACAACTTCATACTTGTCATCTGGACTAAGGAAATGTTCCAGTGAATGAAGCTTCAATGATAATATCTCTTTGCCAGGACCACATAATGTTGCAACCATGGCAAATGGATTTAGAAGATACTGACCAACAGCCACAACACGCCTCGCAATCCCTATTGTAGATGTTCTTCTCCCAGAAGGACTGATTGATCTATTTTTGACATTTTAAAATTATCATCTATCCATCAAGAGATCCTTACTAAAGTGTTAAAAGATGCCCATGTGCCTACTAACATTCATCCTACCCAATTCCAAGCACCAGTATGTCATCTATCATCTTCTTATCAACTAGCCTTAAATCAAAATGATATGCTACTGAGTGATCCAACCAATAAATTTTTCCCTGCACATTAAATTCTATCATGCAGAATCGTTTTGAGTTGGAGGCTTGAAATATGAATAATTTATCTCATTTTATTTGTTAGTTGTGTATTTTGTTATGGGTTAATAGAAATCTGGGTATTGTATAGAACTTCAAAAGAAAGTAGAATCTAATCAAACACTATATTTTATTTGATGTTATCAAGAATTTTGACTAGTTTTCTTCATAACGTGTATCTTGTATAGTTTATCTTAATATTGTCTTTCTTGTATCCTGTAGCAGTTTTGGAAGAATTGTCATAACTTTCATTTTAATCATTGGATCTTTCTATAAATTAGAGGATAAGTTTGTAACAATGATACCAAGAGACTGACCAAAGCGATTGGCTTGATTACAAGGTAAGGGAAGCCTTTGTCATGTTTGTCTTCCTCAAAGTATGGTCGGTGTCTATTAAGTTGTTGTCTTGTAAGGGTGTTTTGAAGATTGAGAAGAGACTTTTGATGGGTATTAATCCCATTGTTGTCAAGCATGCCTGATTGGAATTGAATGTTTCCAAGGTTTATGTGCATTAGAGGGCAAATGATTCCTGAGATTGTCACTTCAATTAAATAATTACTGAAAACTTTGACTTGCTTGGTTGTAAATGAATGCTTTAAATAAAGGTTACTTTATTTTAAGTATGATTTTGTAATGTACCCTAATAAAATGCCTTAAAATGTCCCAGTTATGGATCTCAGTTCTTATGTCCCAGTTATCTCTATTCAATTAATCATTAACCCTCTTCTAAATATTAATTAAATATTTATTATTTAATTAATTGTGGTTTTAATCCTTCAATTTAAATAATCTTTATTATTTAATTAAATTCAATTTCTAAATAATTAAATAGTTTCTTTAAATTATTTAATTAACTAATTAATTCTTTTAATTTCATAATTCTTCTAATTTCTCCCAATTTCAAATACATGTGCATGATTTCAAAAATCAAATTGCAAATCAAAGTCAAGTTCTAAATATATTCAGATAACAAATTGAATTTAAAATAAATTCAATATTTGAATTAAATCTCATGCAAAGATTAAATTGAAAATCAGAGTCAAAGTGCAAGCACATGCTAAATTAATTAATTAAATCATTATCTTTTCAATTCCTATTTCTATCTTCCACTTTGATTTTTTCCAAAAAGATTTCAATTAGTTAACTACTCCATCTATTTTAGTTGATTGTTTCAATTAAATGATTAATTACATCATTTCTTTAATTCTCTCTTGTCATTCTTTTCTATCTTCCAGTTAACTTTTTCTAAATAAAGCTTTCTTTGTCATCCTCTTTATTTCCTCCAATCATTCTTTTTCATCTTTCAATCATCTTTTTTCTCAATAAGTTAACTTATTTATCTATTCAATCTATTATGTTCCACCTCCAAATCAGCAGTTCAACTGTCAATCAGCATGTGAGCTCACTTGAGTTCCACCTCTTGATCAATCTATTCCACCTATCATTCAATCCTCTCCAATAATCTATAAATTGAGAATTCAATTCCTCACAATTTCTCTGAATCGCGAACTTCAGATATGTGTGTCACTTGCAGGTTGCCAGTGCAATATCTGAGAGCCACCATACCACAAAGAGAAGAAGAGAAATGGAAGCCATGATGCACAATAGGGAGTTTTACATTGTTTAGATTTATTCTATTATGCATCTATTTTCATTGAGTGTGTTTAGGATTCTTTAATTGTATAGAGATTCATGATTTGCGTTTATTTCTGATTGATTACATGATGAATTTAACATACGACATTTTGGTGAACCCAATGTGAACTAACAACAATTTAACCTTCTTTGTTTTCTGTGTCATTTTGCAAATCGTATGAAATTTTTAATTTTTTTGCAGGTTTCTATGGATTGCATAACAGATTCAGAATCATGCAATCACATTTATACAATCACATAATCACATATACAGGATCACACAATCAAGAACACAGGGTCACGCATTTGTGCGGAACCCATCACGCAATCGATCAAATCCTGTTACACATTCGTTGGCTAGTTTATGCGTTTTGTCTTTCTTATTTTCCTCATTAGCTGCACTCTATTTTGTCTTGATTTTGTAGCGAATTTGTTAAATCTGAATATGCTTTAATTATGACATCTTATGGTGCATAAGATACAATTCAGGATTTCAGGTGCCAAGAGGACGAAGGAACAAAGAAGACAAGCCAGACACTATCAGCAAATCCTAAAGGCAGAAAAGAAAATACAAGATCTAGAGGACCAACCAGCCACTGACAAATACAACAACTTAGTTCTCTCGTATAGAGTAAAATACGGTTTTCTTAACATAGAGTGGATGATGAGAGATCTTGCTAGGGTATCACAATCTGTTTTGCAGGTTCCAGATTAAAATTAGCTTTTTTATTTTTTATTTTTGTTTGGTTTGCCTGTGTATCACGCATTCGCATAGTCAGGATCATGCATTTGCGCTATCAGAATTACACAATCGCTCTGTCAGAATTATGCAATTGGTCATACAGAATCACGCAATTGGTCATACGGAATCATGCAATCTCTCAGGTATCATTACACATTCTTTTCTTTTCTTTTATTGTTAATCTTCTATTTTTTGTGGATTTTCTTGTGTTCCTGATTATATGTTTGCAGCATGTGGTGAATTTATGGAGAGGATCAGATTATTACTGAATCATAAACATTCATGCTATCACACTTCAGTTTTGGGCTTAAAATAAACCTGGTTAAAATGGACATGCATGTTATCACACTTTAGTTTTGGGCTTAAAATAAACCTGGTTAAAATTGACATGCATGTTATCACACTTCAGTTTGGTGTTTTAAAAATTGACATGCACATGCGTATCTCACACCTAAATTTGGGTTTTAAAATGAATGTGAATCAGGCTTATCAATAGAATAACTCACATTTCATTTTATTTAAGGGAAATAACATTTTATCGTGTTTGGGGTGGACCTACTGTTGCATCAACTACCTTTCCATCCACCTTCGAGGTCTTGAGAGAAAGGGAGAAGGTGATAACAACACCCAATTTTTTTATTTTAGTAGTGAGGGGTATCTTTGAATGGGGATTTCATCACCCCACAGAGGTACTTCGAATTGGGATGCGTTGGGGATATCATCTCTCCCAGCATACTCTCGACTGGGTTTTTCGAGCCGCTATATAAATATATTGTTTAGGCGGCTAGAGTATTGAGTGAATTCGATGTATGTGGGGGCCTTCCATGCATTGATAAGCTTAACTAAAGTCTTAAGTGGCTTTCTCTGAGAATTCATCATTGGATCGAGATCCCTCAAAACTTACAATAAGAACCAACTTAGTAGCCCAAATCCCACATTCAATGATTCTGGGAGTGTGGATCGTACCCCATAGATACCCCTCATGTACCTTGCATTATGAGATAGAAATCCCTTGGTGATAAGATCTTCGGATCTTCGGGGTAAGAGAGACTGGCATGCCCGGGAGGTGTGTGTCGTGGAGTGGAGCTAGTGCTGCCAGACTCTCTATCTATTCATTTTTTTTCCATATTTTGCTGCAGGGGCCTCATTGAATGGTGTCCACTTTCCAACCTAAGATTGTATTTTGTGCTTTTATGTGTATCGTTGTACTAGACCAGTATTGAGTAAGTATTCGGGCTATTTCAGGCCCAATCTTGTGTATCTCTGAATTCTCATAGTTGGTCAGAACATAGTTCAGTCAACTATACCTATCTTTAAACAACTATTCTCAGATTTAGAAAACAACAAATATGTCCTACAAATAGAATTACTAGAAATAAAGTTTACCTTGAAACATCAAACGGGCCTACAAACTCAAAAATTTTACATATTTGTGACCATAGGAAGTCCTTGCATAGTCCTCATTGTCGTCCTCATATAGTCCTTATTTACATCCATACTTTGCATAAGTCCTTGCATAGTCCTCATTATTTTCCCCATTATCATCCTCATATACATCCTTAGTCCTTATTATCATCCCCATTATCATCCTCATATACGCCCTTATTCCTTGCATAGTCCTCATTATCATCCTCATTTACGTCCTTATTATTGTCCTTATTTATGTCCTTAGAATTTGCATAAGTCCTTGCATCGTTCTCATTATCATCCGTATTATCATCCTTATTTATGTCATTAAAATTTTCATAATTATTTGCATAAGTCATTGTATCATCCGCATTATCATCCTCATAGAGTTCCCATATGCATCGTCATAATCTTCGCATAACTCCTTATTTGTGTCCCATTGACCTCCTAGTTCATTTTAGTGTTGTTATAATCTTCATTTTAGTCCTTGTCTAGACTTCATATACGTATGTCTTAGTTCGTCATCATTTGCACAATCATCCTAGAAAGTCATACCCCAAACTTCCAAATCACAATTAGAGGATCAATCAAACTCAACCTTAGTTCAAACAAGTTTGTCAAATTCAACAAATCAAACATTGTCACTTTCAGAGAAATGGAGAGAACATCTTACATGTTGTGATCCTAGGTCCAAACCAATCAAGCGAACATCATGGATTGGCATTATATAGTTTGTAGGGAAGGTGGATAATTTATCCCTTACATTCCTATTTCATCGCCATCCATAGAAACCTTAGCTCAATAAATCAAGACTTTGAAACAACAAATGATAGACATGACTAGCCCTAACAACCATATGGGTTGGTTACAAAAAATGATGAGAAAAGTGATGACCATGAGGGAATCAGTATCAGGTCAATCTTCTTCTTCTTGTGAGACCATTCAAACATGCCAACCTTCATTCTTCAACAAAACCGTTCCTACCTCAGTTCAACCAACATTATCATCATGTAAACCTTCTTTTTCTTTCAACCCAATATATCAATCAGACCAATCATATCAACCCAACAATCAAACCCCTTTCAACCAAAATCAAACCCCATTCAACCAAAGTCCAAAACAAAATTCATATCAACCCAACAATCAAACCCCTTTCAACCAAAATCAAACCCCATTCAACCAAAGTCCAAAACAATATTCACATCAACCCAACATTCAAAGTACCTCTTTCAACCAAAATCAAAACCCATTCAACCAAAGTCCAAATCAAAATTCACACCAACCCAACATTCAAACCTCTTTCAACCAAAATCAAACCCCTTTCAACCAAAGTCCAAATCAAAATTCATTGAACCAAAATCAAACCTCTTTCACCCAAAATCATATTCCTTTCAACCAAAATCAAATCCCTTTCAACCAAAGCCCAAATCAACCATATCCATCCACCATTTCATCATCCCCATCACACAAGACCAATCCATGCCATCTCTATCCAATAACACAGCCTCCCAAGGGCTATCCATTGTACAAATCCAATCCAATTCAAGTCATGATTTAGAGGATCTCATTCAAAATCCTTCCTCATTAGGCCAATGTGTCGAAACATTCCAAGAATCTCCCATGCATATCCAAAATTCTTCCCTGTGTCAACAGGATGATCCAAAATCAAAAGAAATGAGTCCTAAAACACATAAGGATCAAGAACAAACCCTTCCATCCTACCCAATTTTCGATCAAGATCCCACCGACCAAGAATCTTATGATGATCCCCTTGCTCTTTTCTATTCCATTCATAATGATACCCTTTTATCTCAAGAATAAAGTGTCCTTTCAAGTCCCATCCAACATCCACCTCCTAATCAAGATTGGGGCATCCCTTCCATCCTTCCTAATAATCCCTTTCCATTTCAAGATCAAATTATTCCTTCACCTTCATGTCCTAAGAAAGATCCCATTATTTCTTGAGATCCTAATCAAAATCCCTCCATCCCTTCATTTCCATGTCATAATCCTCCATGTTCCTCACAAGATTCCCTCTCAAATGAACTTACCATTTTGTCTAGTCCCCCTCATGATCCCAATCCATCTACACAAGTTGTTCATGAACCCCTTATCAATGAAATCACCAATCCTGATCATCCTGCAGAGAGAAACTTGTCAATAATTGTGTATGTGTCATCATCAAATGCCAATGTAGTGACAAAAATAATCATAACACCAACTAATGAGATCAACACCTAGTTGACTTCATCATCCTCTTCAAGTGCATCAATAAAAATAAACATAGCACTCGCTCATGTCACAAATTTGACACCAGAATCAATTTGTCTCATACACCCACACTTGATAGATTGGGGGCAAGAGAATCTACCATGGTTGGAATGCTTTGAAATTGATAAGGCTAAAGCTGAAATCATGGGTTGTAGAGCTAGATTTCCCTCTGATGATCAACAAAATCCAAAAACTAAGGAAATCAACATTGGAGATGTTGAACATGGGCACTCACCCGAGTCCTTATATCCTATTGGAAAAGACATCGTTATCTGACTCTTCAAACAAAGACCAATGAACTACCTACACAAAACTCTCTGACCCTGTGAACAACATGCACCTTAAACGATATTATATCTAAGGGCGGTTAGTTTAGGTTTTGCTTTCCGCATTGCATCTCATTTTATTCAAAGCACTGCATCACATATAGTTTCCTTTTCAAATGCATTGCATTCACAAAATTTTTGCATTGACATATATCAGCTATTGGCAATATAACAAGGATATTAAGAAGGTTGTTGATGATTATGGACATAACTGATTAAAGATGTTTTATTGTCTTGATATTATTATTTTGTCATTGATGTCAAGAAATTGATTTTCTAATTCAGTATGATGTTGCCATATCTTAAGAAATATGATATGAAGATTATAAAGAAGTTGGTAAAGACACGGGAAAGAATATGATGAATAAAGGGATAAGTTATTCAATGGGCAAGTCTACTGAGACAGACAATGATGAGATCTTGATGTTTTAGATTGTTTTAACATCATACATATGTTGTAAAATGTAAAGGTTAATACTACACTATGTTATCAGGCAAAGAACCTAGTCGGTAAACCCTAAGGAACCTAGTCGGTAAACCCTAAGGTTATCGCAGTCGGTTAATGAAGATAGAATGTCTACCAAGTAAAGTTTAGTATTCACCGAGTTGTAACCGAGCTATAACAGAATGCATTAAATGTTTACATGTGATATTTAATGAAAGAAGCTAATGAGCTAGAGCGGATCAATGATTGGCAAGCCGTGGAAGAAGTTTGTTAACAAATCTAAGGCAATGGAAAGTCGACAAAAAGATCTATAGCTCAGATTGAACCGCATTACCCTAACACAAGTTCCAAGATGATTGTGCAAGTTCCAAGGCGGGGTAAAACATTTTTCAGATCGTAAGATACAATGAACCTGGACAAGATTGAAGATCTGATGGCTATGATTGATCATGGGAAATGTGATCAAGGAGATTAAGCGGTTAGATGATTGTTTATAAATAAGGAACTATTGATAAACAGTGTATGCGGGCAAGTGTATGCATAGGGATGCTACATAGTAATCACTGAGCACAGAAGCTTGAAGACCTGTTGGAATAACAGAGTATTGATGCCCAGCAAATAAATAAGAATAGTTCTATGTCTAGATTGTGTTGAACAAATAAGAGTCTGCTTTAGCATTTTAGATGTAAAGTTGTAGATAGATTGTATTACTGTTAGCTTGTGAAAGTAACAGGAAATCTCTTAACCGAGTGGACTTAATAGTCTTATAAGTAAATCCTCTAACAAGGTGACATTCTAAATGAGTGTTTGAAATCCTTTAACAAGGTCACTTCTAACAAAGTGAAGATCCTAACAGATCTGAGGGAAATCCCTTAACCGGGTCACATCTAGCAATGTGTTTTGTAATCTTTAACAGGATTGGCTTTTAACCGAACATACTCTAGAAGAGTATATTTCTTAGTGGGTCCAAAATCCCGCAGTGGTTTTTCCCTATTTGGGTTTCCACGTTAAATCTGGTGTTATGGGGTTTATATTGTTCATATGCTTTTGAGTTTGCATGTTTGACAGCTTTATTATGTGACTGATATATGTTATCGAGGTAGAATCTAATGTTTTCATTGATGATTAAGTTTGTATGATTCACCCCTCTCATCTTGTTGGCTATCAGATCTATACTTATATTAAGTATCAAAACTATCAATTGGTATCAGAGCCTTGGACTCCGAAAGGAAAGTTTAAAGGCACTTGAGTTAAAGATCCAAAGATGTATAAGAGGGATGCACCTAAGCTGAATAAGTCAAGTTTCTCTACATGGTAGAAAAGGATGAAGCTACAACTATCAGGAGTTGGAGAATATGTTATATACTATCTGGAGAATGATTTTGTTACACCGAGCACCTATCCATTGACTATGGAAGAGATAAAGGCAAAGCAAGAACACATTCAAGGAATGATTCAAATAACATCTGCATTGACCGATTTTGAGTTTAATGATCTAGAAGGCTACAATGATGCGAAGGCTATGTGGAATAAGCTCATATCGGTATATGGAGGAGATGAACATGTTCAAAGAGAAAAAGTTGATAGTCTAAGAGGACAACTTGAATCTATGAGGATGAATGAAGGTGAGAACATAACCCAGTACAGTACAAGACTAAGGGAGATTGTAAATCAAATCAAGGGAATAGGAGGAACTATTGAAGAAAAGGATGTGACAAGTAAGTTGTTAAGAACCCTTCTACCTACCTATGCAATCCGAGTCTCTGCAATCAATGAATTAAGGTCTATACCTAATATGCCAGTTTCCTTGGATGCTACTATTGGTAAGCTACATGCATTTGAGTTAAGTAATTTTGATAACAGTGGGTCATCGGTAAATAAAGTTGAATCTGCATTTAGTTCTTTTCATCTGAATGAATCTAATGATTACAATGAAAGAAAGTATAAGTACTCTGAAGGAGATCATAGTGGAGCAAGTGAAAGATTTTGGAAGAACATGGAGGAGGTACACAAACTGTATGAAGAAATCAGAAAACAAGAAGAGTTTGAAGCACTATTGGCCAAAAGGTTACCAAGAGGCAAAGGTAAGTATAAGGGAAAACTACCCTTGAAATGTTTCAATTGTGATAAGATTGGACATATGGCTTCTAATTGTCCTGACAAAGATTTCACTGAAAAGAGAGATTACCGAGATGACAGAAAGAAAGATAATCATTACAGAGGTCACCGAGACTTCAGAAGAAGAGATAGAAAGACTTGCTTAATTGTTGATGAGGAATCTGAAGATGATAAATTAGATGAGACTGATGCAGAGGAAGTTGTTTATGTGGCTATCAAGGATGGATCAGATGAAGAAAGGTATGAAGAAAAAGCCCTAATATCTCACATAAACACTAATGATTCTTGGATTATAGATAGTGGATGCTCACATCATATGACAGGAGATAAACACAAGTTTGTTATGTTAGAAGATTATGATGGAGGCTATGTTAGATTTGGTAATGATGCACCATGTCCGGTAAGAGGTAAAGGATCCATAACACTTCTTGATAAAGAAAGATGCAATGATGTTTATTGGGTTGAAGGTTTGAAATATAATTTGTTGAGTGAAGCATAGCTAAACAACACATGTTAGCGAATAGAATTTCAGAAAGGAATTGTCAAAGTTCATGACAAAAATGGAAAGTTAGCTGCTACCGAAACACAAACAAAAGGCAATACATTTCACCTTGACTCTACTCACAACAAGTGCTTGCATGCAAAGATTGATAACACCTGGTTATGGCATAAAAGGTTTTGTCATGTTAATTTTGATAATCTGATCAAGATAAATAAGAAGCACAGAGTAAGAGGTCTACCGAGTCTTGAAAAACCTGAGAATGCTATGTGCCGAGGATGCCAAATGGGCAAGATGACAAGATCTAGCTTTACAAGTAAGTCCTACACTTCGAAGGGAATTTTAGATCTTGTACACACTGATCTTTGTGGTCCTATGAAAGTTCAAAGTTATTATGTTGATAAGTATTTCATATTATTTGTGGATGATTATTCAAGGATGATGTCAGTAATGTTTTTAAAAGAAAAATCAAAAGCTTTTCAAATGTTTAAGTGGTACAAGGCTAGAGTTGAAAATGAAACAGGAAGACAACTGAAATGTCTTAGATTAGATAGAGGAGGAGAGTTCACATCTGATGAGTTCAACCTATTTTGCAATGATCATGGTATTAAAAGACAAGTCTCTGCACCGAGGACTCCACAGCAGAATGGAATAGCTAAAAGAAGAAACAGATCTATTGTGGATTGTGCTAGAACACTGATGATTGAGAAGAAGGTTCCACAAACATTTTGGAGAGAAGCAATAAGCACAGCTGTTTACACCTTGAACCGAGTTCAATTGAAGAAAGGTACTTTGAAGACACCTTATGAAATCCGGTATGGCAAGAAACCTAATGTAAGTAATTTTAAGATCTTTGGAAGAAAATGCTATGTTCATAAAGATGATAGAAATGACAAGTTTGATCAGAAAAGTGAAGAAGGAACATTCCTAGGATATTCTTCTAGAAGCAAAGCATTTAAATGTCTGATCAAATTATCTAACAAAATAGTAGAAAGTGCAAATGTGAAAATTGATGAATTTGCAGAAAGAACTGATTACGAGAATTCCAAAGAACCAGAAGACTATGATGAATTTGTCTATGTGCAACCGAAAAGTCCTACCGAGATAATTGTTGAAGGAAATGAGGAAGATATCTAGTTACCGAGTGATGAAGAGGATCATACAGAGCCTACCAAGCCTGTATTAGCCAAATATGTAAGAAGACATCATGCACCAAGTCAGATTATAGGAGATAAGGATGATCCAGTGATGACAAGAAACAAACTAAGACAGAACACATGTTTGATATCTGAATTTGAACCAAGAATAGTAAAAGAGGCATTCAATAGTGAAGATTGGATAAATGCTATGACTGAAGAGATTGATCAAATCAAGAAGAATGACACATGGACACTAGTCCCAAGACCTAAGGACAAAAATGTAATCGGTACAAAGTGGATCTTCAGAAACAAGCTAAATGAGAAAGGAGAGGTCATTCAGAACAAAGCAAGATTGGTTTGCAAAGGTTATGCCCAAGAAGAAGGAATTGATTATGGTGAGACTTTTGCACCTATTGCTAGACTTGAAGGAGTTAGAACATTGTTGGCATATGTTGCTCTCAAAAACTTCAAGGTATATCAAATGGATGTCAAATCTAGATTTCTGAATGGAATATTAGAAGAAGAAGTTTTCATTGAACAACCTGAAGGATTTGTTGAAGATAATAATAAAGATTAGGTATGTAAATTGAACAAAGCTTTATATGGTTTGAAACAAGCACCTAGAGCATGGTATGAAAGATTGCACTCTTATTTGATTAAGATTGGTTTTATTAGGACAAGTGAGAACAGCAACATGTACATGAAGAATGATGAAAATGGAATACTAATCTCAGCCATATTTGTTGATGATATTATATTTTGTGGAAATGACTCTTTATGCAAGAACTTTGGTAATGAAATGAGAAAAGAATTTGAGATGTCATTAATCGGTGAGATAAAGTATTTTATAGGCTTATAGATACTGCAAATGAAAAATGAAATTTTCATTACTCAATCCAAATACATAAAGGAAATCTTGAAGAAATTTGGAATGGAGAATTCAAAGCTAGTAAGTACTCCTATGACTACAAACTACAAACTATCAAAGAATGATGAATCTGCATCTGTTGATGAGACACTCTACCGATCCATGATTGGAAAACTACAATATGTTGTTCATAGCAGGCCTGATATAGCACATGCAGTAGGTATTGTTGCAAGAATCTCTGCAGATCCTAAGGAAATACACATGACAGCAATCAAAAGAATTTTCAGATACTTGAAAGGCACTGAAGATTATGGCTTAGTATATCAGAAAGGAAATTATTTTGATTTGAAAGTCTATACTGATGCTAATTGGGCATGCAACATTGATGATAGGAAAAGCACAAGTGGAAGAGCTTTCTTCTTAGGAGAAAGACTAGTGAGTTGGCTTAGCAAGAAACAAGGATGTGTTTCTCAATCAACAGCCGAAGCTGAATATGTTGCTGCAGCACTGAATTGTACCAACATTGCATGGATCAAACAATTGTTGGAAGGTATAAATGAGAAAGTTACTGAGCCAGTAACTATATTCTGTGACAATACTAGTGCCATTAATATTTCAAAGAACCCTGTTATGCACTCTAAGACAAAGCACATATCTATCAAATATCATTATCTTAGAGAAGAAGCTCATGAAAAGAAAGTGGTGTTGGAATATGTTAATACAAAGGAACAAATAGCTGATATCTTCACCCAGCCACTACCAAAGGACACTTTTGAATATCTCATAAGTAAGTTAGGGGTCCTACCCCTATCTCTTACTCACTGACTGAGTTCGATGAAAGCATCACTTCGATGAATCTATTGAATATCTTTTAGGGAGTTGATGCTAGAGTGATACACTTTAAGAATGCTTTTCTAAAAGTGTACTGGAACAATATTGAGATAATACAAAAAATGATATAGGGAACAGGAATTGTAAACAAATGCTCTGATCGAGACTCAGTTGATACACATCAGTAGGAAATAACTTCTTATAGAAACAACTTATGTTTTAGTTCTTTTCTTTTTGGCATTGTTGTCAAAGGGGGAGAAGACTACCAGGGGGAGAAGATCTACCCAAGGGGGAGAAGACTAAAGGAGGAAAAGACTACCAAGAGGAGAAGACTTGAGAAGATTGAGAGAAAACTAGAAGAGAAGTCTGATGTATGGGGGAGAGCATTTCAGCATTTCAGAATCATAGCAATCTGAATTCTTAATGGTCAAATCAATTGGTTTTGCCATCAATGCCAAAGGGGGAGATTGTTGGCAATATAAAAAGGATATTGAGAAGGTTGTTGATGATTATGGACATAATTGATTAAAGATGTTTTATTGTCTTGATATTATTATTTTGTCATTGATGTCAAGAAATTGATTTTCTAATTCAGTATGATGTTGCCATATCTTAAGAAATATGATATGAAGATTATAAAGAAGTCGGTATAGACACAGGAAAGAATATGATGAATAAAGGGATAAGTTATTCAATGGGCAACTCTACCGAGCCAGACAATGATGAGATCTTGATGTTTTAGATTGTTTTAACATCATACATATGTTGTAAAATGTAAAGGTTAATACTACACTATGTTATCAGGCAAAGAACCTAGTCGGTAAACCCTAAGGAACCTAGTCGGTAAACCCTAAGGTTATCGCAGTCGGTTAATGAAGACAGAATGTCTACTGAGTAAAGTTTAGTATTCACCGAGTTGTAACCGAGCTATAACAGAATGCATTAAATGTTTACATGTGATATTTAATGAAAGAAGCTGATGAGCTGGAGCGGATCAATGATTAGCAAGCCATGGAAGAAGTTTGTTAACAAATCTAAGGCAATGGAAAGTCGGCAAAAAGATCTACAGCTCAGATTGAACCACATTACCCTAACACAAGTTCCAAGATGATTGTGCAAGTTCTGAGGCGGGGTAAAACATTTTTCAGATCGTAAGATACAATGAACCTAGACAAGATTGAAGATCTGATGGCTATGATTGATCATGGGAAATGTGATCAAGGAGATTAAGTGGTTAGATGATTGTTTATAAATAAGGAACTATTGATAAATAGTGTATGCGGGCAAGTGTATGCACAAGGATGCTACATAGTGATCACCAAGCACAGAAACTTGAAGACCTGTTGGAATATCAGAGTATTGATGCCCAGCAGATAGACAAGAATAGTTCTATGTCTAGATTGTGTTGAACAAATAAGAATCTGCTTTAGCATTTTAGATGTAAAGTTGCAGATAGATTGTATTACTGTTAGCTTGTGAAAGTAACAGGAAATCTCTTAACCGAGTGGACTTAACAGTCTTATAAGTAAATCCTCTAACAAGGTAACATTCTAAATGAGTGTTTGAAATCCTTTGACAAGGTCACTTCTAACAAAGTGAAGATCCTAACAGATCTGAGGGAAATCCCTTAACCGAGTCACATCTAGCAATGTGTTTTGTAATCTTTAACAGGATTGGCTTTTAACCGAGCATACTCTAGAAGAGTATATTTCTTAGTGGGTCCAAAATCCCCAAGTGGTTTTTCCCTATTTGGGTTTCCACATTAAATCTGGTGTTATGAGGTTTATATTGTTCATATGCTTTTGAGTTTGCATGTTTGACAGTTTTATTATGTGACTGATATATGTTACCGAGGTAGAATCTGATGTTTTCATTGATGATTAAGTTTGTATGATTCACCCCCCCTCTCATCTTGTTGGCTATCGGATCTATACTTATATTAAGTATCAGAACTATCATCAGCATCAATAAAACAAGGTAACTGTCCAAGTTTATCATTTGTTTGCATTAAAGAGAAACAAGGGTCATCTCCTTTCTTAGATATTTAGACATGAAGTCTTTGAGATCCTAAGGTCATTCATTTTCAACATCACCCTGTGATGATGCTTTACTTATGGTTGGGTAGTGATTTCACTATTTAAGACTTGTTAACCCAAAATCTATCAATTTCTCTATCTCAAACACATTAACAAAATCTCTAATTCATTCTAGACACCTAGTTGATCATATGATTAGTGAAAATTCTAACATTCTACTTCAGCGTCGTTGTAATTGTCACACCCAAGTAGGTTTCATTACTTACAAGTCAAGGTAAGAAAATTAAAAAAGAAAAAGAGTTATGCCAAATATTCATCTGAAGGCAAAAGAGAAATGATATATAACTGAAATATCACACATACAAAGTGCGACAAAAAGCTTGACTATGGGAACATGCAAATAACTCCATTAGGGCTATGAACGCATGTTGGCAATGGAGAAATATTTGAGAGATTACAGTCTATAACCTCATCGGAGCTTAAAGCCTGCTGGCAGTGAGGCTCTATTCAGGATGCTTTTGAAGTTAGAATAACCCATGTAGCTAGTCATATAGGATGCTAAGGATCTTTAGTGAACACAAGGGCGGGAATTAACTCATTTGCACACACATGGGAAAAAGAAGATCAAAGTTTCAAGAACCAATGGGGAATTTTTCTGTGTCTCCATTTGTAAATCCTAGTCACTAAGTGTGTTAATTTGGATGTTCCAAGGGGACATTAAGGATCGATTGACCGCTTATCTATGAAATTTTTTGTACCTCCAATTCAATTGGTGTATTACAAAATGCTAAACAAACACAGTCATTCTTGCTCGAATAAGAACGACATCTTCATCATGCATATTGCATTAACATAGGTCATGTCAAAAATTCATTGTCTCCACATGCATTCTACAGATCATCATGTCATATAGCTCTACGCACTGGGGCATAACTGAAAAAATACTAAAAATCATATAAAGTACTGAAAAAAATCCTAAAAATCAAATACGATCCTGAAAAAATCAATAAAAAACATCCATATAAAGTCCTGAAAAAATCCTAAAATTTTTTGAAAGAAAATCATAAAAAATCAAAAAGAGTCCTAAAATCAATCCAAAAACATGGGAAAACATAAAATCCAAAAACAGTGAAAAAAACAACCAACCAAAAACATTCAGATAAAGTCCTGAAAAAAATCAACCAAAAACATTCAGATATCAATCCACAAAATCCTAAAACATCCAAATGTCGATCTACTTAAAACACCAAAAAAATAAAAAAATCAGTCAAAAAACTTGCAATAAAATGTCTCACAAGAATCAAACCCCCTAGCAAATATCTAGCAAATGCTTCACATGAAGTTAACAAAGGATACAACTATCCAGTCAAACATCTACAATCAATTGATCAAGTTGTCTTATCAATCGTATCATATCCATATCAAGTGATCATTATCTTGTCTTAAACAGAAGAGGATACACTCAAAATTAGATAGGTCAGTCTTAAACGGGGTTCACAACTTTCTGAAATCAAACATTATCAACTATCACATCAAACAATCAAAACAGAGGCATAGATCAGTATAGCTGCTGGATTTTGTCCTGGTTAGTATTTATCTTTTATCATTTGGTGACAGGTCATGTTCCTATGCTACTCAAGGATGTCCACAAGTGACTAGAGGAGTCGGGATGGGCATTATCTTTTTCTTTGTTTGTTGTTTGTGGTGTGAACCAAAGTATTTATGGGGCAATAGTTCCAGTGGGTGTCTGTGATTGGTATGTTCATTCGGCAAATATCCTATGCAAAAGTCAAGGATAGTTATGTTTGTGACTACCGCACATACCTCGACCCTTGGCACTACAACCAGAATGGAGAGTTCACTCCTTGTCTGCTATGTATTTGTTTCTTCAATGAGATATATTTACATATTGGTTCCTTATACCCTGATGTACAAAGCTCCATTGTTCCATAATAAGGCTCAGTGATGAATATATATTGCGCAATAAATAATGACACAGGTTCATGAATCAATCATTCTCATTTCATCTCATTTTCTTATTGCTAGTTTGTTGATTATTTTCTCATCATCTCTTTCTAAATCATTTTCTCTCATCTAACATTATTTCATTCTAAAGTTCATTCTCTCATATTCTATCTCAATATCATCTTCACATCACTTATCTCTATCTCTTATCAACTAACCATTCTTTTATCTTTCATCTCACATTCTTTTTTTTGAGAGAGATCATTCATGTCTTTAATGCACAAACAATCTCTTGAGGGGGCACTAAAACCTAAGTGTCACCGGGGCATACTGGGGTAGAATTATTTTCGTTTTCTTTGAAACAATATCATTCCAACATTGTCTCAAAGAGGGGCAAATGTAGACACCTAGAAATGTCTCATTAATCATGTACTAATTATTCATCTAAATTAGTTAAATAATTCTTTAAATCTTTAATTCTTTAATTAATCTTATTCTTCTAATTTCATATTTCCTCATCATCTTACTAGTTATTCTATTTTTAATTATGTCATCATTTAATCATTTAAACCATTTTTTTGTATTAAGTATCATAGAATCACAAAGCTCATTTTTTGCTCATTCGAGCATCCACGTTACAAACTTATTACAAATACTAGCTCCTTTCGAGCAAACTTATTACAAATACTAACTCCTTTCGAGCACCAAACTAGAAACAACAGTTGGAAGACCAAGGGTCACAAATTAGAAATCCACTTTAAACAATGAGACAAATACAACCAATGGAAGACCAAGAGTCACAACTTAGAATTCTACACAAAGGTGTCCCTCATGGGAGTTGAACTTGGGGCTCCACATTGAGAACTCAATGCTTTAACCAACCAAGCTCAACCCCTTGGACTATCATTTAAACTTTTTTCTAATATTAATTAAATATTTATTATTTAATTAATTGTGATTTTTAATCCCTCAATTTAAATAATATTTATTATTAAATAAATTCATTTTCAATTTCTATTTCTATTCAATTAATTATTAACCCTCTTCTAAATATTAATTAAATATTATTATTTAATTAATTGTGGTTTTAATCCTTTAATTTCAATAATCTTTATTATTTAATTAAATTCAATTTCTAAATAATTAAATAGTTTCTTTAAATTATTTAATTAACTAATTAATTATTTTAATTTCATTTAATTCTTCTAATTCTAATTTTATTTAATTCATAATTCTTCTAATTTCATTTAATTTCATAATTCTTCTAATTTCTCCCAATTTCAAATATATGTGCATGATTTCAAAAATCAAATTGCAAATCAAAGTCAAGTTCTAAATATATTCAGATAACAAATTGAATTTAAAATAAATTCAATATTTGAATTAAATCTCATGTAATTATTAAATTGAAAATAAGAGTCAGAGTGCAAGCACATGCTAAATTAATTAATTAAATCATTATCTTTTCAATTCTTATTTCTATCTTCCACTTTGTTTTTTTTCCAAAAAGCTTTCAATCAGTTAACTATTCCATCTATTTTAATTGATCATTTCAATTAATTGATTAATTACATCATTTTTTTTATTCTCTCCAATCATTCTTTTCTATCTTCTAGTTACCTTTTTCTAATCAAAGTTTTCTTTGTCATCCTCTTTATTTCTTCCAATCATTCTTTTTCATCTTTCAATCAACTTTTTTCTCAATCAGTTAACTTATTTATCTATTCAATCTATTATGTTCCACCTCCAAATCAACGACTCAACTGTCAATCAGCATGTGAGCTCACCTGAGTTCCACCTCTTGATCAAATTGTTCCAACTATCATTCAATCCTCTCCAATAATCTATAAATTTAGCATTCAATTCCTCACAATTTTTCTTAATCACGAACTTTGAATCTTTGTGTCACTTGCAAGTTGTCAGCGTAATATCTGAGAGCCACCATACCACAAAGAGAAGAAGAGCAATGGAAGCCATGATGCACAATAGGGAGTTTTACATTGTTTAGATTTATTCTATTATGCATCTATTTTCATTGAGTTTGTTTAGGATTCTTTAATTGGATAGGGATTCGTGATTTCCCTTTATTTCTGATTGATTACATGATGAATTTTAACATATGACAACTAGTGCTCAAAATATCACTAGTTATCTAATCTATTACCAGCAATTAGAATGGTTATTAAATTCCAGTTTATCCGTCAGCACTTACAATTTCAGAGAATTAGTAATTTTCAAATTATTTCCAGTTTTATCTTCAAGTGACATTGGCCATTGAATATCAGTGATCATTCTAATATATATGTATATATAACGGTTATTATTATTATAAGAACTTATTATTGCAGAATTATTGGACCAATAATATACAAAGATTAATACGGGGGTTGCAGTATATGCAATGCTAAACAGAAATACATACCAGAAAATGGGCGGAATCTTGGATGTGATTATCGTGTGCATAGACCAAATTACAATCGCCTATAGTTTCCTCCATGTTCTATATTAATATTACTATCAAATTCTCTTCATGTATACCTTTTGGAAAGAGACACACCCTTTCACCATTATCACCCTTTGAAAGAGTGCACCTCTTCATTCTTTTTGCCCTTTGAAAGGGACACAACCTTTCACAATCAAATCTGCACTTCTTATTTAAATAAAAGTTGCACCTCTCATTCCCCAATTATCCCCCTTTCAAATGAGGTTCTCTTCTCCCTTTTATATCTCATGTTTGAGGGAGTCGCACCTTTTCATTTTATGTCTTTTGATCGTTCATTAACTTAATATTAAATTTTAATTATATTTAATTTATATTTTAATTTAAATATTGTTTTTTATCTTTTGTATTTTAATTTTATTATTATTATATATTATTGAATCCTATTTCAAAGTGGGGACATTACAAATTTCATAATTGAGATTACTCTGAAAACACCTGATTAAATTATCTTCAAACAATAGTAGACCAGTGCCTTCACCCCTGACATAATGTTGCAGTTAGTCTTACTGAATTTAACTTTGCTCTAAAAGACCAATGAGACAGAATGAAGCTTGACACCCAATCCTTCAAACTGATAATCAAACTAAAACTTAACCCAAACTATAATAACATAGGATAGCACATTGAAACAATCTAAATGAATAGATTTATCACAGGGAACTAATCAAACAATCAAAAAGATAAATACCATCAAAGATGAAAAACACTTGATCTTTGTATTGAAATAAACATAAGATAATCAACTGCTTACATATAGCACAATGTCTTTTCACCAGTTTGGCATTTCCAGAAAATAAACCCCGAGAGTATTGTATATAATTGCATCTCCGAATCTATCTCTCATTTCATCAAAAGATGCTCTATATATACAAATGAGGATTCAGTTTCAAAATGAAAGGGCATACCCCTTCATTCAAAATTACACTAACTAATATCTTAACTTTAAAAAACCAACCAACTAATCCTAACACAACTACCAGCATAACAAACATATTACATAAGACTTTAAAAGACAACAATTTCAAACATTCAGAACAAGAGCTAATTTCCAAGCACTTCGCCACAGTTCTTAATATTCTCCAAATAGTTTTCCAACTTATAGGTATCCGCATCATAAATCACGTCCTTGGCAATGATCTCCAATGTGACAAACCACTCCATTTGTGCAGTGGTTTCCTTTAAGTCTATTCCATATGTTCGGGCAGCATCAAGGGCAACACTAAGGAGACTCTGGCATTCAGTAATCCATTTATCCTTATCCTTAATTTCACCTTTCTAGTCAACTAACATAGGAATACCATGTTGGATTACATCTTTACACTCATCATATTCGTTTTATAATTCTGCATCGAATTTATCATTCTTTGCAAGTAGACTTTCAATTTTCTCAATCTCTTTGGCATCTGCTCCCTCCAAATTCTTCTCATGTAGCTTGACCCCTAGTCAATTTTTTATCCTATTATGTGATACTGCATTGTCCACCTTTTTTTGAAACACAATCCAAAAGTCTTCCAAGTGACCCTGCAACTTTTCAAATCTTTTATTCAATAAGAAAGAAGTAGTATCAATTCTTACACTTTGCATATGTTTGAGAATTCTTTGATTTTCCTGCTGCAATTCCTCACATTTCTTCTTCCATGTTGAATTTTCAGGAGAAAGCAACATGGGTTTAGACTATCCACTTCTTCTAATGGAATCCTCATAAATAGCTTTGTACTAATTCCTTTCCCTTACCACTCTAACCATTTGTGCCTTGTTGAATTTGGATATATCTACTCCTATATTTGTTGAGACAATAGGATCAATTTCTCCCACCTTTAATTTCATCATGTGTCCAAAAGCTCTATCCAAATCAATGATTGTTGGTCTCTTGTTTGGTGGATACAGTGCCCATAGCATTAGTTCTTCCACATCTAGATCAAACCTTGACCCAATAAAAATGCCATTAACTCCCTTAATATCCAGTTTGAATTCCTTATTATCAGAGTGCAATAAACTATCAAAAATAAAAGAGGCACTTAGGTCCCATCCTGAAAAAATAATTACTATGTCCTCTATCAGTAATTGTCTCCCTCTCTATGGAGTCATTATGACCAATTCTGCTTCTATATCCTCTTTTAGTTTCTTCAATAATTTTTCCTCATATTCAGGTGTCACATTTGGGATAGACTCCCTCAACCTTTTTCCTTTGAAATTATAAATAAAAGACTTAAATTCTTTGGATTTAACAAATACATCATCTGCCACAAAAGCAACATGTTCATCCAATCTTGCATGTTTATAAATTTCCATTTTAGTTACAATTTGATCATCTTCATTGAACTCTTCTTCCACATTTTTTGCATGTGACCTAGAAATGGCTTTAGTGTCTTCAAGTTCATTTTCTGACATTTCTTTCTTCTAACTCCATCTCCATTCACCTCTGTCTTTTCTCCTCCAATTGTTTATTTAGGTTATCAATCACTTCTTGAGTCTCTGCATCTTCCATGTTCCTAAATATATCTTTCGCTTCCCGACTCGCATGCAAATAATCACCTAGATTTTCCTTTTCTTGCAGAGTGGATATATCCTTCCAGATCATAATTAATTCTTGCAAAATATTTGAATATATTAAATTCTTCCATTAGTTTCTTGTTAATTACATCATAGGCTTTTGTTGAAACAATTGTGAAATCTCCAAAGCTGAGAGTACCTGGCAAGAAAGCCTGCTTACACAGATCCCCAAAGTTTTTAGCATTTGAGACACTCAATTGTTTGACAATCTCAAAGTATGCTATTCGGTCGGGAACACATTTTGGCAACATATAGGGATTTCCTTCAAACCCATATATCTTGAAACATGTGAAGTCCTTATGGACATACCAATCTCCTCAGTTACGATTCACTATCCTTTTGTCATCAAAATCTTTAGGTCTTAAGAATCTTTTAATATCATCTGATATTGATCCATCACAAGGAAATCCATACATCCGATAAATTGGATTTACTATCCATTCCTCAAATTTGATATAATTTGATCCTTTGTAACGAGAATCCCAAATAGAAGTCCATAATTGAACAGGTTGCTCCTCCCCTTTCCTGTTTCTGACGTTAAGCCTCAATTCATTGGGCCACATACCCCTAAAACACCCATAGAATAAGATTAAATGCACCAATAATGAGTAAAACTTAAAATTAGGGCAATTATTATCCCTGAGGTTCAAAAAACCCTCATGCAATCTCTCCACCAAATATGATGCATAATCAAACGTCCTGGGTTCATACATTTGAATGTTTGAAGCTAAAACTAATGGCCCAATACTCGTGAGCTCTGGAACCTCAATGCCTCCTAATTGCCCACAAGACATATAGGTGCACTGAAGGTAATGTCTGTACAAATCAATGTTAAATGGTGGCCCGTCCTATTTTGTAAGTTCTAGCACTTCTTCTTTATGGAAAGCTAGTTTCCACACAAGGTATGTAGTGTCCATTCTTTGATATCCCTCTTCCAATTCCCCCAAAAATAGAGGTTTATCAAAACTAGAATCTAGGTTGAACACTTCATTTATAGTGTTTACTGAAACCCTTATGAAGGCTTCTCCATTTGGAGTCAGAATGTATCTGCCCGCAAAATTATAATTTCTCATTAGAATCTCTAAAACTTTCAAATTTACAAAAACATTAGGGACAATTAGCTTACCAAGATTTGTAACCTAAGGATTGCAGAGCGGCACCTCCATATTTCTCCTCAATTAATGGAATAAAAATAATTTATAGCCCCTTACGCTAGTCCAAACATCTTGAAATCCTTGTATCTATCTTCCAAATGATCCCAGTCAGGTAGATGTTGTTTCGATCTTCTAGACTTAGGGCCAGGTGCTTGCATTTGATCAATCGTATCCTTGTTCAATTTTCTAACTGGGGTGTCTTCTCCTGTTTTGGATTTATTGGCTCCTGACTCCGAACTCTTGGCTGATCTCTTTTTCCTTGTAGAACTAGACGCCTCCATTTCTACAACTGCAAATTCTCACTCTACCCTTTACGAATTAGAAGTCTTTAATCTGCCAATTTCCTTCACTGTGTGAGATTTATGTTAGGCAACTTCAATTATATAACAAATGTATTCAATTCCAAACTCGCAATGATTAGCATCCCATAAATTGGCTTTGTGTGAACCCGATGCAAGCATTTAATAAGAGTCCTCTGCTTCAGTTTTGAAATTTGATTTGACAACGGCTCATAGGCACAGGTCTCCCCGATGTAATTTTATTTTGGTGCCATTGGCATAACTCTCTCACTTTCTTTGATACATTGAGATTACCTATTGATCAGCATATATTGGTCTGATGATTTTCATAGCCTCCTGATTTATTCTTACTCATCGGGATAACATAAGTCAATGACCTCTCTTCCTGATGTCGGTGAGAGTTATCCCGCTAGTCTCATCGGGAATCGGGATAGCTTAAAATGTGTTCAAGTGATGGGCATAATTTCCCCGATGTCTTTTCCCTCAGCGTATCTCATCCCAATATGTTATGTCTCAGCATAAGCTTTACCAACATTCTCATCGGGAATAGTCTTGCCGATAGCCTCATCGGCTATTGGCAAGACTTGATTTCTCCATTGCCGCTTGTGTGTGTTTCGTCGATGGACTTCATCGGTGTATTCTATCTCGATCACATGCTTCTACTTGTCTTAAGTGTTACCATTGGGTTGACTTTTGTCGATAGTGCAGATTTCAAATTTTTTGTAACTTTTGCTTTTCCTTATGAATACAAATGTTTATAATCTTCTTAATGGGTTCAATATAAAGTGAACAAAACCTTTAACACAAAAATGGACTCCACTATTCCTAGTTATTCTTTAAGATACTTTTGAAGAATACATTTTGGCAAAATTTGTCAAAGTGAAAGCTCATCCATATCTACCATCTGATAACAACACATGTTTTTGCTTCAAAGGAATCTTGGAAACCTTTTGATAAGTAGCCACAATCACATTTGCATTTTTTATCACTCCAAGAAATGTCTGATAATCTTTCTATCCTCCAATCTGCACCTTGAGAGGATATTTGTCTACCTTATCTCATCTTAGTGCCCCCTTCAAGCTACCCAGTTAATGGTTGGTTTACAGGAGCCAAATCACAGATGGATGGGAGTTGGTCACCTTCAAGCTCCTTTAAATGTAGCTAATCTTGACTTACTACTTGGCCTAGTTTGAAAACTCTAGAGAATCCTAGTGATGCAGAGAGGCTATAGGATCCCTCAAATCTTTGTGAACCTTCCTGACCTTATCACTACTTTGATCTTATCAGAGTGCTTTGACATTGTTATAATATAGCTGATTCTCTTGTGATCTGTCAATGACTATTGTTCATGATGTTACTGTGTTGAATATTCAATGGTTTTGGTTCGTTTTGCAATTTTTCTATGTTTAAGTATTTCAATTTTGTATATTATATTGAAACATCATTTCATAACTAACATTTCAAGTTCTTTATAACTAGTTCTAAGAAGACTTTCATACTTGCGACATCATTTTTTTTAGTTTGGGAGGGGCCAAATGAGCTTCGACCTTCGCGTGGTTGGCCTTGTTAAGTAGATAATATTTAACTATTCTTGAAATAAAGAGAATCTCAATAAGGTAACGCACTTTTCAATATTTCATTATGCTCCACTGTTAATCTTATTGATGCTAAGCATCTTGTTGGCAAGTTACATATTCAGTGTTGCAAGTTGTGAACATGCTTCTATGAGACAATTCCCCATTACAAGTTAATGCATGCCTCATTGGTTTTGTGAGTTTATTTTGTTCTAGAATAGACATACTTTCTTTGTTCATTTCTTAACATTTGTTCATTTCCTTTTAGAATAGAAACATTGTCTCGTTTTGTTCATTCATTGTTCATTTTGAGTTTATTTTGGGTCGAATTTGAATAAAGAGCATGCATAAAAGGAGGTGGAACTGCAGGAAACTGACTATTAAACTAAGTTACCGATTCTTCACTAAAACCCCTAGATCCTGATTCTGATTCTACTGAGGTCTTGGTCTGATCTTGATTCCCTTGGATTCCTCCAAGGTCCTTCTTAGCTGGTTGGGTCCTCAGTGGCTATTCATCATCTATTGTGCCTAATTTTGGGGCAAATTAATAAAGTAGTGTTGGCTACAAAGTGTACAATTTAAATTGCTATCTCATATACGTTGCAACCTTTTGTAAGGGGTGTGATCTAACCCAAACTACTATTCAAATTGCAATTATCATAAATACACAACCTGTCATCATTGGTGCAATTTGATCTTTATTTCTATTTTTGTTGATTTCTTCATAATGTCATAAGGATGTGAAACTACTATTAGGGATTTCTTATTGGTCAACTGGTTATCATATTGATTAGTAATCAGCTCAGAGATCTTCCAATAGTTATAGTGGCATTATTTATCACTAGATTTTTCCGTCCTACTATCTTGATGACTAGATCTGGTATTGTCAATATTTTTCTGAGGGTTTCAAGACCTAATTGAGCATCATTAATCAAATCAGTTTTTGCATCTATGCAATTCACTGTATGAGTGTTTACTTTGATTTCCTTTCAGTCTATCATAAACTAAATAAATTCAAGATTACATTTTCTCTCAGCTGCTTTTATATCATTGGAGTAGATTTTATGTCATATATATATATATGTGTGTGTGTGTGTGTGTACAGACATACCTGTACCCATACCCAAGGATTTTTTTTGTCGTTTTCATGAATCCGTACCCGATTTTGTATCCGTATGCGTACCCAAATCGGTGAATTTGTTGTTAAATTATCTAAAAGCCATCTTGTCTCATGTATGACCTATGAGGGGCTTCTAACTGATGAAATTATCCTCAAAACTCCACCTTTTCAGACCTCAAACTGATTTAGAACTAATGAAATTATCCTCAAAACTCCACCTTTCCAGGCCTCAAACTAATGATGAACTTAGAAATCCACATTCTCTCTAAAAACTAATGCCTAAACTGATGAATGATACTAAGAAATTTGATTCTAACTTGAAGTTCACTTAACTGAAACTCCCACCCTTTAGTCATTTTCATGTGCATGTTTATGGTAGTCCAATCTACTAAAAAATACTATCATGACTGCACTTTCATTTCTCATAGAAGGTGATCATATCTCCATGTTGCATTGTCTAATCTCAAACTTACTATCATGTGCCTCTGTATTTGGAACTTGATTTCTATCACAATCCTTATTCTTCACTCCTCATTACTAGTCTGCAACATTGTATCACCATTGTACTAAGCCTCTGTGCATTCCTTATGACTATTATATCTTTGAATGCCTTTCTTTTTTTTCTTTGATATACTTGATCTTCTTATCTCTCTGTGATTGTTCTTTGTCTTTGATTTGCTTTGCGATAAGGCTTTTATGGACTACAATTGACATTGATGGAATCTCCTTGTATTGCCCTTAATTTTGGAGCCTTTAAATGGAATGTACGCCTTATGATGTCACTGTCTACATTGTGTTCTACAATATTCTCATGTCTCCAACTTAGATGATTATCTTTTATGACTAGATATAGCTTTGTAAGTGTTTTCTTTGTTAATCATTATCTCCTTGAGTTGTGTATGCCTATGATTGAAATATTATTCTTGACAGTCTTGCTGCTCATTATTTCGTAGAGTTTTCCTTAGGCATGTGCACTATCACATGTTTCCCTTTAAACAAGGTCTAGGACTATACCTAACCCTACACTGTTATCCATGACTGCATACGGAGTTCTAGGTCTCTATCTTTATAATATCCTCCTTTGATAGTATTTTTAAACAACAATATGACTGTCTGTATGACTATTTATGAATGCTTTATGTATTGGCTGCAAGACATTTTTGGCATTTACTATTATGATTCCTTATGATAAGTCTTCTCATGCATTCTTGTAGCTATTTCATCTTTATCTTCCTGATAATGAAGTACCTACTGCGTTTAATCCTTTGTAAGCTCACTGATATTAATGTTGTTAATATTAATCCTTTGTAATCAGCAAAAGTCAACCCGATGGTAACACCAACAAGTAGAAGCATGTGATTGGGATAGCATACACCGTTTAAGTCCATCGGCATAATACACACTAGCGGCAATGGATAAATCTTGTATTGTCAATAGCCGATGAGGCTACCGGTAAGACTTATCCCGATGGACACTGGCAAAAGTAAAATGCATCGACGAACGTTATGGCGATAAAGGGTCATTGGTGTAGACAAAAGCAGTCGGGATTTTTTTTTTTTAAATGTTGGGGAAGGTCGGAATTCTGACAAACACCACAAGATAAGCGACGATGTTGCCATACCTACGATGACAAAAACATCGTAGGATGCAGCCTCGTCTGTCATTGTAATCGTCGAAATTCCAACATCTCCTTTAAGATGGCCCATCAACAGAACACACACTAGTGGCAATGGAGAAATCGTGTATTTCCGATAGTCGATGAGGCTATCGGTAAGACTTATCACGATAGACACTGGCAACAGTAAAAATGCATCGGCAAAGGTTACAACGATAAAGGGTCATCGACAAAGGTTATGGAAATAAAGGATGCAACGAGGTTGGGATTTAGACATCTCGTCAAACAAACATGTCGCCTACCAACAATGGAGAAATCTTGTCTTGTCGATAGCCGATGAGGCTATCGGAAAGACTTATCCCGATAGAAACTGACAAAAGTAAAATGCATCGACAAAGGTTACGACAATAAATGAAGGGTCATCAGAAAAGGTTATGATGATAAAGGATGCAACGAGGTTTGAATTTCGATGTCTCCTCGTCAAAAAATCATGTCGTAGGTGCATAGAAATTTCCAATGTGGGGTCGTCAAAATTTTGAAGTGAATCCCATCGTCGAAATCATCGACGAAAAAATAGCGACGAGGATTTTCTCCCCGAATACGTCTGAATTCCAACATTTAGTTGTCTCAGTTTCGACGAATGCTCGTCAGAAAACCATTCTTAATGTACTAGTGGCTCAACTTTATCCTAGCCCGCAGTAGAAAAAATATCACAAAGAGATTGGAGATGGAGATACATAAAAAGGATAGGAGGATTGCCATCCCAAGAATCCAACCAAAAGAGAGCTTCAGAGCCCCTATTACATATCCAAAATAAGCATTTCTTAACAAGTTGAGCTCCAGTTTTTAAAGTATACCAAATTAGAGATCGCCTACCTTCCGAACCATATTGAGGGACATCCTGAAAGTTAACTCCTTTAAAATACTTATGAGTAAAAATACAAGCCCAAAACTGATCTTGACAGGTACACCAATACCAATATAATTTGGTAGCCAGAGTTTGCCTATTCAAGATAGCAGAACGCAGACCAATACCCCCTTCCTTCTTTAGCTTACACACTGATTCTCACTTAACAAGGCTCCATTTACAAATATGCAAATTACCACTCCACAAGAATTGGCGTCAAAGAGCATCAAATTCCTTAAGAAAATACACAGGAGCCATCAAAACAAAGTACCTATAGATAGGAAGAGCCTAGATCACAGATTGAAGAAGAGTCATCCTAGCAGTAGTGGACAACCACCTATGAGTCTAGTGATTAACCTTTCGATGAAGCTTATCTAACAATTCCTGCAAATATAGTCTAGGAAGCATGCTAATAGAAAGTGGGATACCCAAGTAGACCAAGGGAAGAGAGCCAATCTGAAAACCGCTAAATATTAGCAATCCTTCATTGAATAGCCTCAATAGTATTAAAAAAAAAAATAGAAGATTTATGCTCATTGACTTTCTGCCCTAAAGTAGCCAAATAAATATCTAAAGTCTGTTTAAAAGATTCATCTTCCCAAAGACGAGCAACTTCCATAAGAGCAATATCATCAAAATTACATATATATGATCTTTTATTAGAATCAAAACTAATATTTTAAAAACTTATAAATAATTAAATACTCTATTTATATATATTTAAATTTAAAAAGAAAATTCAAAAGATATTAACTATGGATTAATTGGCCAAATCAAATTTAAATAGAAGCTCCTACTGCGATTAGTATAAACCCAAACAGATAAGAACAAGATGAAAATGAAGATCAATAAACAATATATGATGAGAATAGGGTAACTTTGTACATATTTCATATTTTTTAAAATAATTTTTAAATTTTAAAAAATGATATTCAAATTAGTTATCCATGATATATATGTATGATTAAAATTACTGTAATTTTTTTTTTTTAAATAATATTGAATAAATAAAATATGTTTAAAAATATAATTATTTAATTTTCTTTTAAAATTTTAATAGTTATAATTTTATAATTTTTTAAATATTATTTAGAAATATAATTTAAAGAAGTATTTGAGTTAATTGTTACGAATATTTATAAATAACAAATTACAAATTATGAATTATTTTATAAAAAGTGATAAATGTGTCCATTAAATGGTTACTACTATCACCACTATCAATATTTTAAATAAAATTATTTGAGGATGCATTTTTAACATGTAGATAGAAATATTAACATTTATTAGAGTAGCACTTGGAGTATTATGGAAGGATATTTTTTTATGTCAGCTAAATTGTTAATGTTTATTTTTTCAAAAATTCTTAGTTAGAAAAGGAATACTTGATTTAAATCTATTTTATGGCATTTGATAATAGTGATACATTTGCTAATTAAGAAAAATAAATAGCTAACATCATTCAATACATGTATCCTTAATGTAATGTTAAGATTCATTATTTAGACTAAAGAAATTTATATGAAATGACTTCATTAAATCATAAATAATGAACTAAAAGACATATTTGAAGTGAGTGAGTTACTTAGGAGAACCTTGGATAAATTAATTCATAAATAGAAAGGTAAATGATAACTTTTTTGCTAAATGTGTGCCAAAAAATGAAGACGAGGTAGTGAAAGATTGAACCTATTTATGTAAAAAATAATTTCAAGGGTGGAATATTCTATAATCGAACATTGAAAATAAATTCAGAGTTCTTGTGGCCACTTAATTATTTGATTTGATCTACACATCATAAATATGAAATTCTGACTTAAACTACACATTGTGTTTACAAACCTTTGAAAACTTAGTTCATGGTTGATAAGATGTTATTCTTTTGCTCATTTGATATTATATCAAATTAAAGGATAGACATCACAACCTTCCTCTTTAGATAAAAGAGGTATTTGTACTTCAATAGGATTTCATTGTAAATATGAAGTTGTAGGTTTAACTACACAGTGTGTTTTCTAACCTACAAAAACTTAGTTCATGGTTGGTAAGATGTAATTTTGTTTCTCATTTGATGTCATCTCAAATTAAATGTTACAACCTTCCTCTTTAGGTAAAATAGATATGTGCATTTTTCGTTTGTGGTGTGTGATTTCCATTCATGATATGTAAACTATTAGTGAGGGTCTTCACTTCTAAAGATCAATAAAACGGATTTATGAGTTGTGATTTACATTTCTGATATGTAAACTATTAATGAGGGTCTTCTCTTATGAAGATCAGTAAAACATATTTATGATTTGTGTTCGATAAAAGTTCACTTAAGGAGGAACCAAGTTTGTAATACCTAAAAAAAGTAGATTTACTTGTGTTAAAAAAAAAAGTTAACTTGATTTACTTGTGTTCAATAAAAGTTCAATTAATGATAAACAATATTAGCAATTACAACTATGTGTATGTTTAAAGGACAAACAAATGTGTGGATTTTCATTGTTTATTCATTATTTTCTATCATTACTATGTGTGGGTGTGAACTTTTTAAATAGACGTGCACAATTGAAAAGTGTGGACTTTGTTGCTGGTATCAAATAAGAATGGTTCCAAACTGATTTTGTACGCATTTAATACAATGATAGTTTTTAAAAGTCAATAGTTTACAACTAATCCTATGTGCATAACCTTAGACAACACGACGTGTTGACAACTAAAGATTATAATATTAGACAATATGACGTGTTGGAAACTAAACATTATAACATACACAATATTTAATTATTACAGTTATTCACATACTTTGTACAATGGTACAACTAATCCTAACAATGTCCCACTTCTTGTATTACAAAAAAAAAACACAATGAACAACCCATGTAAAGGAAAAATATACCACAATAACATGTCAACAACTATTCATGTGCATAATATTAGACAACACAACGTGTTGGCAACTAATATCGTGTGCATAACATTAGACAACACAACATGTTGACAACTAATACAATGTGCATAACAATGTTGACAACTAATACAATATACATAACATTGAACAACACGACGTGTTGACAACTAATCTTGTGTGTATAACAATACATAACTATCATACTTTATAAACCTTTTCTATCAATAGAACTCAACAAACCTCCCTTCAATCAAGAAAAGTTTCTTGGATTAAGACTCATTTCTAACATCCTATATTTTTCTTCGATGTCATTTTCATCCTTATTACTTATACCCTCAATATCTAGTTGGAAAGACATATATATCTTCTTAACGACACCATTCAGCCTTTTCACTGATACTTAGTTATTCTTTTCCCACTATGATATATTCTTATCTGGGAGAGTCAATATCATTCTCTTCGATATTTTGATGTTACTTCGATAGTTTGTACCCTTTTCCTTATTGATTTTGTCTTTTATGGGATGATGCGATATCGATAGTTATTCAATACTTTAATGTCATATCGATACACCAATCTCGTAGTCTTTTCTCATACATGTGTTCTGAAGAGTCGAAAAGACCGATGACCGATGTACTTTCTCTTTGATGTGTTATCCTTTATAAAATATGTCGATGAGAGCAAGGAACAAGTCTCCTCTTATCAATAAAGCTAGCATCATTATCGGGTGAAAGAGAGTTTTCGTCTTTCCAATGAGATTATGCCTCTTCACCATACACCAGTGAGAGATCGAGAGGCCTTGTGGAATTTCTGTTCGATGTCCCTAACTCACTTCAATGAAACCAGACCTTGGTTTTGATTGGAGAGACTCTAAAGTAATCTGCTCGACATTGCCCTTTTACTTGTTCTCCAGGAGATATAGGTACTCTCCTTGACGTGATATTCCTTCATTGATATTGATGATCATTTGCTGGTTGGGGAGACCTCTCCAATCCCTCCATTATTTGAACACCCCTTCCTTGCCGGTATATCGAGGAGACTTGCAAAAGCTTTCTTGGATGACACTCGGTCTTCCCGATGGGCCGCAACTTGATAAGATTTATTTCGCATGTAGAGATCAAAGTGTGGAACAAAATATTTTGCTAAGAGATAGAGAAAGTGAAAGGGTCATGGATATGAGATTGAAATGCTTGGCTAGGAATAATTAGGCATAACACGACGTGCTGGCAATTAATCCTAAGTGCATATCATTAGAGATCATGATGTGTTGGCAATTAATCATGTGAGCATAATATTAGACAATACGAACGTTTTGGCAATTAATTTTAAGTGCGTAACATTAGATAACACTTGACAACTAAGTATTTCGTTGACACTATGTTATATATAGTTAGAGAGGGAGGGGAAAGAGGGTGTTGTAAAGCATGGGAGGAAGAGAAATAGAGAAGGGAAGTAAGGTGAATATGAGAGGCCTAAAGGAAAGAGGGAGTTGAGACATGGGGCTTTAAGGAGGAAGGGCAAGATAGAAAGGGAGAGGGAAAAGGAGAAGAGAAACAGAGGGAGATAGAGAGGAAGGGATGAAAGATGATGTTGTAAAGAGTAGAAGAAAGAGAGGGAGAGACCTTGAGAGGATAGGGAGTGAGGAAAAAAGTGAGGGAAATGCCTTGAGACATGAGTGAGGTGAGAGAGGTAAAGGGGTGGGGTAAGGATGGAGGGTGAGATAGAGAGGGATAGGGGAATAGAGGGTGTCAAACACCTAGAGAGGGGAGGGAGAAAGAAGAGGAGGGATAGAAGAACAAAGAGAGAGAGGGGGGGGAGGAGAATTGAGAAAGAGGTAGAGATGGGGGTAAGGAGGAAGGAGGAAGGAGGAAGGGGGAGAGAGGTTGTTGTAAAGCATGGGAGGAAGAGAAGTAGAGAAGGGAAGGAGGGTGAAGATGAGATACAAAAGATCAAAAAGAGATATAAATGAGTAAGAAGAAATGGAGGGAAAGGTAAGCATGGAGGGAGTGAGAGACCTAGGGAGAGATGACATAGAGGGGAAGAGAGGTGAGAGACCTAGAGGGGAGAGAGGTGGATGGGGATTTAAGGAGTGTGGGGAGATAGAGAGGGAGAGGGGAAGAAAGGGGGGGGAGACCTAGAGAGAGGAGGGAGTGAGGAGGAAAGTGAGGGGGAGACCTAGAGAGACAAGTGAAGTGAGAGAGAGAGAAAGAGAGAAAGAGATGGGGTACTTGGATGGAGGGTGAGATAGAGAGGGATAAGGGAATAAAGGGGGTGAGAGACCTACAGAGGGGAGGGATAAAAGAACAAAGAGAGAGAGGGGGGGGGATTGAGGGAGAGGTAGAGATGGGGAAGAGAGGTGAGAGACCTAGAGGGGAGAGAGAGGTGAGATGGGGGTTTAAGGAGGTTGGGGGAGATAGAGACAAAGAGGGGAAGAAGGGGAGGGAGAGACCTAGAGAGGGGAAGGAGTGAGGAAGAAAGTGAGGGAGAGACCTAGAGAGGCAAGAGAGGTGAAAGAGGGAAAGAGATAGGGGTAAGGATGGAGCGGGAGATAGAGAGGGATAGGGGAATAAAGGAACTATGAGAATTAGAGAGGGAAGGGAGATAGAATAGTTGGGATAGAAGAACAAAGAGATAGAGGGGTAAGAGGGGATGGAGAGAATAAGAGAGGAAGAGTGAGGGATTGAGAGGAGGGGAGACAGAGTTGAGGGGAGAGAGAGAAGAGGAGAACTGGTTAATAGAGAGATATAGGTAAGAGGGGATAGAGATAGAAGTGGACAAAGAGAGAGATAACTAGAGATATAAATTTAGAGAGGTGAGATACCTAGAGGGGGAGAGAGGTGAGAGACCTAACTGGGGAGAGATCTCGATGTGAGATGGATAGAGGGGGATACCTCAAGAGGTGGATAATGAGACATGGATGAAGATCTATAAATATGGAGAGGGAGGGAGGGAGAGGAGATAATTGAGAGAGGGGAGTGAGATATAAAACATGAGAGAGAAAAGAACAAAGTGAAAGACATGGATATGGAGGGAGGGAGGGAGAGGTAGATAGTAAGTTATTCAGAGACCTAGAGAGAGTAAAGGTAGATAGGTGAGGGAGAGATGCTTGTTATCCATCAAAATATCAAGATGTGAAGCAGTCACTGGTGAGGAGGGACCTCAACGAGATCAGTCCAAACTGGTCAGCAAGAGTAAACACATTGGAAACACACAGACATGATGGAGGTTGTAGACACCTAAAATTAATTAAATCAATATTTAATTAATTTAAGCCTATCAACACAATTAATTAATTTAATTGTGTTATCCTTATTCCTATCAGAATCAATTAAATCTAATTTAATTAATCCTGTCACTATTGTCCAATAATTAATTTATCAAATAAATTAATTATTCCCGTATTCTTCTAAAGTCCCCTCCAATAATTATTTCCTCTAAACCCACTCAGTTAATTAATTCTAATTAATTAACCTAGTCATGTGATTCCTACAAATCACTTTTCCTAATCTCACTCAACCTAATTAATCCTTCTAGAATCTCTCATAATCATGATTATTATTATCCCTCAATTTTTAATTCCCACTCATGTCACATCAACATTGAGCCTCTCAAAGAAATTCAAATTTCTTTGAATCCCTCAATGCATCCTTATTTTGGAATTTTTAATTCCTCATGTTTGAAATTCAAATTTCTCCCCCCTTTTTCCAAGGAATTTTATATTCCTATTTATTTTCCCAAGGAACTCTTGATCCATGCCTTCTATCTCAAATCAATCTCAACCCTCCATAAGGAAATCAATCTTGGCCCTCCATTGGCCTCCTCCAATCTATAAATTGGAGCCTATTCTCCTCACAAATCATCCACTTCTCATGCATTGTCATGCTGCTATTTTCTCCTCTCTCTCTTCATAATCCTCTACCAAATCTATCCATCTTTAATTTATCACTCAAATCCACTTACCTTGTTGAGCATTTGGAGAGCATTCCACATCCATCAAGAAGGAGCCCATCCAATCAAGTTGAAGAGAGTTGTTATTCAACTTCACCGAAGGCTCAATCCGAGGGAGAAGGTAAAGGTTTGCAAGGTATAAACATTATCTTCATGTTTTTATGTGGTTTTATGCATGTTTCATATTTTAATATCTTTTAGTGTTTTGTTTGTGCACTAACCACCTAAATCCACCTTGTTGTTTTTTCCCCTCTTCATTCTGGCACACCAGGTAGGGACCCACATCCCTAAAAACTAATATTTTTTAAGTTTTTGTGAATTTGTAAGACGCAGGTATCAAAACAGCGTGAGAGACTGCAAATCAGCATGAGCGATTTAGGTTCGGCGCAACAGACAAACTCCTTCGATGCGAGCGCAAACGCATCAGCGCGATCGTTTACAAATTTTTTTTTAAAATTCCCGCTCTATTTTAATATAAAAAATTTACTCTCGGTCTGTCTGATTGACACATGCACAAGCGCATCAGCACGGGTGGACGCGCTTTGGCGCGAGTGAATTCTAACTAGCGTGACTATTTTTCAAAAACTCCCGCCCTCAACAAAAATTTGGTTTTTAAATTTAAATTTTAAAATTTAACCCGCTAACTTGTTGTCTTTGTTTTCAGGATTTTAGTGCGAGCGCAAGCATTTCGGCGCGATCGCAAGCGTTTCGGCGCGATCGATCTAGATCAGCATGACAAAGAGGTATAAAATCCCAGTTCGGTCTACGTTAAGTTATTATTATTTTTGTTTCTATTATCTGTAGCACGTACGCAGGCGTTTTGGCGCCTGCGCAGGCGCTTCAGCGCGGCTGACTGCACTTTAGCGCATGTGCTGTATGTGCAGGCCAGTGAGTACTGATTCTTTTTTTTTTAATGTTGCATCTTTTTTCGAGCGTCCAAGACCTAAAAAATAGAAAAAACTACTAATCTGAACTATTTTGTAGGTTGCCTAGGAGTTCCAACCAAATATTGTGTCTTCTTTTTTAACTAGGCACCTAGATTTAATTAAAGGGTAAATGAACTATTGTCTTGTGTGTTTTGTGAAAAGTGTAAAGGTAGGAGAGTATGCTCTCGTCTAGCTAGATGATCAAAAATTCAGACCCTCCAAGTTTTTCACGTTTGTTGCATGCTTACCCTTAGCGGGCCTACCCTCCCAACTTGCTCATTGAGAAGGTATGAGGGGAACGACCCAAGTGAGTACACCTGGACCTGGGGTTCCCAACTCACTATAATAAATAGGCCATTGATGATGAAAGGGTCAATGGTTGGGGCTATATGAGAGTTCACTCTCACATTGGGTGCTTAGTAGGATCCTAGAGATCTCAATCATGCTTGCATGACTGCTAAGTTCTTAGTGCTTCATTGGGCTATAGGCCTCAATTGCGCTTGCGCAACTGCGGAGGGTAGCTCCTAACGGGAAGACACATTAAACACCTTGTGCATAGTGGCCAAAAACCTTCTAGTCTTTGGTGCAAGAGGTCGGACCTCTAAAGCCGCCCATATTTTTATGGCTCTTAGTAGAGACACAAAGTTCACCATGAGGAGTTTTCATGGGAATTGATGTTTGGCCGCCCCGAAGAAGTGAGTGTTGTGGAGGGAAGCCAGTGGGGTCAAGCATCTAAGTGTCTGCTCTGGGTAAGCGTAGCTGGGAAACCAATTGGGACCCATTGACTATTGTCTTTTCTTGCCATAGGATATATTGTGAATGAGCATGAGTGTCTTTTGAGTCTAACTTCTCTTGACCATTGTGTTTTCTTTACTTGACATCTCTTGCCAAGTCCATCCCCCACAACCAATCAATCATCCCTCTTTCCAAAATCCATCTTGTTATCAAATCTTTTATCCATTTCTATCTATCCAAGAAATTCTCCAATCCCCAATCCACTTTCATCCACTCAAATAATAATCCTCCTTCAACCAATATTTTGTGTCCAAATCATTCATCCAACTTTGGGTAGCCTCCCCCTTTATTCTTCCTATTATCTATATGTTCTTCCATAATCATTCTCCCTTTAATCCAATCAAATCTCCAAAATTCCAATCAATCAAATTAATCCATCTTTCTAATCCGGTTATCCATTCCCTCATCAATCATTCATCCAATCAAATCTAATCTAGTCCAATTCAATCTAATCCAATCCAATCAAGTCCTAATCCAAGGACCAATCCAATCAAATCAAGTCCTAATCCAAATCAAATCCAATCTAAATTCAATCAAACTAGGTTCTAATCCAAGGACTAATCCAATCCAATTCAATCCAATCCAATCAAATAAAGTCCTAATCTAAGGACTAATCCAATCAAAATCCAATCAAATCTAATCCATTATAAGTCCTAATCCTCATCTTCATTTAACATCATCTTCATAATCTTTCTCCTCCAAAGTATATTCATCCAATTCCAATCTAATCCTTCACTCTCAACATGACTACCCAGAATTTAAAAGCTTAGTATGAGAAGATGCTCATGGAAGTTCACGAATCTGCCTACCAAGTTAATCCCAGAATCTCTGACTCACCTATCATACCTTCATCCATCCCTTCTCAACACATTACACCCAATCCCAATCTATACCATATCTCTTATCCTTCCTCTACCTCCAACAAGGGAAATCCATCTTATTCCCCATCCATATCTCCATATTATCCCTTGTCCACATACTCCTCCAATCCAATAAGTATAACTCCATCTCTCCCCCATCTACATCCCAATCCCCATCCTTCTACAATGCATTCATTACCTCTACTCCCCATCCAAATCCTTTACTCCATATTCCTCCAATCATTAATCCTAATTCCCCAATCCATTATCCTAATCCTCCATCCAATCCCAATCCTCCATCTAATCCTAATTCTCCAAAATCCATATTATCCACATCCTCCAAATCCATCATCCATAATCTTATCCAAGACATGCTAGCAAAGGAGACAAAATCCTCACCTCAAAGAAAAGTGGCCAAGTCTCCTCAAGTCCTCCATCCACCCCAATCACCTCCACCTCAAAACAAATCCCAATCCCCCGCACTTCATGTTACCCCCATTTCCCCATCTACCCACATCAAAGCTTCCATATCTTCCTCCATCACACAATCCCCACAACTCCAAACATGCCAAAAGCTTGTTCCAAAGCATGCTAGCATAGAAACCTCTCCATCTCATGATTCATCTCCCTCCACTCCATCTAATGATCCCATCCCCTCCACTTCCTCTCATGATCATATGATTCCTCTATCATCACATGATCCTCTTCCATCTCATGATCCAATCACCCCTCCCACTCCATCTCATGATACCCTCCCTAGTCAAGATCAAAGTATCCCTTCATCTCCATGTCATGATCCCAATCCATCTAAAGATCCTAATCTTCCTTCCACATCTCATCCCCCTCAAAATGGACTCGCATCTTGTTTCCGAAATAATAAGGGTCCTCAAGTTAATGCTAAAGATGTTGGTACATCCTCTATTCCTCCTAAATCCAAATCTCGTCATCTCTCATCTTCCACATCCATTTTAGAACCTTATATTCCAAAACTAAATCCTCCATTCCTTCCATCCATTTTGGGTCCTTACATTCCTCCATCCACCATCCCTAAGAAAGATCAAAAAAGGCACACGTCATTGAATGCCTCCCAACACACTCCTTCCATCATCCCACCATCCATAAAATCCTTAAGTCATTCATCCTCATGCACCCATCCCATTTCTATTGCAAGCAATTTGGATGCCCAATCTAAAAAGCATAAAGCTCAAAATCCACAAAAATCAAAGGATCAACATGTCCCCTCAAAACGACATGCTCAAAATGAAAATATGATCTGAAAGAAAGAAAAATTAAGAAGGCCACAAAGGCCCCAAAAGAAAAAATCAAAAACTATGTGGATTCCAAAAGAAGCAATGCATCCCAAAGTAAAATCAAAATTGGCATCCAAACTTGCTAATCCAAAAGCTCCATCCATTCATAAGTCCTCCAATCCTCCATCTTCAAAATCCATTTTGGGTACTTATGTCCCAAAAATCCACCATCCCAACTCCATCATCCCCTTCTTCTATTTTGGGTCCTCATATCCCAAAATCCACACTCTATCCCCCATCTAATTCAAAACACTCTCCCTCACTACTCCACCACCCTTCAAGATGTGTGCCAATGATGATCTTCCACAAATTTTCCAAAACCCCATCCATTATACACCATCCATTTTTCACAATCCCATTTTGTTAGTCCAATCCTTTCCAAATCCTTATATTTCATCCCCTATCCATTTCATCTCCCCAATTATTGTTACCAACATCTATGAGCATACCTCTAGTTCAAAGAAATACTAATGGATACCATATGGAACTAGATGTTTGAGTGCTCCCTTTCTCCTTCATGCATCCACTATCTTTCATATCCACTCATCCTTATCCTTCTCCATCCAAACTATTCCAAAAATTCAAAAAATAAAAAATAAAAAAATTAAATAAATAAATTAAAAAAATCAAGAAAAATACAAAAAATAAAATCAGAAAAAAGTAAAGAAAAATCATTTCATCCAATGGTGAAGTAAGTGCCATGATGAAAACTTGGCAAACAAGCATCATGTGTAATTCCCTCATCCTCTTGCACTCTACACTTGGGGGAAAGCTTCATCCACACAATCCTCCCATCCATCTACATCATATCTAAGTCCATTCTCCTTTCCTATCTTTGATCTTGACTATCCTATCCATATCCTCCATCTCATATCCCTCATCCTATCAAAATAAATCCTCCATTCCCATCTTTCATCTTGATCCTATCAGAGGCAAAACAATGTATATGCATGCATGCTTTAAAGCACACAAGCCTTAAATAATCTACCATCCATATCCATTACACATTATCCTTCCACCTCATACATATTTATCCACCATTCATTGCATCCTTAATTCCACTATCTCTAGTGTGGGGCATTGCACTCCTTTGCAACATAGTCCTTGGGTCTCCATCACCCTACCCTCCATCCTTCATTCCTCCATTTCCTATCCATCCACTTGATCCATCTATCCAAACAATAACTCCCTCCTTCCATTAATCCATCCTCTTACCAACCCATTGGTTATCCCTTGTCATTGGTTCCATTCAATCAAATCATATCCACCAATCCACCCCATCCAATCCAATTTCTAATCCAATCCTATCTTATCCAATCATATTCTCCATCTCTTCCAATTCAATCATTAATCCCATCCTCAATCCAATCCTATTCAATCATCCATCCCCCTTTTCATCCTATCTAATCATTTATCCTTCTTCTAATCCTATCCAATCCATCAAACTGAGCTTTCCCCATCTACCTGAGCTCACACTGACTTGTGCCTAATCCAAGCACCCATCCATACTTGGCTAATCAAATCCAAGTGAAAATCCTCTCATCTGCAGACCTTGTGCATCCAACTTGTCTTTTGTCATCCATCAATCAATCCATCACCCTGCCCATCAGGATGCATCCTTCCCTAGCCTGGTAGTTTATCCAAATCCATGTCCTACTCTTGGAAAGAGATGTAAGTTGGTCATGTGAATATTGTTTGCATTCTTGATCTCTTCGCTTTGTTTTCATCTTGTGTCCCAAGACTATACTTGTTCAGGACTCCCTTGATCATCCTATATCTTGGTATGTCTTGGCTGGTGTATAATGGGGCATAGTTTTCATGGCATGGTGTGTTTGAAGGTCTTCCTTGTATGAATCGACAACCCTGCATTAGTGTTTATCAACACTTTCATGATTGTGTGCAAGGCATTCCTGTTCGATTGAGCGTTAGTCCATGCCTCGGATCTTCATACCATCCTAGTTCTTATAATCAGTGGTGTAGACTATCCATGGCAAAATTAAATCTAGGTTTGCTCTCTATATTTGCTCAACAAGAAATCCAATTCATTTATCATTTCTTTGTCTCATTTCATTAACAACACTCCAACCCATCCTACTTCCCTCTTTCATTATCTTCATCCTTTCATCACTTATTCTTCTAATTCCTTTTGAGAGCACACCCGTGTTCTTCGAACCTGCATGTCCTCTCGAGGGGGCATACCACTACTTCCTCGTCATCCTTACTCCTCATCATTCTTCCTCATCTCATGACTAGGACATCGTGCTACTAGTCCTTATCCTTTTCTTCCTCATCTCATGACTAGGGCATTGTGCTACTAGTCCTTATCCTTTTCTTCATCTCATGACTGGGGCATCATGCTACTAGTCCTTATCCTTTTCGTCCACTATGTTTTATTCTTCTTTGATATAACATCATTTCACGATGCTATATCAAAGAGGGGAAAAATGTAGACACCTAAAATTAATTAAATCAATATTTAATTAATTTAAGCCTATCAACATAATTAATTAATTTAATTGTGTTATCCTTATTCCTCTTAGAATCAATTAAATCTATTTTAATTAATCCTGTCACTATTGTCCAATAATTAATTTATCAAATAAATTAATTATTCCCCTATTCTTCTAAAGTCCCCTCTGATAATTACTTCCTCTAAACCCACTCAGTTAATTAATTCTAATTAATTAACCTAGTCATATGATTCCTACAAATCACTTTTCCTAATCCCACTCAACCTAATTAATCCTTCTAGAATCTCTCATAATCGTGATTATCATTATCCCTCAATTTTTAATTCCCACTCATGTCACATCAACATTGAGCCTCTCAAAGAAATTCAAATTTCTTTGAATCCCTCAATGCATCCTTATTTTGGAATTTTTAATTACTCATGTTTGAAATTCAAATTTCTCCCCCTTTTTCCAAGGAATTTTATATTCATGTTTATTTTCCCAAGGCACCCTTGATCCATGCCTTCTATCTCAAATCAATATCAACCCTCCATAAGGAAATCAATCTTGGCCCTCCATTGGCCTCCTCCAATCTATAAATTGGAGCCTATTCTCCTCACAAATAATCCACTTCTCATGCATTGTCATGCTGCTCTTTTCTCCTCTCTCTCTTCATAATCCTCTACCAAATCTATCCATCTTTAATCCATCACTCAAATCCAATCCTATCAAATCCACTTACCTTGTTGAGCATTTGGAGAGCATTCCACATCCATCAAGAAGGAGTCCATCCAATCAAGTTGAAGAGAGGCATTATTCAACTTCACCGAAGGCTCAATCTGAGGGAGAAGGTAAAGGTTTGCAAGGTACAAGCATTATCTTCATGTTTTTATGTGGTTTTATGCATGTTTCATATTTTAATATCTTTTAGTATTTTGTTTGTGCACTAACCACCTAAATCCACCTTGCTGGTTTTTCCCCTCTTCAGAGGCAATGAAAAACAGATAGTTTTATTGCATGGAGTTTGATTACATTCAATTGGTAACAACTGGGTTACAACATACCGACACACAAGCCTGGTAGAATAGGTCACACGGGACCTTGAATCAAAATATCTTTCCTCTAGGCATAGTCTATCTATCTGATACTCCTTGATTCTTTCAATTTATTACATTTTAAAGCATGATTACAAATATATATATCGATCCAAAGGATCTGGTCGGCCCAAAAGGGATCAAAACCCGAAGAACAAGACCTAGCGTGCAAAATGAACAAGGTCGGCCTCCACCGAGATTCCTCTGAAAAATCCAAAGGATGAAACATAGAAGGTCAGCCACACACCAAGAAATATCGAGATCAACGTTCAAGGCTCCACAAGCTTCGGAATGGGTTCCGGTAGATCACCAGAATAGGTCTCAGGCAACCGGTAACAAGAAACTGTCATCGAAACCAGTAGCGATATGTTGTCAGAAAGTGAACCAAAAGAGATGCGGTTTGAAAGAAAGAAAGATGATCAAGTCTTCAAGTAGAATCCAACTCCACAGGATCCGGTGAGCCAAAACCAGGACACACAGAAAGGAAAACTGAAACTACAAAAAAATAAAAAAAATAAAAAATAAAAAATAAAAATATTTTTGGTTGATGCAAGATTGTTGTGAACCGGGGATGCTTCTGCATCAGACATCCGAGGTTAATGAAAAAGTGAGCCTCTCACTTTCCTGGGGTTAGAGGGAGACCAAGGCAGTCTACATCTCTCTGAGAAATCCAAGATGAATCTTCAACTAGTCTGCTCTTCCACTTCACAAGATATTATTTGTACTAACTGTTTCGGGTACTACGTCCAATCCTACTGTCCAAAATCTCTTCAATCTGATCTGGTTCCTTTCGAGGAAATTGCTTCTCCAAGTTTGCAACATTGTCCTCACTGAATTTTGGTTCATGGTATTCATGAAGATCTACAATGTTGAATATAGGTGAAATACTTAGACTATCTGGTAGCTCTACTTCATATGCATTTCCAGAACTGAACTTCCTCAAAATCTTATAGGGTCCAAACTTCTTCATCTACAACTTATTATAAGTTCCAACCGGGAATCTCTCTCTTCTCATGTATACCATCACCTCATCACCAACTTTAAATTCCTTATGTCTCCTCTTCTCATCTGCCTTCTCCTTATATTTGCTATTCATGTCCTCCAAATGTTGTTTAACCTAAATATGCAATGCTGCCATGTGATCTGCAAAATCTTCTTCTTTTGAACTCTTTCATTCTTCACTGCTAATGTCTCTCAATTATGCTATTCCTCTAGGATGCACTCCAGTAACAATCTCAAAAGGTGTTTTTTCATTACTTCTATTCACTAAATTGTTATAGGCAAACTCTGCTTGTCCAAGGATCAAATCCCAACTTCTGGTTTTATCTCCCACTAAACATCTCAACAAGTTTCCCAAACTCTGCTTGTCCAAGGATCAAATCCCAACTTCTGGTTTTATCTCCCACTAAACATCTCAACAAGTTTCCCAAACTCTGGTTAACTATTTCGGTCTGTCCATCAGTCTGTGGATGAAAAGTAGAACTGAACTTCAAATATGTCTTCATCTTCTTCCAAAGTGTTCTCCAAAAATAGCCAACAAACTTAGTATCTCTATCTGAAACTATGCTCTTAGGTAATCCACGCAATCTCACCACTTCCTTGAAAAATAGGTCTACTACATGCAATGCATCTTATGTCTTCTTACAAGGTATGAAATGAGTCATCTTTAAAAATCTATCCACTACCACAAATATAGAATCATTCCCTCTCGGTGTCTTAGGCAATCCAAGTACAAAATCCATGCTTATATCCTCCCAAGGTCTTACCGGTACTCTCAAAGATTTATATAATCTCACATTTTGACTACTACCTTTTGCAACTTGACAAACTCTACAACTCTGCACATATCTCTTAACATCCTTATGAATCTGGGGCCAAAAGTACTGCTCACTCACCAATGTAACTATTTTATCAATGCCAAAATGTCCAACTAAACCTCCACTATGCTTCTCTTTTATCGGGTTCTCTCTCATGGAACTCTTAGGTATGCATTACTGAACACCCTTGAATAACATCTCATCCTAAATGAAATAATACAACCATTTTCTTCTATCAACCATAATCGGTTCTCTACATGCTTTCCAAGGTTCAGCAAAATTCGGGGCTTCATCATACAAGGTCTTCAAATCTTCAAAACCTAATATTGTCTCTCTCATCTTTGTCAGAAAATTCCTTCTCCTACTCAATGCATCAGCAACTTTGTTAGATTTCCCACTTCTATGCTTCAACACAAAGGTGTAACTCTACAAGAATTCTACCCATCTCATATGTCTCTGATTCCACTTACTCTAACTGTTCAAATATTGCAAAGCTTGATGATTTGTATACAACATAGACTCCTTAGGCAATAAGCAATGTCTCCATTTCTTCAAGGCTTGAACTATAGCATAAAATTCATGATCATACACTGAATATCTCTTTCGAGCATCATTCAATTTCTTACTGAAATATGCTACTGCTCTCCCTTCGTGACTCAAAATTGCTCCTATTGTTGTTCCACTTGCATCACAATCTACTTGAAATACCTTATTGAAATCCAGTAAAGCCAACACAGGCTGCTCAACCACTTTCTGCTTCAACAATTCAAAACTTTTGCTTTCTCTAGTGGTCCAATTGAATTCCTTCTAATCCCCTCTCATGGTCTTAGTCATAGGGTTACAAACTGAACTGAAATGTCTGATAAACTTTCAGTAAAAACTAGCCAATCCATGAAATGATCTTACCTCTCCAATGCTTTCTGGTGTAGGCCACTCAACAATGGCTTTCACTTTCTCAGGGTCCATCTTCAAACCATCCTCAGATATCACAAAGCCCAAATAGACTAACTCATCCTTAATGAAAGTGCACTTCTTGATATTGATCAACAACTTCTCTTCTCTCAGCCTCTGCAAAACTTGTCTTAACTGCAAAAAATGCTCCTCTTTTGTCTTACTGAAAATCAAAATGTCATCCAAATACACAATAACAAACTTACCCAAGAATTTCTTTAATACCTCATTCATCAACCTCATGAAATTACTGAGTGCATTAGTCAATCCAAAAGGCATCACCAACCATTCATATAGTCCTTCATTTGTCTTAAATGTTGTCTTCCACTCATCACCTTCACTGATCCTGCTCTGATGATATCCACTCTTCAAATCTATTTTTGTAAAGTATTTTTCTTCACTCAAATAGACCATTATGTCATCCATCCTAGACAAAGGAAACAGGTATTTCACTATGATCTTGTTTATTTCTCTTAAATCAGTACACATCATTCTCCATTCTTCTTAGGTGCTAATACAACTGGTACTACATAAGGGCTTAGACTCTCCCTGATCAAACCTTTCTTCAATAGCTCCTGCACTTGTCTATTCAGTTCTTCATTCTCTGTTGGTGTCAACTGGTGTGCAACATTGTTAGGCAAACTAGCTCCTGGCACCAAGTCCATGCAATGACTAATACTTCTAATAGGTAGCAACCCATCAGATACATTATCTGAAATGATGTCCTTATATACTATCAGTAAGTCTCTTATCTCTGTCAGGTGTTCTCCTTTTGGTTCTGGTCTCTTAGTCTTCTTAGGAATTAAGGCAAAACACACATTCTCATGTCTTAGTCCATCCATGAATTTCCTTCCATCTATTAAATAGATTTTGGCATTTGTACAGACTTCATTCTTCAAAGGATCCTCCAAAGGTAACAAGGTTTGCTTCATCCCATTGGCCACAATAGTGTATGTATTCTTCCTCCCATCATGTATTGCCTGTCTATCAAACTGCCAAGGACTTCCCAATAAAAGATGACAAATATCCATAGGCATAATATCACACAAAAATTCATAATGATAATTCCCAATTTTCAATTTTACCAAACATTGTTCACTTACAAATAGCTTATGTTCATCCTGAATCCATGCTATCTGATAAGGCTTAGGGTGTTTCAATCTCTCCAATTTCAACTTATTCACCATCTCTTCTGAAACAAGGTAATCTGAACTACCACTATCAATAACAACTTTAGAACACTTACCAGATACCTTACATCTGGTCTTGAACAGGTTCTTCCTCTGCAAGGGTTCTTCATCTCCTCTGGTATGACATAGAGCTCTCCTTATCATAAACAGTTCTCCATCTTCTGATTTATTGTCTGATCTAGTGGGTTTTTCTTTCACCACTGTTGCTCTTTTGGTAGCCTTTGTCTTCTTACATTCAAATGCATGGTGTCCTTCTTCTCCACACTTAAATAAGGTTCCTCTAAATGTCCTCTTGTCTTGTCTTCCAAAGTTCTTATTTCAGTAACCATCTGGTTCTCTCCTCCGGTATAAATTTCTATCATCCTTCCGATATGAATTACCCTCCTTTCTCACTTCCTTGTCCTTGTTTTGATCTGTACTAGTTCCTCTTCCTCCAGTATATCCTCTTCCTTGTTGAAATCTTCCTCCGGTAAACCTTCCACCTCTACCTCTCTGTATCTGCTCATGTCTTTTATTCAATTTATCTTCAGCCTTTATTGCATACTGATAAGCCTCTTCAACACTCTCCAATTTGATCATACTGAGTTCATCTTGTATAGAAATCCACAATCCATTCAAATATATTTCAATCTGTTCAACTTCATCATCAACATGTCTAGATTTGATGTTCAACTTGTAAAATGCTTCGGTGTACTCCTTCACACTAGATTATTTATGTCTCAGATTCTGCAACTTTTTGAACAAATCCACTTGATAATTCATCGGGACAAACTTTTATTTTAACTTAGAAATCATCCTATCCCATGTCTTAATCTTTTCTTTACCTCTTCTTTGTCTATCAACTTGCAAACGCTCCCACCAAAGAGATGCATGACCTTTCAACCGGGTATAGGCATATTTCACCTTCCTCTCTTCTGTAGTGTTTTTAAAATCAAAATAGTTCTACATCTCTGAGATCCAATCCATCAATTCATTTGAATCTAACTTCCCATCATATTCTGATGGGGTAAAATGAGGTTTAGTGTTCGCCCTACTCAAAACCCTTAAAAACCTTTCTTCATCTGGAGCAACTATCGGTAGGTTCACTTGTTCTGCCAGGGCTTCTTCTCCTTCATCTTCGCTTACATCTTCAATATGTCAGCCTCTTCTCTGGGTTGTCTCCACGACTTCTAACTGAGCTTCTATTCCTTGCAAAATCTCCATCACAGCTGGGTCTGCATTCCCACGCGCTCCACCATTCCTAGTTCCTCTTTCCACCATTGATTCATGCTAGTCCTCTACAATTGTAGGTCAGATCCACAATCTACCACCCTACAACAAAATTTAGGACACACAACCTCTGGAACAAACTTCGCTCTGATACCACTTGAAGCAGTCATCGGTGAGGAGGGACCTCAAGGAGATTAGTCCAAACCGGTCAGCAAGAGTAAACACAATGGAAACACACAGACATGATGGAGGCAATGCAGAACAGATAGTTTTATTGCATGAAGTTTGATTACATTCAACTAGTAACAACCGGGTTACAACATGCTGACACACATACCTGGTAGAATAGGTCACACTGGGACCTTGAATTGAAAGATCTATCTTCTAGGCACAGTCTATCTATCTGATACTCCTTGATTCTTCCAATTGATTACATTCTAAAGCATGATTACAAATATATATATTGATCCAAAGGATCCAGTCGGCCCAAAAGGGATCAAAACTTGAAGAACAAGACCTAACGTGCAAAATGAACAAGGTTGGCCTCCTCCAAGAGATTCCTCTGGAAAATCCAAAGGATGAACCGTAGAAGGTTGGCCATACGCCAAGAAACATCGAGATTAACATCCAAGGCTCTGCAAGCTTCATAATAGGTTATGGTAGATCACCAAAATAGGTCGCAGGAAACCGGTAACAAAGGAACAACCAGTAACAAGAAATTGTCATGGAAACAGGTAGCGATATCTTGTCAGAAAGTGATCCAAAAGAGATGCGGTTTGAAAGAAAGAAATATGATCAAGTCTTCAAGTAGAATCCAACTCCATAGGATCTGGTGAGCCAAAACTGGGACACACAGAAAGGAAAACTGAAACTACAAACAAAAAACAAAACAAAAAAGAAAATATTTTTGGTTGATGCAAGATTGTTGTGAACCGAGGATGCTCCTACATCAAGATGTGATTGGGGTTGCAACTACCAAAGACCAAAGAACTAGTAAATTTCAATATCACAATTTTTTGAATAACATATTAAAAAATTTAAATATTATTTTACTAAATCATTGTTATTTTTATTATAGATGGCCTGAAATCATCGAGTGCTTGCAATGAAAATTTTTAAAGTTCTATTGACTATATGAATTCGCTACTCCAAAATCTACCAACGAGACAAAATGAAAAACTCATTTTTACTGAATGTGTTGAGATATTTAAAACATATTTTCATTCATCTCTTGCTTCCTCTTTAAATTTTCCATTGATCCCTGGCTCAAAGGACAATGTGCATGAGATGAATATCACCATGCTTTAGTCCAAGAAAAATGCGCAAATGTAATTCTCTTCATCGAAGATGCAATGACATTCATCAATAATTAAATGAAAGAGTAGCAGAGCATGAAGAATTCCAATTCCTTTCTACATGTGGTAGAAAACAAAAGAAAAAAGGGTCTTAAATTGTTCAGGCATAGCCATACAAGAATAAATTGTTACTATTAGGGAACAACATAGTGAGTACATTTATTCTAATTTATTTTAATATTTTTCATAGTAATAATTCTTCCTTTTATTTCATATGTAAGAAATATGTGATTGAAGTTTTGGACAATCAAGAGAATAGTTGATGACATCGATTGCCCTTCTCTATTGATCTGAACTAGTCAACAATAGATGTAATGTAAATTATAGATAGTAATTTTCTAACTTTTAAATGTGTTGATTCATTAATTGTAATATTGTTAAGTATTTATTTCTAAACTCTTTTTTACACTTAATAAAATAATTACTAGGTACAATTTGTGGAAGTCAAACATCACAAGCTATCAATGTTATCCCCAATCAAACATTTCAACAAATCATTCTAGGTAATTAAATTTTAATATTATTTACATTAACTATATATTGTACTCTTACAATTAGCGATTTATTTATGTTGATTTTCTAATTATAAATGTCATTGCATCTTTATATGATCAACAAAAAAGTGGACAACATAGGTTACCATTTCATATTGATCTTAACTAGACACTAGAGACAATGGATGCAATGCAAATTGAAGAAGGTATTTTCTAACAGTTTTGAAAATTACATTTTATAAATTAATTTTATAACTAATGTATGTAATATATAGGTTTTGATGACATAACAATGGGCGATTGTGATCAACATTATTACAAATAATAAATATAGTTTACTATACTTTCAAAAATTTAATAGTTTGTTAAATACTTTATGCTACACTAATGTTTGGGGAAGAAAGACATTCTTTCAATGTGTATGTTTAATTACCTTCCATTTTGACAATGAGAACTTGGAGTGAGTAGCTTGAAGATTCAAGATAGAGACATCATTGGTGTATTATACTTTTGACTTATTATACAAGTACAAAATTGGCTAATTGGCATGATTATAGTTAATGTAATTATAATTGATGTTCATAGTTGTTCACCCATTGTGTTATTAATTATTTATTGACTCACTATTTATATTATTTTATTTATTATTGAGATAACTTCATTAATAGAATTGTCTTCATTTTTTCTTCTATATTATTACAAAGGAGTAGAAATTGGTAGTGTCTTTCAAGAGTTCTAGGCAAGATAGCTTAAGTTTTCTAATTTTTTGTACATTTTAAGGAAAAATTATAATGTAGTCATTAATGAACGTCTCAATATCATAATTAAGCAACCTTAATCAAAATATTGACATGTTTTTTACTTTTTTCTTTTATGACTTAAAATATAAGGTGATAAATTTTAATCATTCTACTCAATATTTAATTTCACTTTACTTTTATATAACCTGCAGTTATGACAAATTCTACAATTATAGATGTTCTTAATTTCAACTTGTTTGAAGAGGGCCTAGGGCTCAATCATTATGCTACTTTATGAATTGAAAATGTAATGGTGTTGTCATCCTCTTTGATATTTTAATATAGTTTTTGTTTATCACTTTGAGTAACTATTTTATTTATAAATTCATCTATTGAACTACATAATTGGAAATCCTTGTTTTCTTGAAGTGAAAGCAAGAATAAATGAGGTATAACTTCTTTCTAGTGACTTAGATTCAATAATTTTAGCATGAGTGATGTGAGCCAATTATGTCTCATTTTATGTCATATTTTAGCCCTTACATATGCCTTCATATGCCTTTCCATACTCCATTTCTATACCATTTTTTCATTCTATGTTGCATATGTAAAATATGTGAATAAATAATATCAGATTATGTTTACTAATATATATTTCATGATGTCAAGAAAATAAATCTTTCAACATGCAGATTTGAGGGTGCAACCCTTCTTGTCACTTTTTGGTCAAGAACTATTGTATATTACTTTCTGACCAACAAGTTATTTTCTGTCATCTTTTCAACAGATGATGTTAGCTTCCAACCTGAATCATGGTGGAAATGTGTTACTAAAAAAACCTATGGTGGAGAAAAATCCATGATTCCTAAAACGGTGTGGAGAAACTTCCATATTTTTCCCGTTAGCTATATTTGGTTTCTATTATGTTTTGAATATGTTTCTAGCTATTCACACACCACTTCGGCATCATCATTTTGTATGGATCTATGATTCATTGTATGAAGGAAAACCAAAACTTGTTTGTTTGAACCTATTTTTATGATGTTATAACAAAAATACTTTTGATTTGTGGCCAATAAACAAGGTTGCACAAGCCATTCTATTATAGAGTTTGTTGGCCACAACCAAACAAACTCTCTATTTCTATATGCATCTGTTATAAGATTGCACATATATAAGAAGCATAGTAGAAGCTATGGGGAGATAGACTTTAATGTAAGCAGATTTCTATAGCAGAATATTGTGTGCAAACTTTGTAATATATTTGGATGAATAAAATAATGTTTATTTTGATCAAATTAGTCTAGAAACGCATTCGTTCTCCCTCACCGGACGTACTGAGGAGGCATGGTCCATTTCTTGGGATGTCTGGTGATTTCTATTAGATTAGATGTGTGATTATTTATGTTCTTTATTAAATATCGTTTCTATTTTGTTTGTCAGCGTGGTTTGTTGTTTATTTCTCGTGAGATTATTTTCTAGATTAAATGTTCATGTTGTATATTGTTTTATGATTTCTAGATTAGTTTGCTTTGGAGCTATGAGTTTAATTCCTATTACTGTCGTATTGTCACTAGGAAGTGATAGTTCCTGATTGCAAACTTATTTTGATTTGATGTAAGTTTTTTTTTTGTAGGTTGCATTTCATCCCTACTCATCTCACTGCCTACAACTCTTGAAAAAATAGCCACTACATCTTTCATAAACTTACGATCCATGGATTGACATTTAGACTGAGTTGAACTTATTTTATCTCGAACCCTAGTGTTGGCTTATCAATGAGCACATAGATCCATAAAAGATATAAAATTATCGAAAATTGTACAATGATAGCTATGAGTAATCTCTTAACTAGGATATTTTATAATTTAAGATCATTATGGGAGTAAGAAATCTATTTCATATGGTTTGAAACCTTATGACACAATCATTAATATAATTTTTTGTTCTTCTACACAATCATATAAATTGCACTTGGAAGTATATAGTTAGACAATAAAATTAGCACTTCAAAATTTATTCGAAATGACATATTACACTCCCTCTCTATGCACTAAAGAAATGGAAACAAAATGCTAATTTTTTAATTTAAGAATATCTAATTTTTTAACATTTTTGAATAAATAGAGAATTTTTTAATCAATAGTCAATGATTCTATGATGAATTATTTTTTAAAATTAAGATATTTTATAATATTTAAATAGGGATCAATAATGCTTATATCTAAAGCATCCATATTTGTTTTATCTTTTTGTTTCATTTTTTATTATTAATTTTCTAATTTAAATTAAGCATGATGTAGTACCCCACCCCTGATCTGACTCTTTTAAACCCAGTTTGACCTTGGTTGACTTTTTAGTGGCTTACTTGGTTTAGTTGGTATACCTTGTTGTGATGTTATATTCACATTTTATGCTTGATGTGTGTATCAGTGAATGTTGATTACACATTAATTCTTATGTATGATTAGATGTTAATTTGATTTATGTGTTACTGACCCTGCACTAACACATTTATTGTATATGTGAGTTGCGTTGTATGCATGTTTTATGTTTGTGAGTGTATGGGGTGAGAGGAGATGATTTTCCTTCACTCATTTTGGTGAGACAGGGGACATCACAATTCTCCTTCACCGGTGTGTCTAATGTGGTTGTATTTATATGCACATGTGGTTTGTTGTTGCAAGAGATTGTAGGTACTAGTACCATGAAGGTACAGGGTATCATCTCCACCTGGCTTCACGGGTCTGAGTGTGCCTTATTGGTCTAATGGAAGTGGATGAGATGGTCATAAGACCCTACATTTTACCCCTTGCCAAGCTCAATAGTGAGCATTGTTAGTCGTTCATCAGTTACCTATGGCTGCTATGTGGGTCATGAGTTTATTTGGTGTTCTTGAGTTGTGTGTTAGCGTCTGTGAAATTAACTATTAAATCTTAAAGTGTTTAATTAGTTAAATGTGTTTATTACTCATTCGTAAATAAAGGAATTAAATTAAATAGGACCCTTATGTGTAATTAATCAATAATCAAATTGCTTAATTCATATTACTAGCAAGTTTGATTAAATGTTATTTTCAGAATGGTGAATTAAATAAGTGTGTTTTTTTTAAATAGAAATTGTGAAAAATAGCTATGTATATGCATTTTTGTAAAAAAAGGTTAAACAGAATTGGAAAAGTAAAATAATAAAATCCTTTACCCTCATTGACTTTTGAAATAGAATTTTTAAGTTTTAAATTATTTGAAGAAAATCAAATGAGGAAGAGAAAATCATTTTTTGAATATTAAATTTATTAGGAAATGATTTGATTAGTTAAAATAAATTTTAATTTAAAATAGATTTTTAGGTCAAAAATTTCCTTTTAACCTATGTTTTTCATGAAAATTGGGGAGGCTATGTTTTTGGATGGAAAAATTTTTGGAGGCATCTTTTTATGAAGAAATCTTCCAGATTGCGGGTTGGGACTCTTCTCAGATTTCTTCCTGGATTGCTATTAAGGCTGGATTCTAGTTTTAAATATCTATGTTTTATTTTTTTTTAAATATTTGATTGAAGAAACCTCTGTGTTAAAAGAATTGATGTCAAAATTTGTTGAATTATTCATTTAGTTTTGAAATGTGAGATTAGTATGATTTAGATCAGATTTAGCTAATTTCCCCAAATCTATTTTCTTGTTTGTGAATAAATTGGTTTCAAATTAGATTTATGAATTTTTCTTGTGTTTTCAAATCTTTCTATTTAGAGCTTAATTGTGAAAATTAGTTGCTCTTGTATGTTTCTAGGCTATGAAATTTGTCCAAATTTACCTTGTGAAGGGTTATGCTAGCAAAATTTTGTCAATTTTGGTATTTTTGGCATGCTGGTAAAAACTTATTTAGTTCTGATTTTATTTTCCAGAACTTCAAGTCTGGTTTGTTTTGTTTAAAAAAAAAAATCTTTATGATAAGTTTTTTAAAAAAATTATATAAAACGCTCTAGAAATAAAATTTCCCTGAAATTTCGGAGTTTGAGAATTTACAGGTTTGGGGGAAATGTTTTTAAGATTTAAAAAATAAATAAATAAATAAATTTTATATATATATATATATATATATATTGATGGGGGGGTTTTGGGTCGAGCCAGGCTCCTTGACCCATGGCTAGGGAGTCGTAGCTTCCCCAGGCCATGGGGAGAGGCCATGGTTGTGGAGGCCATGCCATGGTCTCCACACAATCGTGGCTGTGGAGACCACAACATGGTCCCCTCAGCAGCCCCCCTTCCCATTGGTAAGGGAGATCCACGTGGGAGGCCACGTGGTGGGCAGTTGCTTTTTATTAAACCAAAAACATAAATAATATAGAATTTTTAATTTTTTTTTATGTTTTTTAAAAAAATTAAATATTAATTTTTAATTAATATTAATATATAGTTTTATATATTTTTTTGTTATATATGCATGGAGGAAATATAGTTGATTTGTGTGAGGCCCTACCCCGACTCATCCTGGCATTTCTGTTATTTTCATATTGAGACTATTATGGATGCTTTATTTTTATGCATTATGGATTTAGAACTTATATGATTCCATGATTTGGATAACATTGACGTATATTGATGCTTCATTTTTATGCATTATGAATATGAAACTTTATATGTTGCTAGAATAGAATTACTTTGAGATGATGTATGTCATTATTGGATTTGTAGGACTTCATTTTGATGATAGAAATAGGATGCTTATAATATGAATGGATCAATTTTGAGGATTATGATAATTGCTTATGTGGATCAATTGGGATATATGAGATATTGATTTATTACTATCAATTGTATGAGTGTTTGATGTGTATTCAAATTCATGTGTTTAATAATATATTTGTGGTTATTTGGAATTACTAATGTGTTAATTGAGATGCGCAGGAAAATTATCCATGTGACCATGGAAATAATATGGAGAACCAAACCTAGACCTATGTATGTTTGTAATGCCAGGGGTTGTCTATTTGGAGAGACAACACCCCATTTGTATTGTATTTTATTTGTGAAAGTAAATGATGCATGTGTGTTAAATTGATTTTATTAATTTGTGTAATCCTACAAGAGACAAATTCCATGTGTGATTTTTATAATGTATTTTATTGTGTCACTTGACACATGTGCTGATTAGTGTCATTGATTTTGACTTGTCTCTTGGAGGGAGTTTCTTTCTACCAAAGCCATTTCAAACATATGAGTGTGGTCCCAAATTTGCCTTGGGTAGGGAGTCTTGGGAGTGGTCAACTCAGGTTTGACCCGTAGGTTAACTTCAGTTAGGTTTCTATGGGGTCAAATGGACTCCTAGGGTCAGTTTTAGGGCTTTTCCAAAGGTCCAAAGGGTATACCTATGGGTTAGGGGTATTTTTAAACATGTGACTACTCCCATGTGACTGTTTAGTCACCTCAAAAAGTGGTTTTTTCAAGGTGAGTGAAAATTCAACTTAGAAGGTTCCTCCTAGGATAGACAACCTTCCCTTTTGGTGTCAGACTTTCTTCCCCATCCTCTCTTACCTTTTCTCTTTCCAGTTTTAGCAACATGTAAGAGGTTGGGAAGACCAACCAATGGGAACTCTCACTTTACCCAAGGGGTTGGGAAGAGTGAGAGAGGCCTTCTTAGGCAAGGATCAGGGACTTAGTGAGTTAATCACCCACTCTCCATTGTTGGAGATGATGCAAAATTTTGAAGAATAGTTGTATGATAGAATTTTTGGCCAAGTGTTGGTGAAGAGATTGTGTGGATTTGGGCTGCTCATCCCCAACTAAATCTATCAAACCTTTGGGCAGATTAAGGTTGGTTCTTACTCCCTTTTGTTTATGTTGTATATGTTTGTTTGGAGAAATGCTTGTATGAGAAAAGTTGTTTATATGTATTTTGCTTTGTAGAAGAAAATGTAATTTCTTCCCTTTGTTTCTTTTTATGCTTTCTTGTATTGGGAGTGTCCAAGGCCTTCTACTCTTGGGAGAGTAGGATGGTCTTGGGGTGGAAGAAGTATGATAGCCTTGGGTGAGAGGCTCTCCTTTATGGAGAGTGATCTCAAGGGTGTTCTTTGTGACCCTTACTGCATAGCCTTGTGTATGCATTTGGGGGTCATAAGGGGAGAAGATATGGCTTACATGCCTTTGGGGGGCATAAGGAAGAGGGAATGCATTTTTGTTGTATTTGGTTGCCATGAGGTGGCTTGAGATGTTCCATGCTTGCAGTCTCCCCAATGGTATTTGGTCCACTTCCACTCATGGAAAAATCATCACAAGTTATGGTGAAGTGTAGCCTTGGTTGGGAAAATTGTTGTTGAGTGTTTACCCCTTTGTTGTTGTGAATGTTTGTATGTAACCCATCTAGTGCTTGGTTCTCCAAGCTCGAGGGTGGCTTCCAGTAAGCCTAGGCTGGGAGGTGAGCACTCCATGGTCAAGTCTTTTGGTCTATTTGCAGGTTGCTTGGGATGGGAAGGAAAAAGGAAGAAATTAGTTGTTGGTTTTTACTTGAGTTGCAGAAAAGATTTTGAAAAAGAGAGTTGTATTTATTATTGTAGCTTTGTAAAGGAAAGCCAAATGATGTATTTATTTTCCATAAGCAAGGAAATATATGTATTTTATTTAAAGTTCTCTTTCAATGGAAAGAAGAAACTAGTAGTTTTTTTTAAACCCATTTGTATTGTTATCTACATTGTATTTTAAATATGTTATAAAGAAATGCTTTATTCTATTAATTTACCTTTGCAAAAAGAATGTGTATTACTTTTATCAAGTTCCTATAGTTACTAAAATGATATTGGTTGTAATCTTGTCATATAGAAAAATATAAGTTCATTTTATTTCTTCGAGTTGGTCTATTGAGATAGATACAAATACAATAAATGGTTAAGTAGGTTTAATATGCCTTCCTCTAAACTGATTTAAATGTTTCCTAGGCTAATATAGTTGCTGTGATAATTTATTACTTTCTGTCATTTAATTAATTGCAGGGAAATAAATCTAATTAGTGATACATTTCTAAAATTAGCATCTTAGATTTGCAAAAGAAAAATATATGAAATGGAGCTTGCTGATTAGTGTTTACTTTAATAATAGTTACAGAATGCTTATAACATAAAAAAAAAAATAAGGCGGAATATAAAACTCATATTTTTAGCCTATTAGAAATGGATATATCACCCGTTATCATGCTGTAAATAAAATTATTAATTCCTGCATATATAAAAAGATTAATCAGAAAGGAAACTTATAGTTTTTCTTAAAGTGTGTTATTAAAAATATATACCTATATATATATATATATTTAGACATTTAAATATTATATTCTAGAAGACTATATATATTTCAAAAAAAAAATAGAGATGTATATACATACTTATATATATATATATATATATATATGTTAAATGTATTTAAAAAAAAAAGTAAATAAGAAAAAAAATATAGGAAACGAAGATTTTTTTTTTATGCAAAAAAAATATTAACTAGCGGATTCGGTGAAGGCCGAACCCCTGTGCTTGTGCACAGAGGGCGACGCGACCCGTGCCGCCACTGTGGCTACCCACAGTGGACGGCTCGGCACCGCCACTGTGGGCAACCACAGTGGTTGACACGGGGTCCCCCACTGTGGGCAACCACAGTGGTAAGGGCTCCCGGCCGCCACTGTGTTTACCCATAGTGGGCGGCGCTCGGCCGCACTGTGGGCAAACACAGTGTCGCCCATGGGTAACCCCGCCCGATGTTCATTGTTCCGCCTTCGCTCTTGGCCACCGCCTCCACTACCTGCACATTCACACACACACACAACACTACAAAAAAAAAATGAAACACACACATACACAAGCCCTAACCCAATTTTTGAGTTAGGGCAAAACACAGATAAATTATATAAAAAAAAGAAACACGTGTGTGGGTTGAATAAAAAGTTAGGGTTAGCATAGAGATTTTAGGTTCTTGTTTTAAAAAAAAAAAAAGGAATAGAAAAGAAAAGAGGGGGAATACCCATTCAAATTTTGAATAGGGTTTTCCCCATCCCTTTAACTTAATAATATATGTTAGTTTTTGTTTTAATAAAAGAACCTTTCATCCTTTATATATATATATATATATATATATATATATATATATATATATATATATATATATATATATATATATATATATATATATATATATATATATATATATATATATTTAGCTATATATATATATATATATATATATATATATATATGCATAATTGTATATATATATATATATATGGACAAATAATATCTAAATTTAGATTAATAGATTTACGTTCATATTTCATATGTATGTTTAGCGTCCTAAAATTGTGACAATTGCAATTTCGACTGCATTTGGGTCTTCACGATGGCGATGCAATGTTGAACCTGAATGGAGACCCTGAAACCTGCTTGTGACATCAAAAACTGCATTTTCTGCACCTTGGCTTGATCCCTCCTTGCACCCTGCTGTCCCGGGAGGTGGGACCATGGTGCCCAGCGCCCTGGTCCTTCAGGACTAGGGCGCCCAGTCCCCAGGACCATGGCGCCCAGCGCCTTGGTCCCTGGTCCTATTTTGGGCCCGGTCTCTTTTGGGCATCGGGTCTTTAAGTTTGCAATTCAGGAAATATTGTTTCCTAGTCGGCCTAAGGTCGGGAAAATCAGTCTATCAACCCTAATTGACAAGTATATAAACTGCATTTCCTCTCTCAGAAAAGAAAAGGGAGGACATATGTGAGCAAGGCGCGAAAGCGATATTCAAACATTCAAGCATTCAAGCATTCCTTCAAGCAATTGAGCATTCTAAGTCTCCATTCAAGGCTAGGTGTTGCATTCAAGACAAGGATTCAACCATTGAAGAGGAGATCACTTACAACATACAACATATATTACACCTTCGCATGTAAGAATACAAACATTCTTACAACAAGGTATTAGTACTTGTTTACATTACAAACATTTACATTTACAGCATTCTCATTTCTTGGTTAATTCCAAAACCGGGGTTTGACCTAAAGGCAAACCCCTCATCCCTAACCCCCCAATCGTCCTCTCTTTTCTATGTGTAGGTTGCAGGTACGTGACTGTAATTGAAGATCTGGAATCCTTGTGCAGAGACGAACAGACCCACCTTCGTTTCGTGGATTTTTCGGAGGACCGTGTGCACGCCGGGCGCCATCGTCCCGTCAACTTTCGCTCAAATTTGCAGAACAGCACTGTCTCGACATTTTACTGCTAATTCTAGGTCCGCAGCTTCATCCTGTATCCCTATCTCCGTTTATAAGCGAATCTTTCCTACTTTACATGCATTCTTAGTTCAATCATCCTATCTACATTTCTTTACAAAAGAGGGTATCCTTGATGTCTTAACCCTTGAAACTCATTTAGAATCCAATCTTGCATTGTGTCAGATTGGATCTTGTGGGTTTCAACCCCTCTTTTGAATGTAAAGTCTCTCCCAAGTGAAAACCATCAACCCTAGTGACCTCCCTTCTCTCTCCTCGGAGTTGGGGAGGGGAGAACGACGAGGGTTCGATTTTTTCCGCTTTACATTTTGGTGAACCCGACGTGAACATCCTCATTTTGATTATTTATGGTTAGATCTGGAAAATTTTGTTTCCTTAATTACATTTCCATGTTTGATCTTTTGCAAATTTTAGAGGCTAATTGCATAAAAACCCTAAAATTTTATTTTTAGTAATTAAACTTGTGGAATGTTTGATTGTTAATGCTTGTTTCAGATCTACCCTTCTATTGCAAATTATCAATTCATATTTGTGCTTTAATTCTGAAAATTAAGTGGTTAAATGTCAAAACCCTAATTTTTAAAACCCTCTTGATTCAACCTTTGACTGATAATATCACTGATCAAAACACCTCCAAATCGGCTGTAACTTTGGATTCCGCAATAAAATCACAATATCTTTCATCCTTGAAAATTTGGAAAAAAGTTGCGAGGACCGTGTGCACCCCGAGCGCCATCGTCCCCGACATTTTTTCCGAAATTTCGGGAGCTAGATCTTACTGTATTTTCTTGCTAAAATCCAGAATTTTGGCTGATTTTATCAATTCTAATACTTTCAAAATTAAAGTCAAAGTTGGTCTGGCGATTGCTTGGATTGAGGCTTCTAATCATTCAAAAATTGTTGAAATTGAAATTTGTGTTAAAATTGTGTTTCTTACAGACCTAAATCTGAAAAGTGTGTTGGCATCCATTCAAAATTTCAGTGCTTTATTCAAATTTTTACAATTTGTGACTTTTGAAATTAAGTGTTTAATTGTGACAACTTTGATTTCCACTTTCAAATTTGAATTTTGCATGAAATCATGTCAACCTTTAAATTTCAATACCTGCATTGCTTTTAGTATTCCCTCTAAAATCATAAAATTCAAAATTTCAGTTTCCCCCTCTTCTTTTTCAAAATTCAAATTTTACATTTTTCAACAATCTTGGTAGGGTTCAATTTTGAGATTGCAACTTTAATTTGGCCTATCTACAGATCGTAAAATCACTCAATTTTTTCAGATTAGCTTTAAAACCACCATAACTTTCATCCCTGAAAATTTTGAAAAAATTTGCGAGGACCGTGTGCACTCCGTTCGCCACGGTCCCAGGCATTTTTTTCGAAATTTCGGGAGATTGTCCTAATTGCATTTAACAGCTTAAATCTAGGAGATTGGCTGATTTTATTGAAATTTGCTACCTATAAAATTCAAAATCTTCTCTCTCTCTTTAGTGCATGAGTTTTACAACAATAAGCCCTACTTACACTATTCCTGTTAGACGAAGCCTTAGAATTAAGTCTTTCCAAGGTGTAATTACCGAGGAGATGGAACCTAATTTGAATGGCCTTTTTAACGAGGACATGGGTAATTCCTCTAATCCTCTTAATGATGAAGAAGCTCTCCATGAGGTTTCTGTAGAACAACTTTTGAAATTGGATAACCAATTTGATGATTTTCGACAATGGATGTCTCAAGAATACCCCGATAGCGAAGCTCTTTCATTAATTGAGGGTCTAAAACGTATGGTTCAAAGTGATAAGAATGGAATTGATATTTTGCGTGGTATTGTACACATTGTGGATTCGAATGTGACGCTGATGAAAAGTTGTGCCGAAACTTTAGGTTATACACAACCTCCTACTCAAGTTAATCATTCTATTCCTTTGACAACTCCTATTGCTAGTATACCTACTTTTACATCAAACATAATCACTACTTCAACACAAGATATTCCCCCTATGATCACCAATCATGGGGGAAATCCTTCCTCTTCAATCAACCCTCTTCCTTCATTCAATCCAACTTCTTCATTCATTCCTTCAATGAGTGTTCCTATTATATCTCCACAAATGAACATGACGCAAGGGGGCAATTCATTTAACCATTCCATTCCTCCTTGTAGTGTTCCTCCTTTCCAATCATCTCCTATGACTAACTATCATAGTGTCCCACCACCTTACTCTCTACCTTCTTTCAATAACATAACACCTCCATCACAATCTAACATGTCTAATATGAACTCTTCGACTGAAGCAACCATTAACAATCTTGCACAAACTGTCTCTTCTTTACAACAACAAATTGCCTCTATGAATCAATCTAAGTTTAGTGTGCCCACATTTGATGTTGCGAGCCCACTTTCTCTTGACATTGTTCGAGCTATCCCCCCTAAACATGTTGAAATTCCACATTTGGAGCTTTATAATGGTAAGGGTGATCCTCTAACACATGTTAAGACCTTTCAAACAATATGTACCGATTTTGCTTATGACCAAAGGTTGCTTGCAAAACTTTTTACTAGAAAATTAAGAGATAAAGCCCTACAATGGTATTGTTCATTGCCTTCTTATTCTATTACTTCTTTCGAACAACTTGCAAATGCTTTTATTCAACAATTTCAAAACAATATAAGTCCTAAAGTTACTTTGATTGATTTAATGCATTGTAAACAAGGTGTTAAAGAAAGAGTGACTGATTTCATTGGTAGATATAAGCATTTGTATGCTCAAATTTCTTTTCCAGTACCTGACAATGATATTCAAAGAATCTTTATTTCTAATTTACAAAAAGATATTAGAGAAAAACTTCTGTTTTCTGAGTTTATTTCTTTCCAACAGTTGTGCGCAACTCGTCACAATTATCAACTGACTGTGAGTCAAATGGAACAAGAAAATCCTATGGCTCCGAGTGATAAGGGTGATAGTAGTCAACAACCATTTGGGAAGTTTAAACCGAACAGAGAGTCCATTAAATTCAATGAAAACATCATCAACAACAATGTGAATGCAGCATCAGGTGTGCCTCCTATTTCTAAGTTTTTCAAGAAAGAAAGAAAGTTTACTCCTTTGAATGAATCATTGCATAGTATTATGAATAAGTTATTGGAACAAAATGTGCTTACTCTTCCTCCTATAAGGAAAATAGATCCTACAAAGATTAACTCACCCTATTTTGATAACAAATCTTTTTGTCAATTTCATCGTCATCCTGGGCATGATACTGAAAAATGTTCTGCTTTAAAGGGTAAAATTCAAGATTTGATTGATAATAATACTATCTCTGTTTCTGGTGTGAATGATAAAGGCAACACATCTGTAGCTCCTCCTAACCAAAATCTTAAGATTTTTACTGATCCATTGCCTTCTCATACCTCTAATGTGATTGATACTACTGATTCCTCTGTCTCACCTGATGATCTCGTGTCTATGACTCTGAATGTGATTAACTTTGTGGAATAGAAAAAAATCCCTAAAGAACCTTCCATCACATTTGATTCCAGTGAAACTATCAGGGCACCTGATGGTCCTTTATATATAGTTGCAAAAGTCAAGAATACACCTTGCCGTGGAGTGCTTATTGATCCTTCTTGTATGATTAATGTCATTACTGAAGAATTTCTTCTTACTTTGCAATTGAATCAAGTGATCTATGACGAAAAAAATGTGGTTGTGAAACTATTTGATGCATTTTCTTCTCCTACAATTGGTTCTATTACATTACCTATTGAAGTTCATAACAAATCCCTTGATGTGGACTTTTCTATTATTCCATCATCCGAACAATTTCGTGTGAAGCTAGGCTATCCTTGGCTATCTTCCATGAAAGCTATTGCTTCTCCTATTCACAAGTGCTTGAGATTTCCCCATAATGGTGAAGTTGTTACTATGAATCATAGCCTCTTTAAACCTGCTGAAAGAACTTCTAGCGTTCCTATTGATTACTTTTGGCCTAAACAATTCCAATCTCTTCCACCGCGAAGTGATCATTTTTTCAAATCTTATCAAAAGTGGAAAAAAGATATGATCCTATCTCTAAGTGAACCTAGAACACCCAAACTTGATATTCCTATCATTCTTGAGAAGGAAGTTCTTCCTTTGAAAGATAAAACTAATGTCTTTCCTCAAGAAGATTCCCAACCCATTCCTATGAATGTGACTATGCCTATATCTAATAAACTTCCTAAAAGTAGACCTATACCTCCTCGTCATGATGGACTTGGTCTCCTTCCTAAACCAAATTTTCCTCCTTTATATGGAGCAGTTCCTCCTCCTTCCTCTTATAGAGAAAAGAGACCTTCCTCTTCTCCTATTGTTCAACCTAAGAGACCACAACCTAAACACCCAAGTGATAAGGATGAGAACATTCCTCCTCCTCAATCTCAACTTCCTCCTAAGACTAGACGAAATCGTTCTGCACGTGAACACCGATGAAAGCGTCGTCTTAGAGCTCAGGCAGCTGCTTCTCAAACTTTGCAATCTCCAAAAACACCTTCAGCTAGTATTATTCCATTTTCTCCTCAGCTGAAAATTGAGCCAAAATCTCCTAAACATAAGATGCATGATGGTCTTGACCCGGTGCGAGTTAAAGATCCTATTTTTATAAATCTTGATGATGATATAGATGAAAATGTTATTCATGATGAAAATGTTACTCCTGTTCATTCTGATAGTGAATATGAATATGTTGATGTTGATAACCATTTATCTAACGAATTTTCTAAAGCACTTATCCTAGCTCCTAGACAAGAACAACGTGGCTTGGAACATGAACATAGCCATTGTTTGGATCTTGTGATAGCTCCATCTGCTGTGTTGGATGTTCCTCCTCTAGCATGTTTCCTGCCTTCCCAAAATATTGATCAGCAAGATCGGGGGGTAGATGACGTGCTAGACTAGTTTCATTAGCATAGCAGACTCTCTCCTCCTCTCTTGATCTCTTTTGTTACTTCTTCTATGTGTTATTCTCATTCTTCTATTTGTTGTCCTTAGTGTTGTCTACTTGAGGACGATGAAAAGCATTGAGATCTCTTGGTCTCTCTCATGTTGACTCAAAAGACACATGTGTTCCCTTCTTCTAGGTGACCTTCCTTGATTGGGGAATGAAAAACAATTATGCATACATACATATGATACACATGAATTGTCATACAGCATACTGACCCCAAGGAAAGCGAATTCACCTTGTGCTTTGTGTTTTGTGTCTATTATCCTTGGGCTTATCTCACACTTGGGGGCTAAATCCTTGTGATAACGTGCTCCTTTCTCATTTCTTATATGTATCACTACCTTAAAGCAATCACCCCCGGTGAGGCGTGTGCGATCGCTTTAACGTAGGGGGGCATACATCCCGTTCATATCTTTCCAAGATACTTGAAAATTTCTTGACAAATTTAGCTTTGCCTTGAAAATTTTGATATCTTTCTTGCATGACTCATAGTGAGGGAACCTTACTACTGACAGTCATGGTTCTCCCTCATGATCTTCCCTTTTACTTTGTTAATTGAAGTCGTAAGATCCTTAGTCCACTGGGGGCTTGGTGTATCTTGCCTCCTTGACGTGGTGAAAGTTTTTCAATGTTGTTTCCTTGTACTTTACCGGAAGTATTGGCGTACGCTTATACTCCCGCTAAAGTGGGGGCTAAATGTAGCATCCTAAAATTGTGACACTTGCAATTTCGACTGCATTTGGGTCTTCACAATGGCGATGCAACGTTGAACCTGAATGGAGACCCTGAAACCTCCTTGTGATATCAAAAACTGCATTTTCTGCACCTTGGCATGATCCCTCCTTGCACCCTGCTGTCCTAGGAGGTGGGACCATGGCGCCCAGCGCCCTGGTCCTTCAGGACTAGGGTGCCCAGCGCCCTGGTCCCCCAGGACCATGGTGCCCAGCGCCTTGGTCCCTGGTCCTATTTTGGGCCCGGTCTCTTTTGGGCGTCGGGTCTTTAAGTTTGCAATTTGGGAAATATTGTTTCCTGGTCGGCCTAAGGTCGGGAAAATCAGTCTATCAACCCTAATTGACAAGTATATAAACTACATTTCCTCTCTCAGAAAAGAAAAGGGAGGACATATGCGAGCAAGGCGCGAAAGCAATATTCAAACATTCAAGCATTCAAGCATTCAAGCATTCCTTCAAGCAATTGAGCATTCTAAGTCTCCATTCAAGGCTAGGTGTTGCATTCAAGACAAGGATTCAACCATTGAAGAGGAGATCACTTACAACATACAACATATATTACACCTTTGCATGTAAGAATACAAACATTCTTACAACAAGGTATTAGTACTTGTTTACATTACAAACATTTACATTTATAGCATTCTCATTTCTTGGTTAATTCCAAAACCGGGGTTTGACCTAAAGGCAAACCCCTCATCCCTAACCCCCCAATCATCCTCTCTTTTCTATGTGTAGGTTGCAGGTACGTGGCTGTAATTGAAGATCTGGAATCCTTGTGCAGAGACAAACAGATCCACCTTCGTTTCGCGGATTTTTCAGAGGACCATGTGCACGTCGGGCGCCATCGTCCCGTCAACTTTCGCTCAAATTTGCAGAACAGCACCGTCTCAACATTTTACTGCTAATTCCAGGTCCACAGCTTCATCCTGTATCCCTATCTCCATTTATAAGTGAATCTTTCCTACTTTACATGCATTCTTAGTTCAATCATCCTATCTACATTTCTTTACAAAAGAGGGTATCCTTGATGTCTTAACCCTTGAAACTCATTTAGAATCCAATCCTGCATTGTGTGGGATTGGATCTTGTGGGTTTCAACCCCTCTTTTGAATGTAAAGTCTCTCCCAAGTGAAAACCATCAACCCTAGTGACCTCCCTTCTCTCTCCTCGGAGTTGAGGAGGGGAGAACGACGAGGGTTCGATTTTTTCCGCTTTACAGTATGTATAAACATTTAAATAAGATTCCTTAAATTTTAAACTCTTTGGAGATTTTTCCTTAGGGATTTATAATTGGTTTGTAAGTCATGATGGCCCTTTAATTTGAGTTTGTTAGGCACATTTTAATTAATGTTAATTTTGCAAAATAGATTTAATAATCTAAGTGTTAGGACTCATTAATTTATTTCCTAGCAATTAAAAGGCGTTTATAGATTAATTATTTCTCTTGACAATTTAATTTTGAACCTTGTTTAAATGAGTTAATTATTTATTCATTGATGGAATAATATTAACTCCTTGGGGAAACAACATCCCATTTTTAAATATAAAATAGTTTTCACCAAATCAATTTAGTTTTTAGATTAGTTCAAAACTTAGTTAAGACAAGACTTTTTGTTGCGTTATTTAGCAAATTTAGTTTTATTAGGGTAAGTTTTTTTAAAAAAAATAATTCCATTTGTGCCCAAAAGTTTGGGCATGACATTTTGGTATCAGAGCCAAGTTTCCAACACTAGGAACCTTTCTCCATTACGTTTCGCTTTAAATTATTTAATTAATTAAATTATATTTATTTTTAATTAATTAAATTTTTCTCCAAAAATTATTTATTTATTACATTTTATTTTATTTTCTCATAAGGATGCCTCCAACTACACGACAAGCTCGCAAACGTGGTAGAGGCCCTAGGCGTGAACGCATGGCATGTGAAGAGGTCGATAGGGAGGAATCGATTCCGAAAGTGAACCCAGAGGCTCCTCCCGAATGACCAGTTGACCCGAACCGAGACATCTTGGTATCTCTACAGAACATGATTGGCATAGTCCAGGATAGGCTTTCGGCATTAGATCATCATGTTGAGAACCAGAACTCAGAGAGCCATAGAATAGTAGAACGGGAACGGAGTAGGAGTCCACCTCCTAATCCTGTAGCGAGTCAGGCTAGGCATGAGCCTGAGTCCGTTCACCTACCAGCACCACCTCCAGTAGTAGCACTAGTGTATTATGAGAGGGCATGTCAGGATCCAGGGGATCTAATCAGAGAGGTTATGCGCCTTCAGCCACCATCTTTTGGGGGATCTACTGACAGAGTAGAAGCAGAGGCATGGCTTTTGAGCCTAGATAGGTGCTTTGCATTGCGCTCCTATGAGAGAAATCTAAAGGCATGTGTAGCAGTCCACCTATTGCGAGGGACGGCCTCCACATGGTGGAGACAGAAGGAATATAAGTGTGGCTTAGTGATAGATACTCTCACATGGGAGATTTTCATAGAGAGATTCAGGGAGAGGTACTTATCAGAGCATTACAGACAGCGTAGGGTGGATGAGTTCCATGACCTCCAACAGAAGGCTCTTTCAGTGACCCAGTACGAGAACAAGTTCTTCGAAATCTTACCATACATAGACTACCTAAAAGATGAGAAGCTTCTCGTCAACCGATTTATCAGAGGGCTGAATGCCAGCATAGCAGGACCGGTGAGGATGGCCACTCCAGGGAGCCTTTAGGTTGCCATGGGGAAGGCTTTGATAGCAAAGGAGATTTAGGTCAAACCTCAGGACTCGAGGGATTGGTTCCAAAATCGTAACCCTACACCCCAGACTTACAGGTTTCAGAAACCCCATTGGAAGGGTAACAACAGACACACATTGGGGTTCTCCAAACCCCCTCCTCCATAGCAGTCACAACAGAACCAGAGGCAAAGGCCTCCGTAGAGTTAGCAGGGTGTGAAGCCCAAGTAGTGGCAATCACAGGGTCAGAGGCAAGATCAGCGACCTCAGGCTCCTTACACACCTCCAGCGAGGACTCAGCAGTCCTCTAGAGGTGGGTACAGTGGTTCTAGCAGAACAGGGGGACAGTCTTTTTCCACACCACATGGCGTGCAGTTTCAAGCACGTGGCACTTGCTTCACATGTGGAGCCATGGGACACATGGCGAGAGAGTGTCCTCAGGGTCAAATGGCAGGCAGTCAGAGGATGGCAACATCAGAGCCGATAGTTGAGGATATGGGCAAGTCCCATAAGGTCTTCGCAGTGGTTGACAACCACCAGGCAGAGCATCAGGCCACGGTTATTGAGGTTGTAGGTATGATCAGAGGTAGCAGTGTATCTATATTATTTGATTCAGGAGCTACTGACTCTTTTATATCTCCATTGGTTGTGGAGCGTTGCGGGCTAGTGGCAACTAGACAAGAGGTCAGTTGGGAAGTGGAGTTAGCTTTAGGGGCTAGAGTGTCAGTGGAAATAGAGGTTAGGGGATGTCAGCTTTAGATTGGCAATACCACCACCTTAGTAGACCTTAGAGTTACACCACTCGGATCATATGGCATCGTACTTGGCATGGATTGGCTTTATGCCCACAAAGCCAAGATGGATTGTCACCTGAAGAAGATCGAGTGTGAGGATGATCATGGTTCTCCCATAGTAATCACTAGGATTTAGAGACCTGTGTCTCTTCGTATGATCTCCGCAATGTAGCTTAAGTGGAGCATGCGAAAGGGATGCCAGTTATTTGCCATCACCATTAGTGATAGAGGAGAAGAAGAAGAAAAAGAACCATCTATTGACAACCATCCTATCCTTAAGGGATTTTCAGACGTGTTTCCTTCAGAGTTACCCGGTATGTCGCCCTGTAGAGAGATTGATTTTCATATAGACCTTGTACCAGGAGCTGAGCCAGTTTCAAGAGCACCATATAGCCGCCACTATGTTATTGAAAATATATACCTATATTTATATATAAATATATATATATATATATACATATATATATATATATATGTATATATATATACATATATATATGTATATATATATGTATATATATATATTTATAGATATATATATACATATATATATGTATATATATACATACATATATATATGTATATATATATATATATACATACATATATATATATATATATTTAAACATTTAAATATTATATTCTGGAAGACTATATATATTTCAAAAAAAAATAGAGATATATATACATACTTATATATATATATATATATATATGTTAAATGTATTTAAAAAAAAAGGTAAATAAGAAAAAAAATATAGGAAATGAAGTTTTTTTTTTATGCAAAAAAAATATTAACCAGCGGATTCGGTGAAGGTTGAACCCCTGTGCTTGTGCACAGAGGGCAGCGTGGCCCGTGCCGCCGCTGTGGCTACCCACAGTGGACGGCTCGGTGCCGCCACTGTGGGCAACCACAGTGGTCGGCACTGGGTCCCCAACTGTGGGCAACCACAGTGGTAAGGGCTCCCGGCCGCCATTGTGTTTACCCACAATGGGTGGTGCTCGGCCGCACTGTGGGAAAACATAGTGTCACCCGGGGATAACGCCGCCCAACGTTCATTGTTCCACCTTCGCTCTTGGCCACCGCCGTCCCCTTTGGCCGTCGCCATCCCTCTTGGTCGCCACGCTTCGTGACTTCCACGACCGCCACCTCCACTACCTGCACATTCACACACACACACAACACTACAAAAAAAATATGAAACACACACATACACAAGCCCTAACCCAATTTTTGGGTTAGGGCAAAACACATAGATAAATTATATAAAAAAAAGAAACATGTGTGTAGGTTGAATAAAAAGTTAGGGTTAGCATAGAGAATTTAGGTTCTTGTTTTTGTTTTTTTCTAAAGGAATAGAAAATAAAAGGGGGGGAATACCCATTCAAATTTTGAATATAGGGTTTTCCCCATCCCTTTAACTTAATAATATATGTTAGTTTTTGTTTTAATAAAGGAACCTTTCATCCTTCATATATATATATATATATATATATATATATATATATATATATATATATATATATATATATATATGCTAGATATACATTTATATATATGTATAGCTATATATATATATATATATATATATATGCTAGATATACATTTATATATATGTATAGCTATATATATATAAATATATATGCTAGATATACATTTACCTATATATATATATATATATATATATATATATATATATATGGACAAATAATATCTAAATTTAGATTAATAGATTTACGTTCATATTTCATATGTATGTATAAACATTTAAATAAGATTCCTTAAATTTTAAACTCTTTGGAGATTTTTCCTTAGGGATTTATAGTTGGTTTGTAAGTCATGATGGCCCTTTAATTCGAGTTTGTTAGGCACATTTTAATTAATGTTAATTTTGCAAAATTTTAATAATCTAAGTGTTAGGACTCATTAATTTATTTCCTAGCAATTAAAAGGCCTTTATAGATTAATTATTTCTCTTGACAATTTAATTTTGAACCTTGTTTAAATGAGTTAATTATTTATTCATTGATGGAATAATATTAACTCCTTGGGGAAACAACATCCCATTTTTAAATATAAAATAGTTTTCACCAAATCAATTTAGTTTTTAGATTAGTTCAAAACTTAGTTAAGACAAGACTTTTTGTTGCGTTATTTAGCAAATTTAGTTTTATTAGGGTAAGCAAATTTAGATGGATTGGGAAACTTTGGCCAAATTGTATTTTAAACAAAATGGAAAAATTAACGTCATCTTAGAGTAGCAAAGATGTGTATTCAATTTACTGTATTCACATTTTCTTTCAAAAATTGCAAGTCCTTGGATATGTGTTTGAGTTGTTTCATGAGGTTGTTATCGTATATGGTCATGTCTCTAGTCATAGAATCATCAGTTAGTTAATTATGGGCAAGGGCTTGTTTGGCTAAGTGGTTTTCTATTGCTTTGAACTCTGTATACTATTTCTTGTGTATACCTTGATTTTGGAAGTTCATCTAATTTGTGGTTAAGTGTCATATGGAAGAGTGGCCTTTGAGTGGGGGTTGCTCCCAAAGTGGTAGCAGGGTAACCCATCAAAAATGTGTCTAAATAAGTGATAACTTAATAAATTATTAGGGGGTTTGGTAGATGAAAATGCTAAGATAATTGTGCCTCATGCATGGGTTGAGTGCTAGTACAAACTTAGGATGCAGTAAGAAGGCCTGGAATGGCAAACCAACAACCTTGTCTACACGAAAGGATGTGTTGGGTCCACATGAGACTTGGATGGGGCCGAAGGTTTGGGAGAGGTTGCCAGGGTAACCCAGTGGATGGGGGTTGGGACCTATGGAGACCTGCCAAGGTAACCATACCAAGATATTGATAACTCAATGATGAACGGATAGTACTAACCCGGTACTGAAAAGGGGGGGTGAATCAGTACAGACAAAAATACAGTCCTAGACTGGTTTTACAGCAAATACTTCAAATGACTGGCAAACAGTGACACCGGTTTGAAACAAAGTGCAACCGGTAAAGCTAAGAATGACTGAGACAAGTATTAACTGGTTACTCACTTAGATTTTCACTCAACTCAATACTACACTACCATTTCACCCTCATGCATAAACAGGTAATCTATCATCAGATCATAATAATAGCTAGTTCAACATGTTTTATTGACAGGCATAAAACATAGAACCATCATATGCTTGACAGACAATAGGAAAGTATCACAAGATAAAAGCATCACACATGACACACATATTTTTCACGTAGAAACCCAAATGGGAAAAACCACGGTGGGGATGAATACCCACAAGCTGTTTTTGAACTCTTTAGAAGTCCGCTCTGTTAGGAGCCTTGTCCGGTTAGAGACATTACAATAGGTTCTGCTAGGAACCGATCCTATTAGAGATCACCCGGTTAAGGGATGGCTAGAATACCCAGTTAAGGGTTAAACCCTGTTAAAGGTTACCTTGTTAGAGGTTTTCAAGAACTCAATAGCTAAAGGATTTTGAACTCAATAGCTTTGAATTACCCTGTTAAAGGATTTACAGCAAGCCAGTTAAGGCTACCCTGTTAAGGGATTTTCCAACTGTTGAGGTGGTTAGAGATCAACAGGTATTACAATGATATGGTAATAGCACTCAATGCCAATGCAGATCTGCTCGAGCTCCTCTTCACCTTCTGCACTTACACTCTGCAGGTATCACTTCTCTCCTTTGGGTATGGCAAGAATCACGTATCCCTTCTCTTGGATACACACACACAACTTTTGCCAACGACCTCAAAAAGAGACACAACATCGACCTTATAGGAAAATAGATAGGTCGGTAGCATAAACCCTAAACCCTAAACCTGTTAGGTTAAGGAATTCAAATGGTTCAATCTTGACCGTTGAGAACACTGCATTAAATGCAGTAGTTCTTGATCCAATCTCAAGACATTCTCCATCGTCCATTTCCACCGATTTTATGGCCGTTGATAACCCATCACATGTTATCACCATTTTACAGACTTCTCACATTCCCGAGGTAGATAGGAACAATCTCCTTCATGCAAGATCCTTCACGCGCACAAGGCTTACGTGGCAACATGATCTGTTCCTTGTTACCATGCTAACTCATCACACAAAGTCACCGATTGAGCCACACAGGCTTGAAGCACTTAAACCGGAAACCCTGAAGTTGAGACTACCAACTAGTAGTCATACAATACTTCCATATACCGAGTCCCATAACTATATGCCGGTTCATCATGACCAAACACACCGCTTCACTTTGGCACAAATGCTAGTTCACAATGTTCTACCGGTTCTCTTATATGTCGGTTCTCACTTCTTCAACATATTGACATCAATGACAACATACAATGTCATTATGTCTTCATACTAGTTCACAAAATGCCAACAACTATGTGATGACACTCTTCCCTTATGTTCACCAATGTGCAGTTTGTGTTGATTTTTCTTGGAGCACTATTGTGGGAGTCTTATCTGATTGTTTATGCTTTTGGGAGTACCTAATATTCATGTTAGACCATGGGATGTTTACGATGGATTGCGAGGATTTAGTTACACTGGTGCTCCAGTTGTTCTCTTGTATTTACTCCATACTATGTCTCAAATGGATCCTCTTTCATCTTCTTGGATCATTCATGTATCTCTTGGACCCCATGTGGTCATATGTATTATTTTTTTCATACGCCTTGATGGTAGGATAAAATTGATGTGAACCTTATGTATTTTTCACCTATAATTTATTAAAAGGGTCTTGCAGTTGAGGTAGACCTGGAGATGTGGCCCATTAGGGGTGAACTCTGATATCAATTTGGTGTTGTATGATGCATGTGTTCATCTGGTTCTTTTTATTTGGATGTATGAATGGCATTATGGATTAAGATGTATAATGTAGATTAGATGATATTAAACTTAAATGCATGTATGAAGTTATCAATTAGATGCAACAATATGGATTATGATGAATGGAGCTAATGATAGTTGTATATATTCCATCATGCTAGGTTAATCTCTTATGGAATTTAATTCTTAAGTTCTTGTGGTAATCATTATGTCATGAGTAGGTTTAAATAATCTCATTGTTAATTGGATTAACAAACCTTAATGCTCATTGGATTATCGAGTAATCTTTGTTGGAAACCCTTTAGGAGTTTAAGTTAAGTCTTTTGCTTGTACAATCGTTATTATAAATATAATATATTAAACATTTATGAGTCCCTATGGCCCCACAATGCAACTTTGTTTGGACCTCGTGGGCCCATGGCAGCTGGAGAGAGTGCAAAGTTGTGGGGGACTTCTGAGGCCATACAATAGGAAACAAATTTCCAATTTCACCCAAACCCATTATGTTAGTGTACAACACACTAAAATGGCTAAAATTTTCATTTTTGGGCCATAAGATGCAAAAATGTTTTAGGGGAAGAGCACTAGTAGCCATCATAGCTAACTTTGTGCACCCAAAAATCCTAAACGGTACATTGGATTTTGATTTTTTTTTAGTTGTCTTTGTATGCGACTTAACTACTTACAGCTATTGATTTGGCTTCTAGGTAGTAACTATAACATCATAAAATTGTGACCCTACAATTTTCAATCGTATTTGAGTCTTCACATTGGTGAAACGAATCCCTAAACCTGATTGGAGACCTGAGACATGCTCGCACCTCTCAAAACATGCATTTCCTTGCATCCTGCACTTCATGTCCTGGATTAGGGTAGGACAGGGGCGTGGCGCCCTTGTCCTTGCCCTATTTTGGGCCCCCTTCACTTAGGTCCTGCATTGGGCTTGTAAATGAAAATTTCTATGTCGGCCTGAGTTGGAAAATAAGTTACAAACCCTAATTGGCAAGTATATAAGACATTTTTCTCCTCCTATTTGCATAAGTTCAATAAGTTCAATAGGCAAAAGTAAGATGAACAAGCATTATTGTCATTCAAGAATTCAAGCATTCCTTTCAAGCATTGAGCATCTCAAGTCTCCTTTCAAGGCTAGTTGTTGCATTCAAGTCAAGGATTCAACCATTGAAGTGGATATCTCTTTTGACATTTGATTCTACATATCCTTTCAAACAACTCTATCAACATTCCAATTGCATCCTCTCTTGAGGTTAATTCTATTTTAGTCATTTAATTTCATTTACTTGCAAGTACTTTTCATCATTTGGTTAATTCCAAAACCAGGGTTTGACTTGAAGGCAAACCCCCAATCCCAACAACATTTCCTCTCTTTTATGTGTGTAGGTTGCAAGTGTGCAGCTGTATTTGCAGGTTTAAGCTTCATTCTCAAAGACGAAAAAAACCTTTTTGGCACATGGATTTTTTGGAGGACCGAGTACACTTTCAACACAGTCCCAACAACTTTCCCTCAAATTTACAAGGGAGCTTCATCTTCGCATTTTACTGCTAATTTCAGGTGCACAACTTCATCCTGCATTTCTTTTTCGAGTTATAATCATTTCTTTGTTGTCTCTACACTTAGTCTCAATTCACTTAATTCATATGATCCATTCTAAAAGAGGAATTACTTGCACTTTCCAAATTCATTATCAATTCACTTAGCATTCGACCCCTTTCCATTGATATTGGATCTAGTGAATTCAACCCCCCTCTTTTAAATATAATGTGTGAAAGAGGTTGAAGAGGATCCTTTGTGAAACTTTTAGTCCATTCTTGAGGAGGGTAAAGCTTTCCACTTGATCCCCTCCTCCCATTTTCACCATTACATTTTGGTGAACCCGACATCTTACATGCTTAACATTTCACATTATTGCATATTTTTCATTTACAAGTTTAATTTTCTTGCAAAACTTAGTGGTTAATTCATTCAAAACCCTAGTTGTTAAAAGTGGAATTGAACTTGTGTTTTTCAAAATTTGCTATCTATTGTTTTAGATCTGAAAATTGCATTAAATTCAATTTCTTATTTGTCTTATCAATTTTACAAAATTAAGTGGTTAATGGTCAAAACCCTAATTTTCACAAATCAACTTGAACTTGTGCAAACATTGGATTTACATTTAATTTTCAGATTTAGAACTGTTTTCAGTTTTGTCTTCTTGCCTAAAATTCAAATTTTCAAATTCCCTCCCTTTTCCAAAATTCAAAATTTAAAAATTTAGTGGTTAGGTCCTAAAACCTTATTTTTCAAATTTACTTGGATTTTGTGCAAATTTTAATCAAATTCACCCAATTTCAATTTTCAAAACATTATCCAAGGTGGCCTTATCCATTAGGTTTGACCTTTTTCAAATGTGCAATTCAATTTCTTATCTTTTTCAAAACCCTAATAGGGTCCTATTTTCACATTCAAACCTTCATTTCGTATATCTAAACTTCGTTAAATCCACCAATTTTTTGAGGTTAGCTCTAAAATCATCGTAGCTTTCATCCCTAAAAATTTCCAAAAAAGTTGGGTGAACCGTGTGTAACTTCAACACGGTCCCTCGCTTTTTTCTTGAAATTTCAGGAGACTGTTATGACTATATGTAACTGCTTAAATCTAGAAAATTGGCTGATTTTGTCAAATTTTGATCCCTCTAAAATAAAAAATACTTCACAAATTCTAAATCAAATTTTGTTCCTAAAAACATCTTCAAACACAGATTCTACGCTTTAGGGTCTTAGGCGTGTCAGCATGGAGGGAACAGTGGAGGGAACAACGTTTGCAGGGGAAATTTGAATTCAGGAAATGGAGGGAACAGCAATGCTAGGTCCTCTAGGTCTGTATCCACTGCAGCTTGAGGACATACAGCTGATGATGAGGATGGAAGACAGGATGGGGACCCACGAACATGGGACCCTCCTCCCAATCCAAAAAGTTAAAAAACAAGCAAGATTCTTATCCCGAGGTGGTGCGGGCTGTTTTAGGTTCTAGTAAGGAGGGACGAATACCTAAACCATGGAATAGCCTCTTCGCTAGACATGCCTCTGGTAAACCGACTGGTAAATCCTCTCTCCCCTTTCTGAAGGATATATCAGACAATAGAATAGGTAAACTTGCGATAGAGGTTCCTGATTTGGTTATTGATCATAGCATTTCTTGAATGACTCTCTCTTTGGTGGGAAAATTTGTCGGACCCCAACCTAATATTGACGATGTAAGATCCTTTGTTAAAAGAAAATGGAGAATGAAAGGACAGGTTGAAGTTTCTGCCCTGCCAAGGGGGTTTTTTGTGTTTTCTTTTTCATGCGGGGAAGATTTGGAAGCAGTGATAAGTGGAGGCCCCTGGATGTTTGGTAAATCATCTCTTTCTTTAAGAAAATGGACCCCTAACATGGAACTAAATGATTCCTTTTTTGAATCTGCCCTGGTGTGGGTAAGATTTCCTGGACTACCGTTGGAATATTGGGTGGAGGATGTTTTCTTAGGAATCGCTAACTCCTTTGGGGAGCTTATTACGATAGACCCAATGACTGCAGCTCGCAAGAGACTTGTGTATGCACGCTTCTGTGTCAACATTTCACAGAATATGGATCTCCCAAGTACCATTGATATAAATTCCAAACTTGGGGTATGGGAACAAACCATTGAATTTGAATCTCTCCCTTTTGTGTGCTTCTCTTGCAAAAAAGCAGATCACTGGGCTAAGGCTTGTCCCAGCAACCCTAAAATACCTATGATTAAAGACAAAAATATTAATAAACCGGTATGGAAAGAAAAAAATAACAACAAAGTCTACAATAAGGCAGAAGAAAAAAGTGGAAATCTGTTTACAGAAAGTCAGGAAAATGAATCCAGTGACTTAACTAAAGACCCTACTTTGAAGGGGAACAAGAAGAATGAAACTAAGGAGTTTGAGATCAAAATAGGTAATACCTTTGAAGCCCTTCAGTTGCAAGAAAAGGAGGATGAAATCAGTACAGAGACCCTTGAGGATGGTGAGATTGAGGATATCACTGACTTGCATCATGAGGAATGAAATGAACCCATGTCAGAGAAAGAAGAACCCTGTTTAGGGAAAGAGCTTCAGGAACAAGAAATAGAAATGAGAAGGAGCAACAAGTTTGGATCACCACAAGAAAACTTAAATGCCTTATTCCAGAACATGGAAGTAAATATGACCACTTCACCCTGGAAGAGAGAAAAGCTTTGGAGTAACATACAAGATGAATCTAGGGAAAATGATGAATCCAGGGCAGAACAACAAGAAGAAAACATGATAGAAAATGAAAAGAAAATTAAGACCAAGAAGACAGGAGGTCCTAATGGAGTAAAAACCAGAACCAGATCCAAGGCAGATTTTGGGGCATCAAGATCCCCACCAGGACACAAAACCATGAAATGGCATAGGGACCAGGAGTGTAAACAAAGCATAGCTAATGGAAGGCAGAGAACTATCAAGGAGTCCTGCCCCCAGGTCTCAAAATGAAGGTAATATCATGGAACATCAGAGGCCTAAATAGTCTCAATAAATAGGATATATTAAGGAATCTTATTCGAGATCAAAATCCGGATATTATCCTAATTCAGGAAACTAAAATGAGCAAAGAAAAAGTGGAGAAAATTAAGTTTTTTAAAAATGGGGGAATCTGTGGCAGTAGCTCAAATGGTGCCTCTGGTGGAGTTGCTATATTGTGGAATAAAAGCACAACTTTTGGAGACATGATTGAAGAGGATGGCAATATTCTATCCTTAAAAGCTAGAAATATTTTTGATGAGAAGGAATTTGTTATAACTAACATCTATGCCCCTAATTCCAAACATGCTAGAAGTAAATTTTGGGAAAAAGTTCAGCAAAAAAGGAAAAATTTCTCTATGAATAGTTGGATTGTTATGGGAGATTTCAATACTCCTCTGCAAGATAGAGAAAAATTTGGAGGTAGTCAAGCTCAACCTGAAAGAAGATCCGACCTGATGGAGTTTATCAATGACAATGCTCTCATTGATCTGGATCTTAGTGGAGCCTCCTACACTTGGTCAAACCGAAGAGATGGGGAAGATCTTATCTAGGTAAGACTTGATAGAACTCTTCTCTCTAATGATTGGATTCTTTCTCATAGTTGTTCCCTTTCTGTCATTGATAGAATTGGTTCAGATCATTATCCCATTTCCTTTGTTGCTGAGAACTCTAAGCAAAATCAAAGATTCCCCTTTCGCTTTGAAAAGATGTGGATATCCCACCCCAATCTTGAAAAATCCATTGCTGAATGGTAGAATCTTGATATTAATGGAACAACCATGTATAAAGTTGCCAAAAAACTTAAACATGTCAAAACCAACATTAAGACTTGGAACAAAAAGGTCTTTGGTGATATTTTTGATTCAAAGAAAAAGCTAAAGGAGGAACTGAACCAGATTCAAATATCCATTCAGAAAGAGGGCTACACAAAGTATTCTAGAGCCATGGAAGATAAGGTCCTTGACAACATTCATACCATAATTTCAAGGGAAGAAATATATTGGAGACAGAGATCCAAGGCTATATGGCTGAAGGCAGGGGACAGAAACACTAAGTTTTTCCACATGACCTCCCTAAAACATAAGGGAGCTAATAGAATCACCAAGTTAACTATTGAGAACAACACTCTGACAAATAAGGATGAAATTAGGGATGAAGCTATTAGATTCTTCAAGCAGCTGTTGTCTAGTAATGTGGAGCTTGATCAGACCCATCAACTCAATCTGGTCAGCAATATTCCTAATATTATAAACTCTTTTAAGAATAAGACCCTTGTTGCCATCCCATCTGCTGAAGAAATCAAAAAAGTTGTCTTCTCCTTTCAAGGGGATAAAGCTCCGGGCCCTGATGGATTCCCTATGTTTTTCTTTCAAGAATTTTGGAATATTATGGGGAAGGATATGGTTAATGCGGTAAAAGAATTTTTTGGGTCTCGAAGAATCCTTAAGGAGTTGAACTCCACTTTTATTGCCTTAATCCCCAAAGTTGCTGGGGCAGATTCTATGGGAAAATTTAGGCCTATTAGTCTATGCAACTCTTTCTATAAAATAATATCCCAAGTGATGATGACAAGAATGTTGGCGATGCTTCCCTTCATCATATCTGAAGAGCAAAAAGGATTTGTTCCTGGTAGACAGATTCTTGATTCAATCATTCTTGTTCATGAGAACATTCACTCTCTCAGTGCCGCAAAGAAAGAAGGTTTCTTGATAAAGTTGGATTTGGCTAAGGCTTATGATAGAGTTGAATGGGATGTTCTATTTAAAATCATGGGGGCTTTTGGTTTTGATGGTAAGGTTATCAAAATAATTAGAGAACTAATCACTACTCCTATGTTCTCTATTTTGGTTAATGGATCTCCTACAAATTTTTTTAAAAACTCTAGAGGGCTAAGACAAGGAGACCCCATATCACCTATCCTTTTTACCATTCTGGCTGAAAGTATGAGTAGAATGATTCATAAATTGAAACAAAGCAAAATTATCAAAGGTCTTCAACCTTCTTCTGCCAATGTGTTTTGCACTCATCAACAGTTTGTTGATGATACTATCATCATGGGATATTCTTCAGTCAAGGAGGCTGAAGCCTTCAAAACTTCTCTCAACTCCTATGCTTTGGCAACTGGTCAACTGGTTAACTGGGACAAATCAGCTATGTACTTTCTCAATACTCTAGTCATAATACAACAGAGAATAGCCAATATAATTGGTTGTAAAGTGGACTTGTTGCTTTCTACCTACCTGGGTTTTCCTTTAGGGATGGCTCCCCCAAACTCTTTCTGGAATATGATCATTGATAAAATTAATAAGAGACTTGTAGGATGGAAAGGTTCAATGTTATCTCAAGCTGGGAAAATGCAGCTCCTCCAAGCTACTCTTCAAAATCTCCCTGTTTATGCCCTCAGTCTGTTTGGTATTCCAGCAAAAATTGCTGAAACTATGGAAAGAATTCAGAAGAGATTCTTATGGTCAGGAGTTGAAGAAAAGAAGAGAATACCTTTGATTTCTTGGGACAAGGTGTGTAGACCAAAGAACAAAGGACGGTTGGGGATTAAAATTATTAAAACTTTTAATAAAGCTCTTCTTGCCAAGCAATTATGGAAAGCTTTTGACATTAAGAAAGACTGGAGCCAAATTTGGTTTGATAAATACATTAAGAATCAGACTATCCAAGGGATCCTCAATGATGAAGATATCCCAGCTAGATCTTTCATCTGGAATAGTGTAACCAAAGCCATAAAAGTTGCAAAAGCTGGAGCTGGATGGGTCCTTGGAAAAGGTGACAGAATAAGGTTTTGGGAAGACCCCTGGATGAAGAATGAAGCCCTATTTGATCAAAACAACAATCAAGTCATTGAAGAATGTAAAAGGAGGTTTGGGCTGATGGTTTGTGACTATTGGAAGGAGAATAAATGGGTCAATCTTGAGGACATCCATCCTAGTCTTTCCTCTATTTAGAAAGAGTTGATGTCCTTTTCCCCTAACAACAACTATGATGATGTTTTCCTCTAGAAAAGTGACCCTAAAGGTGAATTCACAGTTTCTTCTGCTTACAAAAACACTTTTTCTCAAATCCGCAATCCTTTCTGGAATAAAGTTTGGAACAACATCCTGATCCCAAAAGTCAACATGTTCTTTTGGCTTGCTTCCTATAATAGTATCCTTACTATTGATAATTTAATTCGAAGGGACTTCAATTTCCCTAACAGATGTGAGCTCTGTCAGAAGGAGGAGGAATCAGTTGATCACCTATTTTTTCATTGCTCCTACACTTGGGAAATCTGGTGTAAAATATGGGAAAAATGGAAAATTAATTGGGTCATGAACAAAAGCATTAAGGATATAATATGGCAATGGAATTTTCCTACCAATTGCCAAATTATTAAAAACCTGTGGTCCCTGGCCCTCCCCATGATATGTTGGGGCATTTGGAAAGAAAGGAATAACAGGATATTTAGGGAAGAAAAGTGTAATACTCAGGTTGTCTTTAAAAAAATATGCAGGGCTATAAAGGAGAACATCAACATCCCTCACAAGAATAATCAGCAATGGACTATTATAAATTTGAATGATATGGAAAAAGGCATTATTACTGAATGGAACCTGATTGATAAGGTCTACAGAGTGGATAACAAGAAGAAGAGAGAAAACATTGTTTGGAGGTTCCCTGATTATGACTGGATAAAGGTTAATTTTGATGGGGCTGCCAAAGGGAATCCTGGAAAGGCTGGTGGAGGTGGAGTTATCAAAAATGCTCAAGGAAGGTGTATTGTTGCTTTTGCTTCCCCTTTTGGAATCCAAAACAACCATGTGACTGAAGCTATGGCCATGCTTAAGAGCCTCCAGTTAGCCCAGGAATTTAAATTTAAAAAAATCTAGCTTGAAGGGGATTCCTTAAATATCATACAAGCCCTCAAAGGGATTAGTTCAATCTCCTAGAATATTGCTAATATTATTAAAATGCAAAGACTATCCTTAATAACTATGTTAGCATTATTTTAACCCATACTTTTAGAGAGGGTAACAAGGTAGCAAATATCCTTGCTAATGAAGGGGTTAATTTGGAAAAGGGGATCAAATATATAGGGGAAGATCACATTAAGTGGGAGATTAAGGACAAATTTTTTTTTGATCGCCTTAATGGAGCAAGCAAATATTATGATTGAATTTTGGGGAATGAGTACCAACGATAGAGTATGGAGGCAGATGAACTGCCAGTCGATGAGTGCTTCTAGGCATCATTACCAAGAACACATGTGTGCGAGAGGTAATTGTAACAATAGCCAGGTTCGTATGAACATGAAAGACAATTTCAAAATTGTGAAAGTATCTTTTCAAGGAGAAACCAAAAACACAGAGTTTTACTTGCAGGCCAAGAGCTATAACAGAGGTGATTGTGACCTGAAAAGCAGAATGGGAGGCAGCCTTAACAGGAATGAACTGTCCAGGTGTGAGCACTGGAAGAGAGAAAGGAAGGTGTGGAGAAGACTCCACTGACATGGGTTCACAGATTACATGGAGAAGCTCCATGGTAGTAGAAGCTTTGTTTCTCAGGGGTTCGCAAAAAGCTAGAGCAATAACAGGGCTACCCTATTTGGGGAAATCTAGCACATTGATGAAAGCCTGATCTCGGAGGCAACAGGGCTCAAGATGGAGGGGACCAAATTCTATAGGGATAGAAAGTACACCGCTGAGGCCTTCAAAAACTTCCCTAAGACAGAGGACGAGAAGAGCAACCTGGAGAAGAAGGATAATATCTCTTACTTCACCCCCCAACAGGTAAAACCTTTCTGGCAAAAAATTCTTAGGGAATTAATGGAATATTTAACTGTGGATGGTAGGTTTACAAAAATTTACAATTATCACTTTGCCATCTTGAACCACTTCTGCCATGGGGTGAAAATTTCTTTGCCCTTCTATCTTGCTTCTTCTTTGAACGAGAGCTTGGTCAACCACATTAAAAAACCCAACTCCTACCCTCTTGCGCACCAGGGTCTCATCCTGTTGATTTATGAATATATGAAGAATAAGACTAGGGCAACAAAGGATGACCCTTTGATTCTCAATGCTCAGACTTCTGAGAAAAGCATAGACTCTGGTTTGACTGAGGAGACCAAAACCCCTTCCCATAAAAAAATGAAGATTAATGTGCAGGAAGAAACGGATGTGCTTTGTGAGGAAGAAGAAGGAAAAAATAATGAAGAAATTTCTAAAAAGGAGATCAATAAGGAGGAGGAGTATGGGGAAGGAGAGGAAGGGGGAAATTCTAAGAATTGTCAACATAATATTGTCAGATCAGAAATTGAGAAAGAGGCTCTGAAGCCTAAGGAAGGTGAAAACCCTAATGAGGAGGAGACAGAACAAAGCAAGGATTTTGCGGAAACCATACTGAATACGGCCCGCAATTGCACCCTTGAATTCTTCAACTTTTAGAAGTGGGTGGTGGAAAACATTACCAGCATGTAGGGTAAATAGAGGGAGTTGGAAGTTAAGATCAACAAGTTGATCAACATGTCTCATTCTGGGAAGCAGCACGAGGAGATGGAGAATAGTGAAGCGGAGGAAGAAATGGAAATGGAAGACTGGCAGGAGAAAGACTTGATTAAAGGTGACCTAAAACACCTGGAGGACGTCATCAAAATTCTGAATGAACAGGTGGAGGAGGATAAGGACAATGTCAATGCCCGGATGGCTAGAAACGAGAAAGCCCTGAAAAGCCTTATGGATCATAGCCTTCAGGTTCTAAAAGTCTCCTCCTAGAACATGAATGCGTTGGTGAACCACTTGGAAAAGAAAAACTAGGAGAAGGACCTCGTGGTTATTGAAGATGCTCCTACTTCCAGCCTAAAACACCAGACCTCTAGGCGCAGAACCAGGCAAGCTACGACGAAGAAGGACATGAAGATGAAAGATAGCCAGACTACTCAGGAAAATACTGATTTGAGGGAAGCGGCAAAAGCTATGATGCTTTTGGTATAGGATGCAGAAGAAACCATGAAGAATTTCTAATTGTTGTCTTTTGTTGGGCTTGAGGCCAATCTCTTGCTGGCCTTTTGTTGTCCTTTCCTTTGTTGCTGGTCTTTTTGCTGGTGTTTTGCTGCTGTTGTATTTTGTTACTATATTGAATATCTTTCTTATGTATCTAGGTTTCGGGTCCCTTAAAACCTGTTTTTAATTAATCAAAAACATCACAACTTTTAAGAAAAAATTTAAAATTAAGTGGTTAATTGTAATCTGCCCTTATTTTAAAAATACTAATTTTATCAATTTTAAAGTTAAGTGGGTCCCATTGGCCCTAATTTTAAAATTTTAATTTCTTCAATCATTCTTATTTTGGAAATTGTGTCATCTCTTCTTTCAACAAAGTTCAAATTGTATAATTATCATTTGTGTATTATTCAATTTTGCAAGTTTTGTTCCCCAAGTTGAAAACTCAAATTCAAATTTTCTCTCTAGTGCATGAGTTTTACCACTATTAGTCCCACCTCTACTATCCCTATTAGATGAAAGCATTTTAATTAAGGCTTCGCAAGGTTTAATTTTTGAAGAGATGGAGCCTAATTTGGGTGACTTCTTCAATGAGGATAATGTTAATTCTTCTCATCCTAATAACATCCATGTCTACCCAATTGATTATTCCAATGATGAAGAATAAGCTTTGACTATAGTTTCCATAGATCAACTTTCAAAATTGGACAATCAATTTGACAACTTTCAACAATGGATGTCCCAAAAATATCCAAGTAGTGAAGCTCTTCCTTTAATTGAAGGTCTACAACGCATGATTCAAAGTGATAAGAATGGAATTGATATTTTGTGTGGCATTTCTCACATTGTTGATTCTAATGTTATGCCTATAAAGAGTTGTGTTGAGAACTTATGTTATTCACAACCTCCTACACAAGTCAATCATTATATTCCTTTGACCACTTAAATGACTAGCATTCCTACTTTCACTTCAAACATCATGGCTACATCAACTCAAAATGTCATACCTACAACCATTAGTCATGGGGGAAATCCTTCTTCTTCATTCAATTATCCATCTTTATCTATGCCTTCCATGAGTATTCTTGTTGTCTCTCAACCAATCAATGTGACACAAGGGGGCAATTCATCCAATTATTCTATACCTCCTTTTAGTGTCCCATTACCTACTCAATCATCACCTATGCCTACTTATCATAATGTTCCACCACCCTATTCTCAATCAATTCCTCTGTTCAATAACATCACACCACCTTCTCAATCAAGCATTTCTAACTTAAATTCTTCAACCGAAGCAACCATTAATCGCCTTGCCCAAACTATGTCATCATTGCAACAACAAATTGCTTCTATGAGTCAATCCAAGTTTAGTGTGCCCACATTTGATGTTGCGAAGCCTCTTTCTCTTGATATTGTTAGAGATTTCCCTCCTAAACATGTTTAAGTCCCTCATTTGGAACTCTATAATGGAAAAGGTGATCCTTTAACACATGTCAAGACATTCCAAACTTTGTGTACTGACTTTGCTTATGATCAACAATTGCTTGCCAGACTATTTACTAGAACACTAAGAGATAAGGCTTTACAATGGTATTTCTCTTTGCATTCCTATTCTATTACTTCTTTTCAACAATTAGCAAATGTTTTTATTCAACAATTTCAAAACAACATAGGTCCTAAAATCACTTTGACTAATTTAATGCATTGTAACAAGGTGTTAAAGAAAAAGTGATTATTTCATTGGTAGATATAAGCATTTGTATTTTCAAATTTCTTTTTCAGTGCCTGATAATGATATTCAAAGAATTTTCATTTCTAATTTGCAAAAAGACATTAGGGAAAAACTTCTCCTTTCTGATTTTACTTCCTTTCCATAGTTGTGCGCAACACTTCACAATTATCAACTGATTGTGAGTCAACTGGAGCAATCTACTCCTATGGCTTCGGGTGATAAGGGTGAGAGTGCTCAACAACCATTTGCCAAGTTCAAGCCAAATAAAGGCTTCATCAAACTTAATGACACTATCAACAACAACAATGTGAATGCTGCAACATGTGTGCCTCCTATTTCTAAATTTTTCAGAAGAGAAAGACAATTTATTCCTTTGAATGAATCTTTACATAGCATTATGTCTCAATTGTTACAAAGAAATGTTATCACACTTCCTCCAATAAAACCAGTTGACCCTTCTAAGGTAGCCTCACCTTACTTTAATAATAATTCTTTTTGTCAATTTCATCATCAACCTGGTCATGATACTGAGAAATGTTTTGCATTAAAAAGTAAGATTCAAGACCTAATTGATAATAATATTATATCTATGGTAGATGTGAATGATAAGGGAAACGAATCAGTAGCTCCTCCTAATCAAAATCTTAAGATTTTTACTGATCCTTTACCTTCTCATCCCTCTAACGTGATTGAGACTGAACATAGCTCTTTCTCTCCCTCTGATCTTACTACCATGACTCCAAATTTGGTGAATATGGTAGAGAAAAAAAGAAACACCTAAGGATTCATGTATCACATTTGACCCTAGTGAGACCATTAGAGCACTTGATGGACCTTTATACATAGTTGCAAAGATTCAAGATAAACCTTGTCGTGGTGTGCTTATCAATCCCTCTTGCATGGTTAATAGCATTGTTGAGGAGTATCTTTTCACTTTGTGTTTGCATAAACCAATCTATGATGATACTAATGTGGTCATCAAGTTATTTGATGGATTTTCTTGTCCTACCATTGGTTCTATCACACTCCCTATTGAGGTCCACACTAAATCTATAGATGTCAACTTTGTTATCATCCCTTCATCTGAACAATTCTATGTGAAGTTAGGCTACCCTTGGCTATCTTCCATGAAGGCTATTGCTTCTCCAATCTATGTGTTTGAAATTTCCCCATAATGGAGAGATCATAACTATTAACCATATCCTATTTTGACCACCTAAAAGAAGCCCAGGTGTTACTATCGATTACTTTTGGCCTTAGCAATTTTAATCCCTTCCACCAAGAAGAAATGCTCTCTTTCAATCTTATCATAAATGGAAGAAATATATGTTCTTATCCTTAAGCCAACCTAGAACTCCAACACTTTATATTCTCATTATTCTTGAAGATGAAGTTCTTCCTCTAACGGATAGAACTAATCTTCCTCCTAAGGAAGATTCCCAACCTATTCCTATGGATGAAACTATGCCTTCTCCTAAGAAGAACAATAATATTCCTCCTAAGGTTAGACCTGTACCTCCTCCTCATGGTGGACTTGGTCTCCTTCCTACACCGAACATTCCCCCTTTATATGGTGCAGTTCTGCCTCCTTGCTCTTATAGAGAGATGAGACCTGCCTCTCCTCTTGTCAAACCTAAGAGACCTCAACCTAAACCTCCAACTATCAAATATGAGAATATTTTTCCTTCAACAAGTATTCCTCCTTTCATAAATACTCCTCCTTCTTCTCAGCCTTCGGCTAAGACTCGACGAAATCGTTGTGCGAGAGATCACTGACGAAAACGGTGTGCTATAGCTCGTAAAGTTGTTCCTCAAACTATTCAATCTCCCAAAACACCAATAGTTGACATGATTCCCTTTTCTCCTAAACAAGATGTTAAACCTAAATCTCCAAATCAAAAGTTGCAAAAAACATGCGATGGTTTTACTTCTATTCATATTAGAGCTACTCTTTCTATAAATCTTGATAAAGAAATAGGTGAAAATGTTATTCATTATGGAATAGAACTCCCCATGCTTCTGATAGTGAATATGAATATGTGGATTTTGACAAACATTTATCTGCAAAAATTTTAAAAACCTTAATCCTAGCTCCTAGAATCGAACAAAGTGACTTAGCACAAGAGCATAGTTCTTGTTTGGATCTTGTGATATCTCCATCTGTTACATTTGATGTCACTCCTTTGGCGTGTTTCCCACCTTCCCGAAATAGTGATCAGCAAGATCGGGAGGTGGATGTCATGCTAGACTAGTTGCATTAGCACAATAGATCCTCTACCTCTCTCTCTTTTCTTTCTCTTTTGTGACCATTCTTCTATGTGTATCGTTGTTCTTATATTTGTTGTCCCTAGTAATGTCTACTTGAGGATGATGCAAAGCATTGAGATTTCTTTTGGTCTCTTTCATGTTGACTCAAAAGACACCTATGTTCCCTTTCTTCCAAGGTAGGTTCCTTTCTTTGGGGAATGACGACTATACTATGCATATATATATATATATATGATATACATGAGTTACCATACAGCATACTGACCCCGAGGAAAGCAAAACTACCTCGTGCTTTGTGTTTTGTGTTTATTATCCTTGGGTTTATTCCTTGATTGGGGGCTAAATCCTTGTGATAACATGATCCCTCTCTCTCTCTCTTGGGTGTATCCTACCTTAAAGAAATCACTCCCGATAAGGCGTGCGCGATCGGTTTAACTTGGGGGCATACACTTTGCTCATATTTTCATTCTTGATACTTAAAGTTACTTAGTGAACTTGACCTTACTTGTAGTCATGGTTCTCTCCTTCTCGATCTTCCCTATTAATTTGTCAATTGAAGTCGTAAGATCCTTAGTCCACTGGGGGCTTGGTGTATCTTTCCTCCTTGACATGGTGAAATTCTTTCAATCTTGTTTTCTTGTACTTTATCGATAGTATTGGCATACACTTATACTCCTGCTAAAGTGGGGGGTAAATGTAACGTCATAAAATCATGACCCTGCAATTTTCGACCACATTTGAGTCTTCACATTGGTGAAATGAATCCCTAAGCCTGATTGGAGACCCAAGACATGCTCGCACCTCCTGAAACATGCATTTCCTCACATCCTGCACTTTCCTCCTGCACTTCTTGTTCTGGATTAGGGTAGGACAAGGGTGTGGTTCCCTTTTCCTTTCCCTATTTTGGGCTCCCTCCACTTAGGTCCTGCATTGGGCTTGTCAACGAGAAGCAGGAAAAGGTTTTCTATGGTGGCCTGAGATAGAAAAACAGTTACAAACCCTAATTGGCAAGTATATAAGACATTTGTCCCCTCCTATTTGCATAAGTTCAACAAGTCAATGAGTTCAATAAGTTCAATAGGTGAAAGTAAGGTGAACAAGCATTATCGTCATTCAAGCATTCAAGCATTCCTTTCAAGCATTGAGCATCTCAAGTCTCCTTTCAAGGTTAAGTGTTTCATTCAAGTCAAGGATTCAACCATTGAACTGGAGATCTCTTTTGACATTCAATTCTACATATCCTTTCAAACAACTCTATCAACATTCCAATTACATCCTCTCTTGAGTTTAATTCTATTTCAGTCATTTAATTTCATTTACTTGCAAGTACTTTTCATCATTTGGTTAATTCCAAAATCGGGGTTTGACCTGAAGGCAAACCCCCAATCCCAACAACATTTCCTATCTTTTATGTGTGTAGGTTGCAGGTGCGTAGCTGTATTTGCAGGTTTAAGCTTCATTCTCAAAGATGGAAAAACCCTTTTTGGCGCACGGATTTTTCAAAGGACCGAGTACACTTTCAATACGCTATCGACAACTTTCACTCAAATTTAAAAGGGAGCTTCGTCTCGGCATTTTACTGCTAATTCCAGGTGCACAACTTCATCCTGCATTTCTGTCTCAAGTTATAATCATTTCTTTTCTATCTTTACACTTAGTCTCAATTCACTTAATTCATTTTATCCATTCTAAAAGAGGGGTTACTTGCACTTTCCAAATTCATTGTCAATTCACTTAGCATTTGACCTCTTTCCATTGATATTGGATCTAGTGAATTCAATCCCCCTCTTTTAAATGTAATGCATGAAAGAGGTTGAAGAGGATCCTTTGTGAAACTTTCGCCTCATTTTTGAGGAGAGTAAAGCTTTCCACTTGATCCCCTCCTCCCATTTTCACCATTATAGTAACGAACCGATTTGTATGGTTCGTTATGCATCAAAAGGTCAAAAAGTGGTCATTTCAAAGTTTCACCCGATACTTGACCTGTATTGCGCCAATCACCGCACACAACAAGACCAATACAAATTAATAAAATATCTATTAGATATTATAATATTGACCTTTTTATAAATTAATAAAAACCTAAATATATTAATTCAGGCATATGATTAAAATATATTTTTTATTATTATAAAGTTTAAAATGAGTGGTCAAAAAATTTGTTGACCACCCATAACCGCCTTCTTGTGCACGCATTATGGGCCCACTTGGCATGAATTACCACCATCTACGCTACCTTAAAAACTTTGGGAAATGAAGATTTTTTGGGGCATTTTCATTGTTTCCTCTATGAAAAACCTTTTTCTTTGTCATTGCTCTATAAGAAACCTTGCTTTTTGTCGTTTCTCCTTTCGGTCGACTGAAGCAAGACGATTCTTCTACGCTCCTAGGTAATGCTTGTTCTCTTTCTCCTTGCATATTGGATGTCCAATGATGGTTTATGATCCTTCGTACCTGCATTTTGTTTGTCTATTAATTATTTCTTTGTATGCGGTTTAGGGTTTCATTTCAATGCTCTCATACAGTTCAATAATGGCAAAAAAATTGATTATTTGTTGCTTTTCTTTGAAACCCCTAATTTGTAATCATTTTATTTAATGGTTGTATTGTTATTCTCTACATTGTTTGTGATTTCATCATTTCTCTGAATGGCGTTGACGGTTTCATTACATAAATGACAAAAAAAAAGATTTTTGTTTACTTTTATTTGAAACCCTTGATTTTGTTTCATAAAATTAAATGGATGTACTACTATTTTCTCCATTGGTTTGTATAATGATCATTTGTCTCAATGGAGTCGAGTGTTTCATTTAAATGGTGTCTCTCTGATTATAATGTCAAAATCATTACAGAGAATGCAAAAAAAAAATGATTATTATTATTATTTCAAAACCCCTTCATTATTTATCATTTCACTTAATGGGTGCACTATTATTGCATTCTTGCGTACACGTTATAGACTCACTTGGCACAAATTACTGCCAACTATGTTGCCCTAAAAACTTTGGGAAATGAAGATTTTTTTGGGGCATTTTCATTGTTTGCTCTGCAAAAAACCTTGTTCTCCGCCATTTCTCCTTCAATTTGTCAATATTTTTATTTCAATAATATGTATGTCTGATAATAATATTTAGAATGAGTATATACTCACTATAAATAATATTATCAGGCATACATGTATATATTATTTTAACACAACTTTAATCTTTTCTATTTATTACTTTCAATAAATTTCATTCAAAGTTTTTAAGACACTATACTCACTCTAAATAATGTTAACATGCCTACAAATTTGACTATTCTCAATCACCTTTATTTTTTGTAGGCTCCACATTTATATACAACAACATCATTCAGTTATTAATCATATGAGAAATGAATCTGCATCTAATAGAATATCAGCAATATCTAGTTTCTAATCACATCACAGTTACATCTTTAACTCATGCATCTCGTGCTTTTATTTTGTGTCCTTGTTATATAAAGTTTCCACACACACATACACACATATATAGACAATAGCGATATATGTATATTGTATATATATATGGACAATAACCATATAGCCACAAAACTTGAACAATTTGTTATTGAAATAAAAATATTGACAAATTATTCAATTTTTGTGGCTATATGGTTATTGTCCATATATATATACACATATACATATATGGTTATTATATATATATATGTGTGTGTGTGTGTGTGTGTGTGTGTGTGTGTACATATATATATACATGCATATGTATATATACATACATATGTATATATACATACACACACACACACACACACACACATATATATATACATATACATATATATATACATATATGTATATATACATACCATATATGTATATGTGTGTATATATATATATATGGACAATAATCATATAGCCACAGAACTTGAACAATTTGTTAATATTTGTATTTCAATAATATGTATGCCTGATAATATTATTTACAGTGAGTATATACTTGTTGTAAGCAACAACAAAATTACTATATTTGTGTTTTTATTAAACTTGATGCTTGTTTCAAGTCAATGTTTAATGTTATAAATATTTCAATATAAATTATACTGTTTTCAGTAAACTAGCATTTCTTTCATATATTTCTTTCAATATCTTAGAATTGTATTTCATTCCAAGTTTTCCATTCAATATAGTCGATGTAAATAATATTAACAGGCATACAAATTATACTGTTTTCAATCAACTTAAATTTATTATCAGGCATACATATTATTATCAAGTATACATATTATACTGTTTTCAGACAACTTTAATCTTTTCTGTTTATTACTATGAACTTTATTTTTAGGCTCCACATTTATATACAGCAACATCATTCATTTATTAATCATATGAGAAATGAATCTGCATCTAATAGAATATATGCAATATCTAGTTTTTAATCACATCACAGTTACATCTTTAAGTCCTGCAACTCGTGCTTTTATTTTGTGTCCTTGTTATATAAAGTTTCAAGTTATGTGGCTATATGATTATTGTTATATATATATATATATATATATATATAGAGAGAGAGAGAGAGAGAGAGAGAGAGAGAATAGCATTTTATTTTGTTCAAAGATGTTCAATGATGGATTTGTACTCATTGGTACTTGTAAAAATTGATTTATTTTTTCATCAGTTCTCTCAATTGCATTGAGGGTTTCATTTCAATGATCTTTCTCTATTTATAATGCCCTTGTATGGACCAAAAAATTGTAGAGTCAAAGTCTTCATTATAGTGTGAACTTGACTCCAGTTTCTTTGCTTCATTCAAGTTACAAACAACCTGCAATTATATAAAATCTTCATGGATTACATAATCACACTCTGCACTAAACATAACATCTTTTTTGCATTGTAAAAAATATTAACAAACATATATATATGTATATATATAAATATATATACATATACATATATATACATGTATATATACACATGTATATACATGTATATATATATATGTACATGTATACATGTATATACATATATGTACATGTATATATGTATATACATATATATATATATGTGTGTGTGTATATACATGTATATATGATTAGAAGAAAATTTGAATTATATTTTTTTTTTACTTTAGTTTGTCTATATGTTAGTAATTTGCATTTTTGAAGGTCTTAAGGGAATTTTCAGCCCCTGCAACTGGCGATAAAGCATAGCTAGCGTATTCTCTTTCAAATTTGTGTCTACAACTCTTGGAGACCTTTCCAACAAGATCAACGGCTCCTAATTTTGAGTCCCGAGCAGAAAGTTATGTCTAGTTGAAGTTAGGATAAAATTTGATATAGTTTTTTTTTAAATTTCATAGTTTTTAGATTTTATTATGTAATGAACAAATGTGACTGTTGGACTTCAATTCTCAAGAGGTTTTTTGTGACTCTTAGAATCTCATGAACTTCTATATGTTGGGTTTTTGAATGAAATAGATTAGTTTTTGGCTTGCTTAAATTCTATGATTTCTGGTTCTTGTAACATAATTTACAATACAGCAAGTTCTCACTCAAGTGTTGTCATCTGAATCCATAATTCGGATCAGTGGTATCAGAGCAAGTTTACTCCTGTATGTCATATCACACGTGATCAATATATCAAAGATTGGGCTTGGAAACAAGGAATCCTTCAGACTACCTTCCTTTGAGACGCACACGATCGTAGATGACTAAGTTGCAAACAGATGATGACATTAAAACATTAGTTGAAGATGCACTAGCAAAACAACGTGAAGAAATGATGGAGCAATTCAAGCAAATGCTCGAAAGTCGTGGGTCACAAGCAAACCCACCATTCACAGGGCATACGCCATTCAAGGTGCAAGTGAATTTTGATATACCCACATTCCAAGGAAAGATCGATGCAGATGTTGTTGATGATTGGGTTTTAAAACTGGAAAGATATTTCTTTGTCAATCAGTTCTCAGATGAAGAGAAGATAACTTTCACTCTCCTCAAAGTTGAAAACCATGTGAAAGATTCGTGGGAAGCAAAGCTAGCATCCAGGGCAGCAGAAAATGGCAACACTTTTATTTTTTATCAAAAACCCACATGGGGAGAATTCATGAAGCACTTAAAGGAAGAATATTTTCCTATTGATACATATGAACAAAAATATATGCAGTGGCAATTGTTTTGATAGAAGAAGGACCAAACTGTTCAGGAATATACTAATATGTTTCATGCCTTAACAGCAAAGCTTGGCATCAAAGATTCTAAGAAGCATCAGGTTTTGAAATATCGGAGTGGACTCCACAGGTACATCCAAACTGAAATGGAATTCTTGAAATGGAGACTTTACCTAGTGCATATAAATTTGCTACCAAAATTGAGGAGAAATTCAAACAATAAGGAATGAGAGATAATTTCACAAACAACAGATGGAAGAGTGAAGGTGGTAAAACTGCATGGAAACAAACCTCTAAGGAACCCTCTCCCAATTCACCCACAAAAAAGACATGGAGTATGAAGAAGACACAAGAAAATGGTATGTGGTGTGAATTCCATAAGAGTCCCTCGCATAATACAAAAGATTGTAGAACCATCAAAAGCTTAATGATGGAGATGCATGAAGACAAGGCAGAATCTAAGATGGTAGAAACATGCACAGAAGGAAATCATGAATAGGTCATTGAGGCTGATCCATATGCCATGGTAGCTACTACAAGGATATTGCCCCAGGAGGATGAGGAGAGATTGTTCCATTCACAAATGTGGGTCGGAGGAAAAGCCCTGCACTTTATTGTTGATAGCGGAAGTTAAAAGAAGCTAATATCAACAGAGACTGTGAAGAGACTGAATCTGAAAACAACAACCCACCCGCAACCCTATTCAATGGGATGGGTTAGTCAAGGAAGAGATATCCAGGTGCACCAGCACTGTCGCCTTTCATACTCCATAAAGCCTTTCAAAGATGAGGTAATTTATGATGTGGCTCCCTTAGATGTTTGTGATGTTCTGTTGGGACAACCATATATGTACCAATGACATGGTGTTTATGAGTCCAGGCCTTGCAGTGTGACCATCAGATTACGTGAGCGGAAATACCGAATACCAGAGGTAAGCCCTGCATACACTACCTCCTTGATTAGTGCCAAGCAATGTAAGAGGTTAGTTGCCAAAATGAGAACATTCATTTTATTGATGATTTGTTTTGAAGAAGAAAGGAAATCTGTTTATAATTCCCATACCATCACAAACACCACAACACTACAGAAAAAATCAATGGATCAAATTTTGATGAAATATGACAATTTGTTTAAGCTACCAACTGGGGTACCTACACACTACCAAGTGAGACATACTATTGATTTGATACCAGGAACTCCATTACCTAATGAACTAGTCTACCATTGGTCAGTATTAGAGAGTAATGAGATTAAGAGACAAATACATGAATTGATTGAGAAGGGACATATTCATCCAAGTGCATCACCCTGTGGCAGCCCCATTGTTCTAGCAAAGAAAAAGGATTGAACCTGGAGACTTTCTATTGACTATAGGGCCTTGAATAAAATTTCAGTCAAAAATCGGTATCCACTTCCCCGGATAGATGACCTCTTAGACCAACTTAGAGGGGCCCGATTCTTTACTAGAATTGATTTGAAATCAGGGTACCATCAAGTACCAACTGAATCAGTAGATGTGTGGAAGACAACGTTCAAATCTAAAGAGGGATTGTTTGAATGGCTAGTGATGCCTTTTGGTCTAACTAATGCCCCAGCGAAATTCATGAGAATGACGAATGATATACTTAGACCATTCACTGATTCCTTCGTGGTGGTATATCTGGATGACATACTCATCTTCAGCAAAACTTGGGAGGAACATTTGCAACATGTGGAAAAAATTCTCTCAACCTTACAAGAACATGGGCTTTATGCAAACAAAGAAAAGTGCTCCTTTGGTATGCAGAGCATCAGATACTTAGGATATGTTATTGACAGTGAGGGTGTTCATTTTGATCCAGAGAAGATACAGGTGATTAAGGACTGGCCATCTCCTAGAAATCTCACAGGGTTACGAAGTTTCCTCGGGCTGGCAAACTTTTATTGCAGATTTGTGTTGGGATTTTCCCATCTATCTTGGCCTCTAAATCAGTCATTGAGGGGGGGACACAAGAAAAGTTTAAATGGACAAGTGCTCAACAAGAAGCATTCGAGGGGCTAAAATGAAGGTTATGTTCTGCACCAGCTTTATCTCTTCCTGACCTACAACAGTCATTTGAAATACAAACAGATGCATCAGAATATGCTCTAGGGGCAGTCCTCATGCAGCATGGTCATCTAGTTGCATATCATAGTCAAACCTTTTCTGATATAGTGCGTCGATATGGTACTTACGACAGGGAACTATATGCTATCGTTCAAGCCTGTAAGCAGTGGAAACATTTCATTCTGGGTAAGGAGACTATCATCCACACAGATCACAAACCCCTTCAATTTTTGCAAGCACAAGGGAAGTTGCAGAATGATCGACATCAATGATGGTCAGCATATCTTCAACAATTTCACCTCAATATTCGCCACAAAAAGGGAAGTACTAACAAATTAGCAGACTGCTTGAGCAGGCCTCCAATTGCAGCAATAAGTATGGTTTTGAACTCATGTGGTCATCAAACTGAATCCTGAGCTTTCTTGTATGAGAACGATGTTGAATTTGCAAATGTTTATAATCTATTAGTGAAGGGACAACAAGTAAATGATTTCTATTTGCAGGATGGAATGCTTTGTCACCTTGGCCAAATCTGTGTGCCCAATGTAGAACATAAAAACTTGATATGGGAAGCTCACTATAGTAAGGTTTCTGGTCACTTTGGTATAGGTAAGACTACTGCTATACTCCAGAAGTATTTCTATTGGCCAAAATTATGAAATGATGTTATTTCATATATTCAAGTCTGTACCGCATGTGCTATTGCTAAGCCTGCCAATTGTAAATGTGGGCTGTACTCACCACTTCCTGTTCCTGAAAAACCTTGGCACTTAGTTTCTATGGACTTTATGTTTGGTCTTCCTACCACCAAAAGAGGCCATGATTGTGTGTATGTTGTGGTAGATAGGTTCTTGAAAATGGCAGTAATAGTGGCATGTAAAAAAACCATTTCTACAGAGGACACTGCAAAGCTATTCTTTGAATACATTTGGGTTCATTTTGGTCTACCAAATACCATCATCTCGGTTAGAGACAACAAGTTTCATAGTAAGTTCTGGTCTACCTTATGGGAAAACATGGACACAAAATTGACAAAGTCTACTGCTTTCCACCCTCAAACAAATGGCCAAATAGAGGTAGTGAATCGGATGATCATACACATCCTACGAATGTACCACTCAAAACATCCCTGCACATGGGATGAAAGTCTTCCATATGTTCAGCATAGCTACAACAGGGCAATTCACAGTTCAATTGGCCATAGCCCATTTTAGGTTTGCCTTGGTTATCATCCACTTGCACCCATGGACGTTTCCATACCACTTATTCAACCTGATCTGGTTCCACATGTTGGTAAGGAGGAAGATAAGGTGGCCTAGTTCATCGATAGAATTCATCATCTACAACAAGTAGTTAATGAAATTTTGGAACACACCAATAACAAGTATAAGGAGAGACACGATGAGTATCATACTCCTCATAATTTTCAAGTTGGGGACAAGGTGTGGTTGCATATCCAGAAGGAACTATAGACGTATAAAAATGACCACATTCCTAAATGAATATTTTATGTTCATTTCTCTATTTAATTAAATTATCCACATTCCTCTATTTTATTTTATTTTTATCGATATACATTCCTCTATTTTATTAAGTAAATTACTCAATTTATTTAAATAAAATTCACTATACCCATTTAATGAATAAATCATTTTATTCAATTAAATCCCTTCTATCCACTTTTAATTAAATTCAAATTTAATTAAATAGTTATCCTAAATTGAATAAATCCAATTTATTTAATTTCCCCAAATTGCAACCAAATTGAATGAAAATTACTTTATTTCAATTAAATCCTATTATCCCCCCATCCACTTGCAAAATCCCAAACCCCTTCCTAATCCCTTCTAGAATCTTCTAATCGCTCTAATTAACCTAACCCTCCTCTAAATTTTGTCACATCCCTAAGCAAAGGGAAGTCACTTCTCAAAAACCTTAAAGTCTTTGATAACCATTAAAGGTTTTCAACCTTCAACCACTAAATCCTTAAAGTCTTTGAAAACCATTAAAGGCTTCCAACCTTCAACCACTTAATCCCTAAAGTCTCCAATAACCATTAATGGTTAATTCAAACCTTCCCACATGGTTAAAACATTTGTTTTGACTCAACCTCTATCCAACCCAAGGGTCTCATTAGGCCTTTAATGCTTTGACCATGATTATCTCTTAATCATTTGCACAAAGGTTTATCCTTGGATTAACTCTTAATCTAGTGGGTAAGCCTAACTTAGACTTGACCCTTAGCCTTTAGATAACCATGAGGTCTTCTCAAGCCTTTAATGCCTCCAACCTCTTCTCTCAACTCAATCCTATGTTGACACTTGTCACCATTTCATTGATACAAATTGTGCACATGGATCCCCAACTTTCAAACTTGGCCCTTGATTAAACCTTTCAATCTTGACCATCCATTGCCCTGTTTGTGCTATAAATGGAGCTCTCATTCCTCCATTCTTAACAATCATCTTTCAAATTTGAAGCATCAAATTTATGCTCAAATTCTTTCAAGCTTTCATTTCATATATGCTCATTTAGCCTCTTTTAGATCATAAATTAGACTAATATGCATGCTAGAGTAATTTATTTATCATTTTAATTCAATCATAGATTAAATATAGTATGCTAGGATAGTATTCATACTAACCTCGTCATCTTATCATTTAGTTTATTGCATTTTTAGCATCATACATAGCTTACAACACATCTCATACTAAAATCAATTAAAATCTCTCTCGTTCTCATATTTGCCATCCCTAAACCATTTTGCTCAGTGATCTGAGAGCAAAAATGTTGGTTTGAGGGACATTGTGAGATAGAGAACCATGGGACCCTCCTTGGGAAGCTGAGTAACACTACGTTACTCCATAGCTTGCATCAAGAAGTCCTGTGTGTGTGTGTGGATTGGTATTTCTCGTATTTTTCACGTTTTAAGTTTTATTCGCCCACTTTTCCCACATACATTTCTGGTGCCCACCGTGGGGCTAGACCCCATATAACAAATCGTTTTTTCAAATTGATCACTTTTGCAGGTCCGCAGGAAACAGGAATCAGCGCGTCGAAAACATACAGTAGCGCATCTGCCTAACAGTCTAGCGCTTCTAGCCTACTGTTTAGCGCGTGGGCTCTCTGTTTTAGCACGTGAAGACCTTTTCTTAGCGCATGATTTTGTTTAACAATTTTTCTTGTAGGTCTCAACACGGGCATAACACAGAGTAGCGCATCGACCCAACAGATTAGCGCATCCAATCCACTGTTCAACACGTGGAGACCATCATCTAGCGCGTGCAGTTCAAACATTAGCGCGTGACCTCCGTTAAGTTTTTCCTGTAGGCCTCAACGCGAGATAAAAATAGAGTAGCGCATCCGGTTAACATCCTAGCGCATCTAGTCCACTGTTTAGCACATGGAGTCTATCATCCAGCGCGTGAAGTCAATCTTTTAGCGCATCAAAACACTAATATTTTCCTGTAGGTATCAACGCGGGAGAAAAACATAATAGCGCATTGGAAAAACAGCTTAGCGCATTGGGGGCACATAATAGCGCGTAGGGGCTTTTTCTTAGCGCATAGACATCATTTCTTAGCGCATAGAGTTGCCAGAGCCAAAAATTTATGACAGAGTCAAAAATTAGGTTTGTGGGAGACATAATATATATGGAGTATAAGTGACATTTTCTCTTCTCTTTTCTCTTTCTTATACTTTAAGTTATATTCCATATATACTTTCAGGATGTTTGAGAGGGGTTTCAGACCTCTAGGAGTTGTAATGCAAAATCTAGTTTTTGGAAGATCTTCCAAATTTTAGACTTAGACAAATTTCAGGGCATTTCAGGACCAGGATTGTAAAATTTGTAACCAAGATCAGAATTTAGGCTTGTGTAAGCCCACACTAACATTTGATCACTTACTATATGCAGGTTCTAATATTTTTTGTGCAGGGGAAGGAGCAAGTTTAGAGGCTTTAAGTTTCTTTTTTTACTTTCTTTCAACAAAAGTTGGTTAAAAAGAACTCACTCTCCTTTTTTGCACAAATTAAAATAAACCTCATCATTTCATTTGGATGCATAAAATGAACTTCATGCCTTCCTTTTTGGTGTTTTAAAAGAAAATTCATCTTTCTTTATTGCATGGTAAAAAGAACAACAAAGCAAACCTTTCATTCCTGCAAGTTAGGAAAAACACTTCATTTTTGGAAGCTCTAAAAAAACCAACAATCTTTACTTTGGCAAAAAAATTTTAAAAGAACCTCACCATCCTTTGGTGTTTAAAAGGATTCACTTCATTTTGCAAAGTAAAAGAACTTCATCTTCATTTTGTGCAAGGCAAAGAGGGAAATTTTTTCCCTATCGACTTTAATTTTGTTGACCAAAAATCACGATTTACTTTTGTTGACCAGGCTTGTTTTACAAAAGTTTTGGAAATACACACTTTGCTATGAAGGGTTAAAAAGAACATCATGCTTGTTGGAGCAACATCTCCAAATAGAAGTTAGCAAATCATTGTCTTGAAGGCTAAAAAGAACAACTTGATTGCCTTGTCTCGAAAGTGGAAGGTATATGCTCTCCCCATAACTGGGTGACCAAAAAGCCAAACCACTCTTAAGCTTTCTGTACTTCAAGCATTTAAATCCTTTAGCAGGCCTGCCTTCCCGAGGGGTTGAAAAACTCTTAAAGCCATTCTTTGGCCAGTGTGAAGGGAACGACCTAAGTGGGGAACGACTTTGATGCCAAGTATTCCAACCCACTATAATCAAAAGTGGAAAGTGACGAAAGTCTTTTTCAACGGTTGCGCGCAGCAATTAGCCTTCCCCCAGTATCCTTGCGATACGTAAAGCCTTTGTTCTAAAGGTTGGGAAGCCTCCTGAAGGAGTTTATCACTGACGACCGAACAGGAAGCCTGATTATGAACCTTAGAAATAGAAACCTTGAACTGAGTCAGTCGCCAAACATTGGCAATATCATAGTGCAAGGGTGGGGAAGAATCCACCCCCAAGATTACTCACCATATATCTCCCAAGATAACTACTCAACTGTGAAGCAATTCACTTTGAGTTAAATTCTGGCAAAAAGCAAAAAAACGGGTGCCCCCTAGGGGGTGACAAGGCTGTTTGAGCTGACGGAGTATCGAGACTAGTGGGCTATGATATTGTCAATGACCTTTGAATAAAGAGTCTATCTGATGTGTCTTTTGTTGTAAATCAAACCAGTGATAACATCGAGGATTTGAACACATCCTCAAAAGAATATACACTCAATGTTTAGCATTAGGATGATCATTGTCTTCATGTGTGCTATGTATTCTTGTCACAAATGTTAAAATATCTTGCAAAGTATCCAACAATCAAACTCAAAAGTCAGTTCAAACAAGGAAAAATCATAAAGTGGAGAAGATTTCCATATCCAACAAAACATCTTTTGAGATGGCCTTCCGTATCCTCCACTATTCTAATTCAAAATCAAGAGAAAAGCACAAACTCAAATGATCCTACTCCAAGTCAAGATCAAGATCAAGGAATCTCTTCATCCTCCAAATCTATCTTAGGTCCTTTCATTCCTCAATCGAATTCTCCATCCCTTCCATCCATCTTGGGTCCTTACTTCCCTCCATCCACAAATCCATCACCTCAAATGATCCATAAGAAAGATCAATGAGGAGCACATCTTTGAAATTCTTTCAATCCTCTATCTAAACATCTTTCCAAAACTTCTTCTATCATTTCCTCTATCTATTTTGGGTCCTTCTGTCCCAAAATTCAATTTTCCTCCATCTCTTCATCACTTCTCAAGTACCAACACTCATCCTGAATACATTTCCCTCTATCCTTGCACAAATCTTCAAACATTCTATCTATTATCCAACACCTCTTTTCTATCCTTCCATCCCTATCATTCAATCCTTTGCATACATCCTTCATCTGTGAAATAGGCATTTGTGTCATTTTGTCACATACTTGCCCATGCTCGAATCTATTGTTCAGTCCTTTTCCTAGATATCTATTCATGAAATGCTTCAGAATCTGAGGTTGTTCCTCTTTAACATTTTTCTTTTGGTTGGGATACACACTCAATCCAGAAAAGAACCACTTATCGTATCTTGGTACCGACATCTTTTGATTACTATATCTCATACACTTAATCGATTGCTCTAAAAATCATTGTGATCTCTTAAATTGAAGACATGGCTAGTGAAAAATCTAAAATCTTGCTTCAGTGCCACTGTAATTATCAGACCCATGTAAGTTTCATCACTTACAAGCCAATGCAAGAAAAATAAAGAGAAAAAAATATATATATATATCAAAAGCATGAGCAAGAAAATGAATATCAAGAAAAGCAAAATGCAATGAAATGCAATATCAAAATGATTGGCTATGGGAACATGCAAGTAACTCCATCGGGGCTATGGACGCCTGGCTGGCAATGGAGCAATATTTGTGAGATTACAGCGATAACCTCGTTGGGGCTATGGATGCTCGCTGGCAGCGAGGCTCTATCCAGGATGCTTTTGAAGTTAAGGTAACTCATGTAGCTAGCCATGTTGGATTCTGAAGATTACAATGATCATATGAGCCAGAATGAACCCACTTGCACACACATGGGTAATCAAAGAACTAAGTACCTTGATCCAGTTTGGGATTCTTCTTCCCTTTTGAGTTTGCTTCCTAGTTGCTAGAAATGTTCAGTTGAATTTTCCAGAGGTTCTAAGTGTGGGTTGGATCTCTATCTTTGAAAAGTTCGAGAACACTTATTCAGATGGTGCTAAATATTATGACAATCTTACATATCACCTTTTTGCAAATGGAAACCTCTATGCTTGGGGGCAAAGTTCATCTACTCTATTTTTCCTACCATATCTCCCAAATCCTCTAATCCATATCCCTTATCCTATCTATTCATTTCTTCTATCCTCCAATTCTTTCTACAATCTTGCTTCACTCTAATCCATATCCTTATCCTATCTATTCATTTCTTCTATCATCCAATTCTTTCTACAATCTTGCTTCACTCTAATCCATATCCCTTATCCTATCTATTCATTGCTTCCATCATCCAGTGCTATCTATATCCTATCTCTATCCATATCCCCTTTTTCATCCTTGATCTTGATCAAAACTATGGACAACAAATCTATATCCACCTCAATGGTTCAGTCATCCATTCATCCATTCCTTATCTTGATATACATTGGGGCAACCAAATACATCTTTCTTCTAATCCAAAAACTCAAAAAAATCAAAATATCCAAAAACTCAAAAAAATCAAAATATCCAAAAACTCAAAAAAATCAAAATATCCAAAAACTCAAAAAAAATCAAAATATCCAAAAACTCAAAAAAAAATCAAAATATCCAAAAACTCAAAAAAAAATCAAAATATCCCAAAACTCAAAAAAATCAAAATATCCAAAAACTCAAAAAAATCAAAATATCCAAAAACTAAAAATCGACAAAAATAAAAAAAATCAAAACAAAAAAAATCAAAGCATGAACACATGGACCATCCATCAAATCAAATCAACAACAGGAAAACTCTCAAAGTCTGCAATGAAACTTATCACATGTCTTGTTAATCAATTCATTACTCGAAATCAACATCAACATCAAACATGTCTTATACAGGGATAGGTACACTCGAAACTAGACAGATCAGTCTTATACGGGGTACTCACTCTTTGAAACTAGACATTTCTATCAATCATCAAGTCTTGATAATCAATCCATCCATCAAACATCATTTTTTACAGAGTGACAAACAAACCATTAAAAACTTTTCTCAAGCTAAATTTGTGCTAAAACAAAAGTTGTCGGAATCCTAAACGAATCGCACGATAAAGGACGTCTCTCCTATCATAATCCGGAAAATCTCATCATCAGTATCAACAGAATCCTTTACCATCTTACGGATTTTTATCTCAAAAACACTTGTTTAAAACTTTCAAATTGTCAAATCCAGTTTCCAGATCGGGAAGCTTTTATCCATATCATTTGACACGCTTTGTCGTGAAGGGACAGCTAAACCTTCACTCTGATAAAGTAAGATTTGAAATTTTCAAAAACAAGAATCAACTAAATCCAAACCAATCAAAGGAAACCATTGATCACTCATGCATGACTAATCCCCTTATTCTGAGAAGAAAGAAATTTTATCGTAACATCACGTTGAAGAAACAACAACCTAGTTTTTCCAAATTCATCAAGAGAAATAAGTTTTTATACATCAATCATCAACCAAATCATAACAATGACATCAATCAATATGACTGCTGGATTTTGTTCTAGTTAGCCTTATCTTTATCAATTGATGGTAGTACAGGGTTCACAAATCATATTGTACATATCATATCCACCCATCTGAGACATCACCAGAAATTCACAAATGCTTATCAATCTTGGACATACTTAGTGTAGTCACTGTCCTTGGTTTATCTGAAACAATTATCCAAATAATATCCCACCATGGCTTGGTGATCAGAATACATATCCATATCAAAGTAGTATCAACGACAAGGGGCAAAATCTTGACCTCGCTTGGGGCATTTCGCCTTCAAGATTTTCAACATCAGACCAAAAACGTAGCAAGACAACAAGGATCAAAACAACCAACAAATGCCAAATGACAATGCGAGAAGGCTAAACATCACGAACTTGAACTGATTTCAACTGAACAAAGATCTATTTTGCAAGATGTTTTAATTGACAAGAATACATTTCCAATAGCATGCATGATTACTTATGGTTGTTAATTTTTGCTTATCATATCTCCTAAGTGACTCAAGGATGTCTTATGACTAGAGAAGCAAGGAAGGAATGTGATGTTTTATTTGTCTTCTATCTGTGAGTGAAGTCTTTTACCATGCAAATTTGTCCTATGGAGAAATCAGGTGGCATATCACTGAGGACATTTCGGATTTGTATGGGACAAAGGTTAACTCTTGTCTATTTATGCAATACGCACTCAGGTCGTCCTGGTTCAATTATACCTTGACGCTTGTGCTATCTTGCAAAATCAAATATCATGTAAATTTTTCTCAGGTCATTATGGTTCAATTATACCATTATGCTTGTATAAATTTTCAACATATCCTAAACAAATCAATGCTCAATGATGATATCTACAAAGAAAGCAAACAAATGGCTATATCGGATGGCAAATGCAGGACGAGGATGCTCCAAAAAAAAAAAAAAAAAAAAAAAAGAAAAGCATTAGTTGCATATCATTTTAACATAGTTGCATATCATTTTAAAATTAGTTGCATATCATATCATACATCTCATTTTCAAAATATCATTCATCATTCATCATTGCATCCCTCACATGCATATCTATCACATCATCATGGAATCTTTCTTCACTTTCATATCTTCTATCATTCTTCTAAACTATCTTCATCATTCTTCTAAACTATCTTCTATCATTCTTCCAAACTATCTTCATCATTCTTCTAAACTATCTTCATCATTCTTCCAAACTATCTTCTATCATTCTTCTAAACTATCTTCATCATTCTTCCAAACTATCTTCTATCATGTCTTATACAGGATATATCGTTCCTGAAACCAGATGTTTTGATCAGCTCTTATACAGACGGTATCATTCCTAAAACCAGACGCTCAATCATCCATATCTTATACAGGTGGTATCATTCTTGAAACCAGACGCTCGATCATCCATGTCTTATACAGGAGGTGTCATACCTGAAACAAGACTTGCTCTCATTCCAATCAATCTAATCAATCTTATCAAACCCATGCATGCCATCACTATCTACTCTTCCATCTTTCAAACAACATTCTTCTTCTTTCGAGCGATCATTCATGCTTTGTGTGCACGAACGATCTCCTGAGGGGGCATTATCATATCAAATCTCAAAACAAATCCAATATCAGTTTCCACATCAAAACAAAGATATCAAAATCAAACTTACATCAACAACATGAAACAAATTTGCTCATCTACATCAAGTTCAAAATCCTATCATTTCATATCAACTTGTAACACAACTCAAGTTCTCAAAAACCATATCAAAACTTGTAAAACAACTCAAGTACCAAAATCACATAAACTTGTAAAACAACTCAAGTTTCCCACCCATATCAACTTGTAACACAACTCAAGTTTCCAACCCATATCGGCTTGTAATACACATCAGGCTTCCCACATCGAACTTGAAATAGAACACGCAAATAAATCATATTTTGATCAGAACAACACATTGATATCTACATAACTTGAAATATCTCACATCAAAACAAGTTATACCGACACTCATATTGGACAACTACAGCACGACACAAATATCGAATCTGGGGCATCACACATCACATTAAATCTGGGGCACAACTGGCAAATCAAAAAAGCGACAAAAAAATTGCATTAGATCATAAATCATGATAAAGCATCATTTTCTTTGAAATAACATGTGCACACACGTCACTTCAAAGAGGGGCAAAATGTAGACTTATAAAAATGACCACATTCCTAAATGAATATTTTATGTTCATTTCTCTATTTAATTAAATTATCCACATTCCTCTATTTTATTAAGTAAATTACTCAATTTATTTAAATAAAATTCACTATACCCATTTAATGAATAAATCATTTTATTCAATTAAATCCCTTCTATCCACTTTTAATTAAATTCAAATTTAATTAAATAGTTATCCTAAATTGAATAAATCCAATTTATTTAATTTCTCCAAATTGCAACCAAATTGAATGAAAATTACTTTATTTCAATTAAATCCTATTATCCCCCCATCCACTTGCAAAATCCCAAACCCCTTCCTATTCCCTTCTAGAATCTTCTAATCGCTCTAATTAACCTAACCCTCCTCTAAATTTTGTCACATCCCTAAGCAAAGGGAAGTCACTTCTCAAAAACCTTAAAGTCTTTGATAACCATTAAAGGTTTTCAACCTTCAACCACTAAATCCTTAAAGTCTTTGAAAACCATTAAAGGCTTCCAACCTTCAACCACTTAATCCCTAAAGTCTCCAATAACCATTAATGGTTAATTCAAACCTTCCCACATGGTTAAAACATTTGTTTTGACTCAACCTCTATCCAACCCAAGGGTCTCATCAGGCCTTTAATGCTTTGACCATGATTATCTCTTAATCATTTGCATAAAGGTTTATCCTTGGATTAACTCTTAATCCAGTGGGTAAGCCTAACTTAGACTTGACCCTTAGCCTTTAGATAACCATGAGGTCTTCTCAAGCCTTTAATGCCTCCAACCTCTTCTCTCAACCCAATCCTATGTTGACACTTGTCACCATTTCATTGATACAAATTGTGCACATGGATCCCCAACTTTCAAACTTGGCCCTTGATTAAACCTTTCAATCTTGACCATCCATTGCCCTGTTTGTGCTATAAATGGAGCTCTCATTCCTCCATTCTTAACAATCATCTTTCAAATTTGAAGCATCAAACTTATGCTCAAATTCTTTCAAGCTTTCATTTCATATATGCTCATTTAGCCTCTTTTAGATCATAAATTAGACTAATATGCATGCTAGAGTAATTTATTTATCATTTTAGTTCAATCATAGATTAAATATAGTATGCTAGGATAGTATTCATACTAACCTCGTCATCTTATCATTTAGTTTATTGCATTTTTAGCATCATACATAGCTTACAACACATCTCATACTAAAATCAATTAAAATCTCTCTCGTTCTCATATTTGCCATCCCTAAACCATTTTGCTCAGTGATCTAAGAGCAAAAACGTTGGTTTGAGGGACATTGTGAGATAGAGAACCATGGGACCCTCCTTGGGAAGCTGAGTAACACTACGTTACTCCATAGCTTGCATCAAGAAGTCCTGTGTGTGTGTGTGGATTGGTATTTCTCGTATTTTTCACGTTTTAAGTTTTATTCGCCCACTTTTCCCGCATACAGGAACGATTACAGGGTACCAATAGGAAGCTTCGTCCTCTGCGTTATGGGCCATACACCATCATCAAGCAAGTTGGTGATAATGCTTTTGAGCTTAATTTACCTCCATTTCTAGGTCTTCATCCAGTCTTCAATGTGGAACTCTTGAAGCCATATTTGTAATGACCCACCTTGTTCAACCCAACAAAATTTGACCATTCTTTTTTTTTTTTTTTAATTTAATCATTTGTGTTTGATTCAATTGCATACTCTAGGCATCCATCCATTTAGATTAGGCATTCATCCATCCGGGATGAGCATCTAACCATACGGGTTAGGCATCTATCTATACGGGACATAAGATTTCATCTATCCAATACAGGATAGGCATCTACCCATACGGGGTAGGCATCTATCCAATCGAGATAGGAGGTGCTCTGGCCAGAGACTTAGACTCATCGGGACCATTCAGGTCCTGAGCCACTCACTAAGTACTACACTCTTCTAATAGGAGTGCATTGTTAGGTCCCAGAGATAACTGAGAGGGGGGGTGAATCAGTTGTCAAATAAATTTAAACCAAAAACAATTTAACCAACTTAATGCTTAATATCAGTAAACTAGTTAAGTATGCAGGTAGACAGTTATAACAGTTAATTGCTATACCGGTAAGGATTAGTGCATTAAACATAAACACAAAGTCATCCACAACATATAACACCAATATTTGTACGCGGAAACCCTATAAGGGGAAAAACCATGGTGGGAAACCTTACCCACAATCAGATGATACTACTGTAGATAGTAAGTGTACATAAATAGGGTCTACACATGCAGAAAGGCCAACAGCCTAGAGCTCACTGCTCAATCACAAAATGGGAGTCACACTGACTACAGTTGGATGGTTAAATCCAATAAGAATGTACTGCACAAAATAGCATCTTCATATGTTGGATTCAGTACCGGTGTAATGTTGATATGCTTCCACAAAAACCCTCCTTCAATCTTCAAATGATGTCTGTGTGTATAGCTCTACTTAATCTCACATATACCTTCACACAATCTTTTTTGCATTCCACATTTGATCTTACAAATAAGATTTTACATTTATACCATAACCTAAGACCAATTTTAGTAGGTTGGCTCTACAAGATATTACAATAAAACATTTTACAAACAATATAATATCCGATGCAATAACCGATTGAACATGTCAGCTTAATGCATTTACAACAATAATTAATCATCTCCATAGCGTGCCATGTTGATCTAGAAAAGATAAACCTGCCGGTGTAACCCTAGACCTATTTGCCGGTAACATCAAATATGCAACTATGAATATACCAATGAACAAAATTCCAGGACAAGATGTCCAAATGATGTCTTCGACATAACCATGTGTTTTCCATGCCATTCCAAGTGTCGGTGATCATTATATCTTGCCGGTGTACCAGATACCAGTAACTGTGCAATAGTTACTTGCTTGCCGGTGAATGTTGTTGGATCTCCAAAGTGCTAGTGTTTTAGTAGGTGTTGACATCAATGACAAAACCATACCAAAATACCAACAATCTCCCCCTTTGGCATTGATGGAAACACAAAATGGAAAAACCATCAAAGTGCCAAAACATAAATAACAAGTACCAAAAACCAACAATCTCAAAAAAAGATTATAACCAGAAAGTAATAATCTCTCCTAAACAAAAATCTCTCCCCCTGGGAGCAACATGTGTTTTCCAAAGTTTTTCCATACCAATCTCTCCCCAAAAAATAATAAAGATAATGTGTTTTTCCATAGATATCTCCCCCCCTTTGACATCAAATGCCAAAGTTACAATAAAACCAAGTTCATATACAAAATACCAATCAATTCAGTATAGCAACTACTCCTCCTGAGAAGTAGCTTCCTCATCAAAGACCGGAATAAAAGATTTCTCTGTTAATTCTGCTGGTTGATGACAATCATCAACAGTCTAAGTCTCTACCATTTGTGGTATGACTTCAAGCTGATCTCTGAGATATTCAAAAGTCTCCTTAGGCAAAGGTTTAGTGAAAATATCTGTAATCTGCTCTTTAGTATTCACATAAACTAGTTTTGTCTCCTTTGCTTCATCTTTTTCCCTTAGAAAATTCAGTTTGATAGAAACATGTTTGGTTTTAGAATGTAATACCGGATTCTTAGATATATCAATTGCTGCAGTGTTATCACAATAGATAGTAATAGGTTCCTTGCATTTTACCATTATGTCTTTCAACATTTACTTATGTTGGCATTATGTGAATCGATATATGGACATAATGACATTGTATGTTGTCATTGATGTCAATATGTTGAAGAGGTATGAACCGGCATTTGTGCCAAAGTGAAGCGGTGTGCTTGTTCAAGGTGAACTAGCATACGGTTATGGGAACTGGCACATGGAAGCATTGTATGACTACCAGTTGGTAGTCTCAACTTCAGGGTTTCCAATTGAAGTGCTTCAAGTCTGTATGGCTCAACTGGTGACATTGTGTGATGAGTTAGCATTGTAATGAAGAACATATCATGTTGCCACGTCAGCCTTGTGCGCGTGAAGGATCTTGCATAAAGGAGATTGTTCCTATCTACCTTGGTAATGTGTGAAGTCTATAAAAGGTGATAACGTGTGATGGGTTATCAGCCGCCATGAAATCGGTGGAAAACAAATGATGGAGAATTCTTGAGATTAGATCAAGACTGTTGCATTCAATATAGTATGATCAACGGTCAGCATTGAACCATTTGAATTCCTTAACCTAATAGGTCTAGGGTTTAGGGTTTATGCTACCGACCTGTCTGTTATCCTATAAGGTCGATGTTGTGACTCTTTCGGAGGTTGTTGGCAAAAGTTGTGTGTGAGTATCCAAGAGAAGGGATACATGATTCTTGCCAGACCAGAGGAGAGAAGTGATACCTACAGAGTGTAAGTGTAGAAGGTGAAGAGGAGCTTAAGTGGATCTGCATTGGCATTGAGTGTTGTTACTAGATCATTGAAATACCTATTGATCTCTAACCACCTCAACAGTTGGAAAATCCCCTTACAGGGTAGCCTTAACTGGCTTGTTGTAAATCCCTTAAGAGGGTAACTCAAAGTTAATGAGATCTGGAAAGCTAGAGAGCTCTAGAAATCCTTTAGCTATTGACTTCTTGAAATCCTCTAACAAGGTAACCTGTAACAAGGTTTAACCCTTAATCGGGTATTGTAGCCATCCCTTAACCAGGTGATCCCTAACAGGATCAATTCCTAACATAACCTATTGTATTTGTCTTTAACAGGACAAGGCTCCTAATAGAGCAGACTTCCAAAGAGTTCAACAACAAGCTTGTGGGTATTCATCCCCAACGTGGTTTTTCCTAGTTGGGTTTCCACGTGAAAAATATGTGTGTCATGTGTGATACTTTTATCTTGTGATGCTTTGTTATTACCTATTAAGCATATGATGGTTATGTGTTTTATGCCTATCAATAAAACATGTTGAACTAGCTGTTGTGAAGATATGATGATAGATTACTTGTTCATAAATAAGGGTGAAATGGTAGTGTAGTTCTAAGTTAAGTGGAAAGCCAAGTGAGTAAACGGTTTATGATTGTTTTAGTTGTTCTGGGTTTTACTGGTTGCACTCTGTTTCAAACTGGTGTCACTATTTGCCAGTCATTTGGAGTAATCCTTGTTGAACCGGTTTAGGACTGTATTTTGTTTGTACTGATTCACCCCCCCCCCCTCTCAGTGCCGGTTTGGTACTATTTGCTCATCATTGAGTTATCAATTGGTATCAAAGCTTCCTCCAGGTCCTCTGTGTTGTAAGCTTAACCGCTTGAGGTAAAGATCCCAGTCAAATGATGAAGAGGGAAGTGATAAGTCGGTGTATTGACATATTTTTTATCATGACTCTTAGGTTTTTGGTATCTTTTGGGTTGCATTGTGATAGTAAAATATTGTGAATTGACTATATGTAATCCATGTTTTAAAACTCAACTTAAGAAATCATGTTTGAACCTTGTCTGTTAATTCCTGCAGCCATGCCAATTTATTCCTGCAGCCAAATGGTTTGTCCCTGTGATATGCAGATTATTTAGGATGATTTCATATATGAGTTAATGAATGTATTAGTTAAGTAAGCTACATATGCATGTCCTTGTATATTGTTTCTGTTTTAGTGCAGATAATAATTGATGTTGCGGTGGAGAATTTTCTTTCACGCCTAAGGACTGGAGAATCATGTTCAGATAGCTGGAGGTCAAATTGAAGGAGATTCAAGCGAGCGCAATCTATGGCATAATCAGAGCAGTTGTACTTCACCATGGGAGTTTAACTCCGGTGCATGTTTAATTTGCAAGATATCTCTTTGGCATGCAAAGACTGTGGTTCGGTTTCAGATCCACAGTTCCTGCAACCAAGCTCTCTGTTATCCCCTTCATTTGATAGCTATCTGCCTCTTCTTCTGGGCATAACTAGAGTTGTCCATTGTAGTTTATCTTTTCTTTATAATAAGTTCTTCTTTCTTTTCTGAGAGTTAGATAGAATGGAAAGGGATTGAGCAGAGTTTTTGTCATGCATTCTGGATTTTTCTCTTTTAGAATATGTAATCATCTTTCAGGAAAAATGAATAAAAATATGTTATTCTGATCTACTAATAGTTCTTTGCTGAGAGTTTGATATCACTCATCCAAGGGGTCCCACTTGGTGAGTGATCCTGTGTTTATGATTATTGAAGTTAGTTTTTACTTAGTTGCAGTAGAAGTTCATGACTGGACTGTTCCTGCAGCCACTGGAGCCCCCTTGGATGAGTGATCCTGTGTTTATGATTATTGAAGTTAGTTTTTACTTAGTTGCAGTAGAAGTTCATGACTAGACTGTTCCTGCAGCCACTGGAAATAGATCCTTTGACTGTTCCTGCAGCCAAGGCAAAATGGTGTGATTCCTGATATTTTTATTAGATCATTTCAGCAGAGTTTTGTAAAGCTTTCATTTAGCCTTTTATGATTTCCATTCCTACCTTTCCTGCAGTAATTAAAAATAATCATTTAAGGAGCTTAGTGCATATATATTGCAGACCCATTTCAAGTTTTACGTTCCTGGATTGACAACTAAATGAACACCAGCCATGAGAATAGTAAACTCTACCATATGAATGTCCAAACTTCGGATTGAGATTTGAATTAGAGGAATTATTATTGTCATTATAGTTGGGGTAGACATTTTTGGTGTCGTTGTCGGGGATGCTATCAAGCTAAGAGCTTTTTATGTTTATTTTAGTTTCTAGTTAATTGTTTGAATTTCATGAATCTGTATGCATAATAGAAGAAGAGATGTCAGAGGTAGATTTTTGCCCATTCATACTATTCATGTAGAAGATAGTTTTCTAGATATAACCCCTTTTTCAGAGCAGTATCAAGTCCCACAAAATTTGAATTACCCTGAATCTGAATTTCCAGAAGGTAGTCTTCAGTTCCTTTTTGGTCCACAAGAAGAAGAATTGCCTATTGTAATAACCCCCACAAGTCCAATACAAGGGAACCCACCTCCTGTTGGAAATAATCCACCACCACCACCTGTTCCAACATTTGAGTTTCCCATCTCTGACCAGCATGATAATGCTAACCTCAAGAACATTCCAGCATCTTCACTTCCTAAATTCTATGGGTTAGTCATAGAGGATCCAGATACATTTCTGTTTGAGTTTGATGTTCTCTGAAGGAGTTTTGACTATACTACGGATGCCCATAGACTCAAACATTTTCTAGCCACTTTGAAGGAGTCATCCTTGAGATGGTTTATGAGCTTGGGTAGTAGCACAATCAATACATGGGATGAGATGAAATGGTTGTTTCTTCCAAAATACAAAGATTATTGTAGAGGCACTGATCGTCATGGGGATGATATCTTTAGAATGACACAAACTGAAGATGAGAGCCTTGAGGATTATCTAGAAAGGTTTTTGTTTAGTGTCAAGAAGTCCAAGCATAGTACTCTGAATGAAGATTCCCTCAAATTGATATTCTTGAGGGGTATTAGTGATGAATGCACTGATTCCTTAGATCTAATGGGGGGAGGTGACATTACACAGTCTACTTGGGCTAAAATAGGACAAATTTGAAATAAGTATTCCAGATCTACTTCTAAGAAGAATAGGAGATTTAAGCCAGGAGCACTATCATCATCATCTGGAAATGGAGTTTCTAGGTTGAAACTTAGCCATTTGTTAAAAGATTTTAGGGAGGATATTATAAACAATATGGCTACTCAGTTGGATACATTGGCAGCTAAGAAGAAGCATGAGGAAACTGATACATTTCCTGCAGAATTTTGTCCTCATTGTAAGTAGCGGAAGAAAGATTGCAGATGTAAGATGGTTGCAATGTTGAAGTACCTGATTTCAAACCAATTCAAGGGGAGGATGAACAAGTCTTCTATGTTGCTCAGAGAAGACCAAATTTTCAGAGACAAGGTATGCCACCTGATCCACTTTCCTTTTCCGGTTATAGTGGTAATTCTTATGCACCAAATAACCAATGGCAACCACAGTATTCTCAAAATTTTGGTAATTATCCACATCTGTATGGATCACAAGGCCAAGGACAGCAATTTGCTAATCAAATCCCCCAGTGGCAGCAGCCACAGGGAAACTGGCATCCACCTCAAGGTGCAGGGAACCAATTTCAAGGGAATTGGCAACCTACCTCTCAATGGAAGGGAAACCCATCATGGTCATCCCAATCTTCTAGATATCAGCCCCTTGCTCAGCAGCCACAACCTCCTACTTTAATGCCACATCCTATAGCCATAGCACCACCTCCCAAGCCAACACAGCTGCCTACTCAACCATCGCCTAATCTAAATATAAAATCTCAGCAACAACAACAAGCTTATTCAACTGATGCTAACCAATACCCAGCCTATTCTTTATCACTAGATGATATTCACCTCCGATCTGGAACAACACTACCTTATCCCTCTCAGCCAGTTATTACTGAGGTACAAGAAGAGCAGCCAATCTCTGATCCTAAAGATGTAATACCTCAGAATCAAATATTACCACCATTTTCCCAAAGATTGAAAGACAAAGAAGTTTCAATTGATCAACAACAAAGCTTTGATATTCTTGATCAACTGAAGCACATTTGTGTTAGAATTCCATTGCTCCAAGAAATAAAGGATGTCCCAATATATGGTAAAGCATTGAGAGAGGCATGCCTAAAGAAACCTGGTAGAAAGAAAAAGGATCCACAAATAGTTCATGTTATGGGTCAATTGGTTGATATTATGTTAGGAAAAATTGGTATTCCAAAGTATTATGATCCAGGCAGTCCTGTTGTGAGTATAGTCATTAATGGTAGTCAAATAAAAAATGTTTTAGTTGATCTAGGGGCAGCCATTAATGTAATGACAAGGGAAGTAATGAAACATCTAGAGATAGATAGTTTAAGGGCTACACCCATAGTTCTTCAACTTGTTGATGGCTATGCAGTAAGACCTGATGGTATGATAGAAGATATAGTGGTCATTCTAGATTCCTGGGAATATCCTGCAGACTTTATGATTTTATCCCCAAAAGCAACATTGGGGGGATATCTAGTCATTTGGGAAGACCATGGCTTGCCACAGCTGATGCATATATTGGGTGTAGATCAGGAGACATGACTAACCCTGTGAAGCAGAAAGATGTGAGAATTTTTCTTGGCCATGCTGGATACTACAGAAGGTTCATCAAACATTTCAGCAAAATTGCAAGTCCCTTATATACACTGCTTACTAAAGATATAGAATTTAAATGGACCTCAGCATGCAATGAAGCTTTTTTAAAGCTTAAGCATGCTTTGACTCAAGCACCAATTTTAAAAAGACCTAATTGGTCTCTACCATTCCAAATCCATACTAATGCATCTGATTATGCTATAGGAGCAGTGCTAGGACAAAAAGTTGATAAGTTGGAAAATGCAATATATTATATCAACAAGAAATTGCAGGGACCTGAATTGAATTATACAGTTATTGAAAAGGAAATGCTAGCTGTCATATATGCCCTGAACAAGTTCAGACACTATATTACAGGGTATCCAATATTTGTGCATACAGATCATACTGCAATTAGATATCTTATGAATAAGCCATCCATCATCGGTAGACTAGCTCGCTGGTTATTGTTGATGTAGGAATTTGATATCACAGTTGTTGATAAGCCAGGGAAGTATAATGTTGTTGCAGATTATCTTTCACGTCTTCAATTGCAAGAAGACTCTACAATGATAGATGACACTTTTCTAGATGAGAATTTGTTTCTCATATAGGCTCATACTCCTTGGTATGTTGATATTGCCAACTATTTAGCAGCTAAAGAAGGTTGCTAGTTGAAAAAAGTTTTAACTTGTCATGGATTGTTGATTGTCTATTTTATACTGGACCCGATCAAGTCATGTGAAGATGTGTCAGAGAAGATGAAACATATGACATCTTGCATGCATGTCATGATGAGCCATGTGGAGGTCATTTTGTTGCCAAAAGGACAGCACTGAAAATACTCAATACTGGTTATTACTGGCCTACACTACACAAGGATGCAGCTCAGTACACAAGGAAATGTGACAGATGTCAGTGAATGGGCAAACCTACAAAATTTGATGAGATGCCACTATACCCTCAAATATCTGTTACACCATTTGACAAATGGGGATTAGATTTTGTTGGGCCCATTGATCCACCTTGTAATGGCAAATCTTATATCTTGGTATGTATAGACTATGTGACAAAATGGGTAGAAGCTAGAGCTATACAACATGCAAGAGACAATAAGGTAGCTGAATTTCTCTATGAAGAAATATTTACAAGGTATGGAGTACCCAGGGAAATTGTCTCAGATCAGGGACCTCAATTTACATCAACATTGATAAAAGCTTTGGTCAATGAATACAATATAAGACACAGGAAATCTACTCCATATTATCCACAATCTAATGGCCAAGTAGAAGTTACCAACAGAGAGCTTGAGGCTATTCTTACAAAAACAGTGTCTATCCACAAGAAAGATTGGTCTAACCGGCTTTTGAAGGCAATTTGGGTATATAGAACAACATGGAAAACACCAATTGGATTCACACCTTTTGAGATGGTTTATGGCAAAACAGCAATGATGCCTATTGAATTTGAGCATAAAACCTTGAGAATAGCTCTACAACTGAATATGACATTGTCTGAAGCACAGAAGGAATACATTCAGCAGTTAAATGCTCTTGATGAATGGAGAAATACAAGTTCCTGTAGCAACTGGTAATGTTCCTGCAGCGCAGCAACTGCCAATGATTCGGTAACAATTCATAAGCTTCCTGTTGCATTTGAGCGTGTTGATAAAGGTGATGTTCCTGTGGCCTCTACAGTGAACTTATTTACCGTATCATAATAAAATATTTCCAAGTGAAATATTGTTCTCCGTACATAAAGTTCCATCCACTACATTCCATCCCACTTTCTTACCTATCACTTCATTTCATTTCGCCATCATTTTCGCCCAAATTGCAGGTATGTGTATATTGTATTTTATTTTAATTATGCATTTATTAGGTCATTATGATTTTAATTCTGTTTTAATCCGCTCCAAACCCGAAATCTCGTCAGCCTGTGTGGACACGTGCTAGGTTAAGTTGGGGGGGGGGGTACTTTATGGTCCTTTTTTCCAGTAAGATGTATTATCCCGAACTGATTTCCTAACTGACATTATTTATGATGATTATTATTTCATGCGAGTGAATAATAAGTTCTACCACAAAATTTAAGGTATGTAGATTTTAGCTTTTGTGAATCTGTCAAACATTTTGGTGAAGCTGTGGAATTATCAGAGTAAAAGATGGGTGGTGATCTGATTCACCATGAACCAACTGTCCATGAAGGGTTGCTGCAGGATGTTGTTTGTGTGCATTATTTCCAAAACCATGGCTAGCTGGATTATTTCTTGAGAATCAGGGATTTCAATGACGAAATAGTTGCAGAATTTATGCATTCTTTTGACGAAGGAGAAGCTACAGTTAAGGGGTTGAGGGTAATTGCTATAGAGCAGCGAATTGCAGAGGTCACAGGGTTGTTGCAGGAAGGAGAACTCTTTCCAGAATCGAAGGATGCAAGGAGTGTCAGGGCAGAGTTCACAGTTCCTACTGACAGACCCTTAATGGTGGATAGGCAAGGGACTAGAAGGGTTTCTTTGCCAACACATTGGCCTCAGGTAGCTCTGTATATTATGAAATATATTACCTATGAAGGATGGTATTCAAATCTCCATTCACCTCACTTCAAGTTACTTAGTCATCTGCGTCATAACCGGCGAGTTAATGTCCCAAATTTCTTGTATCATCGCATTTCTATAAGTGCTAAGGAGACTAAAAAATATGGAAATCGCTCTGTTAGCCATCATGAACTGGTGAAGTTGTTGGTACAATGGTCCCTGAGAGATGTTTCACAGATGGAATGGGGTTTGTTTGAAGATATTCTGCAATTTAGGGTAGATGAAGCCCCTATTGAAAATAATCCGCCGGTTCAAGAAGAGATAGTTCTAGAAGGTCTTTTTGGTGAAGATGAGGGTTTGTTGGTTGTTGAAGGAGCTGCAATTATTTTAGAAGAAAATATTGAAGCAGGGTCAATCAAAGGACAACCCTCTACCTCTCTTCAAGGAGGTTCACCTGTTTTGCAAAGGGAAGGAAAAGAATTGGAACTTGACTGTCCATTGCCATTACGGACATAATCAGAAGCACCCAGGGTTTTGTATTATGATTGGCAAAAGTTGCTAATAAGAGATGATGTTAGTAAGATAGTACTTCCAATGAGAGAGGAAGTCTATCAAGTGTATGAGCAATTGGTTCATACCCACAGGACAACAACACTAGAAGGACTAACTCAATGTTGGAATCATCTACCAGATCATTTAAAACTGGGAGAACCCTACTCATTACAAAATTTTCATGCAGCTATACAGAAAGCCTCCAAGTATATATAGCTAGGCAGGGAGAAATCCAATAATTGGTTGCCATTAATCTTTCAGCCTCCTATCCTTATGTGGCTACTTTTGGCATGTCAACCAACAGAACAGAATTATGATGTAGATGTGGAAGAAATAGCTAGATGGTCCAAGTTGGAGAAGATGAAGGGATTTTATTGGAATTTGGCTTCCAAGGGAACCGGACAGGACACTGTTGGTGATTTTAGAGTTTCAGCAAAAATCGGAAATTTTCCTTTTGTTGTAGGAGCAGCAAACCCTTAAAATTGGGGGGCATGATATGTCGGTGTATTGACATGTTTTTTATCAGGACTCTTAGGTTTTTGGTATCTTTTGGGTTGCATTGTGATAGCAAAATATTGTGAATTGACTATATGTAATCCATGTTTTAAAACTAAACTTAAGAAATCATGTTTGAACCTTGTCTGTTAATTCCTGTAGCCATGCCAATTTATTCCTGTAGCCAAATGGTTTGTCCCTGTGATATGTGGATTATTTAGGATGATTTCATATATGAGTTAATGAATGTATTAGTTAAGTAAGATACATATGCATGTCCTTGTATATTGTTTCTGTTTTAGTGCAGATAATAATTGATGCTGCGGTGGAGAATTTTCTTTCATGCCTAAGGATTGGAGAATCACGTTCAAATAGCTGGAGGTCAAATTGAAGGAGATTCAAGCGAGCGCAATCTACGGCATAATCGGAGCAGTTGTACTTCACCATGGGAGTTTAACTCCAGTGCATGTTTAATTTGCAAGATATCTCTTTGGCGTGCAAAGACTGTGGTTTGATTTCAGATCCACAGTTCCTGCAGCCAAGCTCTTTGTTATCCCCTTCATCTGACAGCTATCCGCCTCTTCTTCTAGGTGTAACTGGAGTTGTCCATTGTAGTTTATCTTTTCTTTATAATAAGTTCTTCCTTCTTTTCTGAGAGTTAGACAGAATGGAAAGGGATTGAGCAGAGTTTTTGTCACGCATTCTAGATTTTTCTCTTTTAGAATATGTAATCATCTTTCAAGAAAAATGAATAAAAATATGTTATTTTGATCTACTAATAGTTCTTTACTGAGAGTTTGATATCACTCATCCAAGGGGGCCCACTTGGTAAGTGATCCTGTGTTTATGATTATTGAAGTTAGTTTTTACTTAGTTGCAATAGAAGTTCATGACTGGACTGTTCCTGCAACCACTTGAAATAGATCCTTTGAGTGTTCCTGCAGCCAAGGCAGAACGGTGTGATTCCTGTTATTTTTATTAGATCTTTTCAACAGAGTTTTGTAAAGCTTTCATTTAGCCTTTTATGGTTTCCATTCCTACCTTTCCTGCAGTAATTAAGAATAATCATTTAAGGAGCTTAGTGCATATATATTGCAAACCCATTTCAAGTTTTACGTTCTTGGATTGACAACTAAATGAACACCAGCCATGAGAATAGTAAACTCTACCATATGAATGTCCAAACTTCGGATTGAGATTTCAATTAGATGTATTATTATTGTCATTATAGCTAGGGTAGACAGGAAGGTCCAAAGTTTAACAGGGAAAATTTTGATATATGGAAAGATAGGATGAAGATATTCATCAGAAGCATGGGTGCTCAACACTGGAGTTATGTTGAGAATGTCTATGTTGTCCCTACCGGTACTCTCACCGATGACCAAAAGAGAGATACAAGAAAATGGGCAAGTCATGAAAGCCCTTATTAGTAGTCTATCTTACATTGAGTTTATTGATGTTCAGGACAAGGTAAATCCCAAAGAGGTATGGGATGCTCTTGAAAATATCTATGGTGGTGATGAACATGTAAAATAGGCTAAGGAAGAAATCTTGAGAGGGAAGTTTGAAGATATGTGGATGGTTCAAGGTGAGACCATTCAGCAGTATGGAATAAGAATCAAAATAGTTGTTGGAGAAATCAAGAGTGCTGGTGGTAAAATAGAAGATTCCACTGTGGTAAGCAAAGTCCTGAGATCCCTATTGCCGGTCTATGCAGTAAGGGTTGCTTCTATTCAGGAGCTGAGATCAATAGACAAGACTAAGGTATCCTTGGACTCCATCATAGCCAATTTGACAGCCTATGAGCTAAATAGTTTTGATGGCAGTGTTCAAAATACTGAATCAGCTTTTAAAGCCTCTGCTATACCATCCAGAAAAGGAAAAGAAGCTAGCACTAGTGGTGAACCTAGACAAAGCAGAGAAATGGATGATGAAGAGATTCTGATGGCATTTGAAGTTCTCCTTGCCAGGAAGCTTCCTAAAGGAACCAGTAAATACAAAGGTAAGCTACCTTTAAAATGCTTTTCTTGTAACTGGATAGGACATATTGCTATAAACTGTCCTAATGGCGATAACAAGGACAAACCAGAAAGGTTCTAGAAATTCAAAAGAGGAAACTGGAGAAACTATTTTATGGCAGTTGATGAAGGTGTCATAGATGAAGAATCAACGGATGAAGAAAATGAAGATATTGTGTTTGTTGCTGTCAAAGAAGATATGTCAGACAAGAAGGCTCTTGTCTCTCGGTTTGATAATTTCAATGAGTGGAACATTGACAGTGGTTGTTCTCACTATATGACTGGTGACCGGAGCAAGTTTCTATCCATGGAGGAGTATGATGGAGGTGTGGTTTGCTTTGGCAATGATGCACCATGCATGGTCAAAGGCAGAGGGTCCATCTCTCTGAATGGAAAGAGAAATGCTGACAATGTGTACTGGGTTGATGGTCTCAGACACAACCTTCTGACTGTTGCCCAGCTAAATAACAGTGGCCTCACTCTGGAATTCAAGAATGGAGTTTGCAGAATTAAAGGAAAAGATGGTGAATTGGTGGCCACCGGCATGCAGACCAAAGGTAACCTATTTCATCTGAATGCAAATATAAGTACATGTCTTATGGCTAAGTTTGATGATAGTTGGATATGGCATAGGAGACTCTATCATGTAAACTTTGATAACATTGTGAAGGCTAGTAAGATCAAGGTAGTTAGAGGGTTGTCGGTGCTAAGCAAACCAGATAATACCTTGTGCAAAGAGTGTCAATTGGGGAAAATGTCTTCCTCAACCTTTAAAGGTAAATCTTTCACTGCTGACAATTTGCTTGATCTTGTGCATACTGATTTGTGTGGTCCTATGAAAACTAGAAGTGTGCAGGGTGATAGGTACTTCATGATTCTCACTGATGACTGCTCAAGAATGATGTGAGTCACATTCTTGAAAGACAAGTCTAAAGCCTTTATGAAGTTCAAAGCTTTTAGAGCATTAGTGGAGAAGAAAAGCAGTAAAAGGATCAAGTGTCTCAGAACTGATCAAGGAGGTGAATTCACTTCCAGTGAATTCAACAAGTATTATGAAGAATTTGGCATGAAGAGGCAACTGTCTACCCCCCGAACTCCACAACAGAATAGCCTAGCAGAGAGGAATAACCGGACTATGGTTGAAGCAGCTAGAACCATGTTGATCCAAGGAAAGGTAGCTCACACCTTTTGGAGAGAAGCGGTGAGCACTGCAGTCTACACAATGAACCGGGTACTCATCAAGAAAGGTAAGGATAAAACTCCTTATGAGTACTGGACCGGTAAGACACCTGTGGTTAGCTACTTTAGAGTGTTTGGTAGCAAATGTTACATCAAGAGGAGTGAACACTAGAGAAAATTTGATGCAAAATGTGATGAGGGAATATTTCTAGGATATTCCACCAAGAGTAAATCTCTCAAGTGTTTCAACAATAGGACTCAGAGAATTATGGAAAATATCAATGTGAGAGTTGATGAAACCTCTAAGAAATCAGAGGAAACTGACAGTGAGCAAGTTTTAAATGAGCCGGTTGCAACCTTCTGGGAACCGGTTGTCAGTCAACCAAGTACCAATAACAGTGTTCCTGAACTGGTGAATGCTGATACTGATGAAGATGAGGATGAAGAGGAAAAGCAAGAAGAACCAATCAAGACTATTCCTCGGTATGTCAAGCTGAACCATGATCCTAAGCAGATCATAGGAGATAAGGATGCAAGAATCCTTACAAGAAGAAAGATCAGAGAAAACTCATGTATGATCTTTGAATTTGAGCCTAAATCATTCAAAGAGGCTCATAAAGATGAAGACTGGATCAAGGCAATGGAAGAGGAACTTGACCAGATAGAGAAAAATGGTACATGGTCCTTGGTACTCAGACCGGAGCATAAAAATGTCATTGGCACCAAATGGGTGTTCAGAAACAAGCTGAATGAGGATGGCACAATGATTAGGAACAAAGCCAGATTGGTGTGCAAAGGATATGCTCAAGAAGAAGGAGAAGACTATGGAGAAACCTTTGCTCCTATAGCCAGATTGGAAGGAGTTCATATGCTTCTTGCATATGCAGCTTTTAAAGGCTTCAAAGTATATCAAATGGATGTAAAATCTGCATTCCTAAATGGTGCACTTGAAGAGGAAGTATATATTGAGCAACCAGATGGTTTTGCCCTATCTGAAGACAATGACATGGTATGTAGGCTACATAAAGCCTTATATGGTCTAAAGCAAGCACCTAGGGCATGGTATGAGCACCTTCATTCCCATCTTGTGAAGATTGGATTTGTGAGAACAAGTGAAGATAGTAATATCTACTTGAAGTCTGAAGGAGATCAGATCCTGATCTGTGAGGTATTTGTTGATGACATTATCTTTGGTGGAGATGACAACATGAGTCATGAGTTTGTTGATGAGATGAAGGAAGAGTTTGAGATATCACTCATAGGGGAGATTAAGTTCTTCATTGGACTACAAATCCAACAGATGAAGGATGGAATCTTTATCACTCAGTCCAAGTATGTCAAAGAGGTGTTGAAGACCTTTGGCATGGATGATAGCAAACCAGTTGGTACACCGATGGTGACCGGTTGTAAACTATCCAAAGAGGATGACTCAGCATTGGTTGATGAGAAGGAATACCGATCAATGATTGGTAAATTGCATTATGTAGTGAATAGCAGACCGGATATTGCACATGCAATTGGCATTACTACAAGGTTCTAGAAAAGTCCAAGAGAATCCCACTTGGTTGCAGTCAAGCGGATTCTTAGGTATTTGAAGGGGACTGCTGACTATGGATTGTGGTATCCATATAGCACGGACTTGAACTTGAAAGTGTTCATAGATGCTGATTGGGCTGGTAATGTAGATGACGGGAAGAGCACAACCAGTGGTGCATTCTTCCTTGGTGGTAGACTGGTCTCATGGATGAGTAAAAAGCAGAGTTGTATCTCTCAGTCTACAGTGGAAGTGGAGTATGTTGCAACTTTTATGAACTGCACTCAGACAATTTGGATGAAGCATGTACTGAAAGGCTTCAAAATTCTTGTACCTGAACTGGTAAGTATATTCTGTGATAACACAAGTGCTATCAATATTTCAAAGAATCCGGTTTTACATTCTAGAACCAAGCACTTTGAGCTTAAGTATCATTTCTTGAAGGAAAAGGTTCAGAACAAAGAGATTGCACTGGAGCATGTGTCTAGTAAGGAGCAGTTAGCAGACATATTCACCAAGCCTCTCCCAAAAACTACATTTACACACTTAAGAGGTGAATTAGGGGTACTGCCCCTTCAGGAGGTAAACTAAAGGTATATGCTCCACATTAGTCATGTATTGCATAGTCAAATCTTTCTTCAGGATTGATGTGTTGAAGGATGCTACTCCTCAGAGGGAGCAACATAATGGAACAGGGAAGCTTATGCCTCCACTTTGGCATTGTTGTCAAAGGGGGAGAAGATGTCAAGTGGAGAAGATATCTGCAAAAATTGGGGGAGAAAATGTGAAGTGGAGAGAGTGGAGAGATATCTTTGTATATTGCCATCAATGCCAAAGGGGGAGATTGTTGGCATTATGTGAACCAGTATGTGGACATAATGACATTATATGTTGTCATTGATGTCAATATGTTGAAGAGGTATGAACCGGCATTTGTGCCAAAGTGAAGCGGTGTGCTTATTCAAGGTGAACCGGTATATGGTTATGGGAACCGGCACATGGAAGCATTGTATGACTACCAGTTGGTAGTCTCAACTTCAGGGTTTCTGGTTGAAGTGCTTCAAGCCTGTATGGCTCAACCAGTGACATTGTGTGATGAGTTAGCATTGTAATGAAGAACAGATCATGTTGCCACATCAGCCTTGTGCGCATGAAGAATCTTGCATAAAGGAGATTGTTTCTATCTACCTCAGGAATGTGTGAAGTTTGTAAAAGGTGATAATGTGTGATGGGTTATCAGCCGCCATGAAATCAGTGGAAAACAAATGATGGAGAATGTCTTGAGATTGGATCAAGACTGTTGCATTCAATACAGTATGATCAACGGTTAGGATTGAACCGTTTGAATTCCTTAACCTAACAGGTCTAGGGTTTAGGGTTTATGCTACCGACCTGTCTGTTGTCCTATAAGGTTGATGTTGTGACTCTTTCGGAGGTTGTTGGCAAAAGTTGTGTGTGAGTATCCAAGAGAAGGGATACGTGATTCTTGCCAGACCAGAGGAGAGAAGTGATACCTGCAGAGTGTAAGTGCAGAAGGTGAAGAGGAGCTTAAGCGGATCTGTATTGGCATTGAGTGTTATTACCAGATCATTGAAATACCTATTGATCTCTAACCACCTCAACAGTTGGAAAATCTCCTAACAAGGTAGCCTTAACCAACTTGCTGTAAATCCCTTAACAGGGTAACTCAAAGTTATTGAGATCTGGAAAGCTAGAGAGCTCTGGAAATCCTTTAGCTATTGAGTTCTTGAAATCCTCTAACAAGGTTTAACCCTTAACCGGGTATTGTAGCCATCCCTTAACCGAGTAATCCCTAACAGGATCGGTTCCTAACAGAACCTATTGTATACATCTTTAACATGACAAGGCTCCTAACAGAGCGGACTTCCAAAAAGTTCAACAACAAGCTTGTGGGTATTCATCCTCAACGTGGTTTTTCCTAGTTGGGTTTCCACGTGAAAAATATGTGTGTCATGTGTGATGCTTTTATCTTGTGATGCTTTGTTATTACCTGTTAAGCATATGATGGTTCTGTTTTTTATGCCTGTCAATAAAACATGTTGAACTAGCTATTGTGAAGATATGATGATAGATTACCTGTTCATACATAAGCGTGAAATGGTAGTGTAGTTCTGAGTTAAGTGGAAAGCCAAGTGAGTAACTGGTTTATGATTGTTTTAGTTGTTCTGGGTTTTACCGGTTGCACTTTGTTTCAAACTGGTGTCACTATGGGTGAATTCACAAAGCTGGTTCCCACTTTTGCCAATGAAGGAATTTGGCGAAAGTGGGAATTTCGGATTTGCCAGTGTTCGAGCGAAATACAAATGTTCGCTCGGACTACCCCTGGGAGTCCGAGCGAACCAAACTGTTCAGTTGGGTTCGCTCAAACATCGGGCGGGTTCGCTCGAACATTGGGCATGCCAAAATCGAGCTCACTTGTTCGAGCGAATGGGGGTTCGCTCGAACCCCTTTTGGTTCGAGCGAACCCAATCCGATTGAACTCGTGTTCATTCGAACCCAAAAAATTAGAAGTTTCTCTCAAAATATTTCGGAGTTCTCAAGAATTAATGACTTCAGAGCTCTGGTTCAATGCACGAATGAAATAATCTTGATAACCCAAAAATATTAGATGGTAGTACTCAAAGCAAGCTTTCCAACGAATATAATTTTGTTATATTTTGAATTTATTATGTTCTTGATTTTTTAATTTTATTAAAAATTGGTTTTTCACTGAACATGAACTTCTCTGTTCAACGCATTGGGAAAAATAAGAAACTAATTCAAAAAAATTCTGAAAAATATCTATGCCCTTGGTATTGATGTCTTCTTTCGAACAAAAAAAAAAAATTGAATTTCGATTTATATAGAACAAGTTATGTGTTCAAACGTAAACCTATGTTTGAATTATGACTAGTCGGACTTCAAAACTTTATAAAATGAAAAATATTGAACATATCACTATAAAACCAAATGCAAGCCCTGGATATTGATGTTACAAACCAAAATTTGAAAGAATTGAGTTTTTATCATTTATAGAAAAAAAGTTATACGTTTCGGGAGGCACATCACTCTTAAAAAATGTAGTTTGTTGTAAAAAACTACTTTTCGAGGGAGATGGAAAATTTTTTAAAAAATCCTTCAAAAAAATTTGAAAAAAATGTATATAGAATCTACAAACAAAATGCTAGAAATCACTAATTTACATCATCTTCAAATTTTTAATAGTTTAAAAGTTATAGTTCTCGGAAGTTGAAGATTATTTTAAAAATGTACATCTCAGTGTCAAAAGTGGCAAAAAAGTGGGAACCATTATTGTGAGTTCACCCCTATTTGCCAGTCATTTGGAGTAATCCCTATTGAACCGGTTTAGGACTGTATTTTGTTTGTACTAATTCACCCCCCCCCCTCTCAGTACCAGTTTGGTACTATTTTCTCATCATTGAGTTATCAACTTAAGCCATAGTACCTGTGTACAGTTAGTTGCTACTGCAATATATTCTGCTTCTGCTGTTGATAAAGATGTACAACTTTGTTGCTTACTCAATCAAGAAACTAATCTGTTTCCAAGAAAGAATGCTCCGCCGGTGGTGCTTTTTCTATCATCCACATCTCCTACCTAATTTGCATCTATGTATGCACATAATTAAAAAATTTCATCTCTAAGATACCATAATCCAATATTTATAGTGCCTTGTAAGTACCAAAAAATCCTTTTTACTATTGATTCATGATTTTCTCTAGGATTACTTTGAAATCTTGAAACAATACATATTGCATTCATAATATCAGGTCTGGTTTGTGTCAAATACAATAAACCTCCTATCATAGATTTGTATCTAGTTGGATTAACAGGTGTAGATTCATCCCTTTGTGATAATTTGTCATTTATTGTCATAGGTGTGCTTACCGGTTTAGAGTTTTCCATCCCAAATTGCTTTAGTAAATCTTTTAAGTATTTGGATTGACTCAAGAATATACCTTTATCAGTCTATGAAATCTGGAATCCTAAAAAGAATTTTATTTCTCCAATCATAGATATTTCAAATTCTTGTTGCATTTTAATAGAAAATTCCTTACATAATCCATCTTCTCCTCCAAAGATTATATTATCAACAAATACTTCTATAATCAAGATGTCATCATTAGTTACTTTATAATATAAATTGTTGTTTGCATTTCCTTTAGTAAAACCAATCTTTAAAAGATACTTATCCAATCTTGCATACCAAGCTCTTGGAGCTTGTTTTAGTCCATACAGAGCTTTTCTTAACCTGCAAACCATATCATTGTCATATGTCAAAGAAAATCCATCAATTTATTCAATGTATACTTCCTCTTCAAGATCTCCATTCAAAAATGCACATTTAATATCCATTTGATAAACTTTGTAGTTCTTGTGTGCTGCAAAAGCCAAAAATAATCTAACTGCCTCAATTCTAGCTACCGGTGCAAAAGTTTTATTGTAATCAACTCCTTTCTAAGAATATCCCTTACACACTAGTCTTGCTTTATTTCTGACAACATTACCATCTTCATTAAGTTTGTTTCTAAATACCCATTTGGTTCCAATTACATTTTTATCTTTAGGCCAGGGAACTAATGTCCAAGTGTTGTCTTTCTCAATTTGTTCTAATTCTTCTTCCATAGCTTTAATCCAAAATTTATCTTCACATGCCTCATTAACAAATGATGGTTCAATTTGAGAAATAAGACATACCTCTTCATTTTCCAATCTTCTTCTTTTCATAACTCCTTTAAACTTGTTTCCAATTATCTGATCTTTAGAATGATTCAGTCTTACATATCGGGGTGTCTTAGTTTGTTGTTGTTCCTCAATTACTGTGGAATCCTCAGATGATACCGGGGTAACTGGATCTTCATTCTATACCGGTGGATTTAGAGTAGGTTCATTTGTCAAAATTTCTGTTGCCGGTTCAGAGTCTATATACCTTGAAGTTCCTCTGAATTGTTCATCAATCTTTACATTTGTACTCTCAACAATTTTCTGTAATCTCTTGTTAAAACATCTATATGCTTTGCTCTTAGATGAATAACCAATAAATATTCCTTCATCACTTCTAAGATCAAATTTGCCAATATACTCATCTCTTCTAATATAACATTTACTTCCAAAAATTCTGAAATACTTAAGAGTAGGAGTATTACCAAACCATAGTTCATGAGGGGTCTTACCGGTTTCACCTTTGGTGTGAACTTTGTTAAATGTATAGACCATTGTGCTGACTGCTTCTCTCCAATACACATGTGGTAGGTTTGTGTTGGTGTAAATAAATATTCATTTTGGATATTATTACACTTTACTTAAGTTAACTTAGGATAATGCATCTTTTCATAGTTTGGATTTGAGACACTTAGGGAAGTGTGCACATAGGGATAGAGCTTGTAGGAGAAATTCCACCTTTTGTGGTCTTATTTTGCTGTTACACTCCACATTCGGTGGGTCATCCACCTCTTGTGGAATATTATATTATTTCTCCTACCTACCCTTAGTATTTCTTACCTACCCTTGTTTCTCATTGAGCCACATGTCATAATTGTGTGCTCGTACATCCATATGGCCTTGCCTATATAAGCAAGCCTATATTCATTGTATTGGTTAATCAAGTTGATCATTTGCATATTGATGAGAATACAGTTTTATTCTTGTCATTCTATTGTCTCTTTTTATGCTTTTCATTGTGCCCTTGATCTTGGCAAAAACCTACATGGTATCAGAGCCATTGGGGCTTCATTGATTGGTTTTTGGAGACATCGTGGAAGGCTTCTATTTTTGGATTTGAGGATCTTCATTTTTGGGGGGCGTCATACAGTGATTTGGACATCACCGTTGAATCCGGGAGGCCGTTTCCATAAATTTCGACTATAAAGTCGACCTATTTTGGTGAGAAATTTTTTTCCCCATTTTGGCTATTATTGTACGGATTTCGAAAAAAATTTAATCATTTTAAAAAAAAAAAAAGAAAATTTTCGAATAAAAGCGATCAAAATTTTTTTTGAGAAAAAATAAATAAATAAAAAAAAAAAAAAATTTTGGTTGTTTTGGGGGTCCGCAGACCCCCCCCTACTCTGCAGTACCCTGCGCATGTTGCAGGTGTTGCAGGTCATGTACCTGCGCTAACGCATACCTCCTGCCACTAACGCGTACCTCTCGCCGCCGCTGAGAAACTCCCGCCGCCACCACTGAACTCCCGTCGGCCGCTCTACACACCGCCTCCACCTCCGGCGACCTCAGCTCTCAGCCCGCCTGTATATCCTTCTCCGAAGATGCCTTCCTCCCGCCGGCGGTCTACTAAACCAACGAACCCGCACCCGTCACATGGTAGGTGGCCACTGGCCTGCGGTCGACTACCGTATGCCTTGTCAGACCGCCACGTTAGCAGTCCGTACACCCAGTCAGCTGCACAGTCACCGCACCTAGTCAACAGTCCGTACGGTACGGACGCCCAGTCAGCAGGGAGGTGAAGTTTTCGCAACGATCATACAGCCGTCAAATTTAAGCTCATGAATTGCTGACATCAGCACCACATCAGCAGACTTTTGAAATTTTTTGACCCCCTCTCCACTGGGCTTTTCAGTTTTGCAATCCAACTTTGAAAGGCCATATCTTGCTCATTTTTGCTCCTTTTTTGGTGCAATTTTTTTTTAAATGGGCTAAAATTTTGTGATCTTTGCAATGGTGTGGTTATTTTCTGATTTTGGTGCACAGGTTTTTCAAAATTTTTGGATTCTCTCAGCTGTACCTGTTCAATCCTCAATTTTGCAACTTCAAAGGCCTCGTTTGAGCTCATACGACCTCCTTTTCAGGTGCCTTTTTTTTTTAAAGTGCATTTTTTTTTGTCTACTTTCATAATCTATGATCAGATTTCAGATATTTTGAGTGGAAATTGTACTTTCAGATATTGGTCTTATTTGGCCTATTAGGTACTTGTAATGTGCTTGGATCTTAGTTTAGATCTCTTGCCTTATCAGTTTGAGTCTCTTTTGGCCTTATTGAGGCAGTTGTAAAATTGTAATCAGAAGTCCACTTTGTCATTTTTTGCAAGTGGCCCATTGTATACACACTAAGTATAAAGTGTCAAATCATCACTTTTGGGGGGGGTTCTTTGATTGAGTGAATTTGGGGGGGTGTCTTGTGTGATTGTGCCTCTCTTTGTGCTCTTTCATTTCTATTGCAATGAGTCCTCACAAATTTCCACCTTTAACTCCACATAATTATGCATCATGGAAAATTAAAGTATGGAGTAAATTAATGGAAAAGGGTCTCACGCATTACATAGATGGAACAATAGCAGCACCACCTGATCCTAAGGCTGATCCTAATGCTCAATTAGAATGGCTCACTAAGAATTGCATGGCTCTTGGAACTTTGCGCAAGTATGTCTCAGATGACCTCATCTTTCATATTGAAAAGTGTACAACAATCAAGGAGGCTTGGGATATGTTTCAGAAATTGTATGGTCAAGTTGATGAAATCAGAGGTTACAAAATTGACAATGAGCTCACCAACTTGGATCCCAAGAGTTTTGATACAGTCCAAGATTATGTCACCAAAGCAAATGAGCTAAGAGCAAAGCTTAAGGATTGTGGAATTGACAAAAAGGATGCTCAGTTGATATTCAACTTGTTGGACAAGCTTGCACCAAAATATGCAGCATTTGTGTCTAGCTTCCAAACTCATCGTTTGACAGTGGAGAGTTCCTATGTTATGCCTTCATTTGATGCTTTCATAGAAATGTTCATATTGGAACAATCTAAGTTGTTGAACATGGGACTTCTCAAGTCTTCAAAGTCCAAGGCTTTGGTGGCAAATCAAGGGAATTAAGGAAGTCAAGGCAAAGATTCCAACAAGAAGAAGAAGCATTCTAAGTCTAAGCCACATCAGGAAAAAGGACAATCATCCTCTCCATCACAAGGTGATTTTTCATCCTCTTCCAAGAAGGGGACACCACCTAAGAAGGATAAACCAACTTGTGCAAATCGCAAGAAGTATGGTCATGATGAGCATCGATGCCATGCAAAGCAAGTTGATGAGTTAACTAATCTTCTTAAGAAAAACAACATCAACTTGCCATTCGCCTACACAAAGAAGGATTCATCTCCTTCCTCTTCCTCACAGTCTAAGGGAAAAGGGCAAGCATTTGTGGCTACAACAGGTTCTTCATAGCAATGGATACTTGACTCGGGTGCCTCATATCACATGGGTTCTACAAAGGAGCAGTTTTCTTCATTGGAGCCATCTAAGGTACCTCACATTTACATAGGTGATGATACACAAGTTGAGGTTGAAGGGAAAGGTTCAGTTGACATGGATGATGGAACATTTGAGAATGCTCTCTATGTTCCTAACTTGTCTACCAACCTTCTCTCCATCTACCAAATCACTCACTATGGGAATGGGAAAAAGGTTGAGTTTACACCAGATTCAGTTGTGGTAAAGGAACTTGAAGATGATGCCTTGGTAGCAGTGGGACAAGTCAATGACAACTCAAGGCTTTATTCATTTTCCCACTTTGTGCCAAGTTCACCTTCTAGGGCCTTGCTTACTCATTCAAATTCAAAAAGTAAGCTATGGCATGAGTGGTTTGGTCACCTTAACTACCGCTATCTTCAGCAGCTTAGCACTAAAGACATGGTCACAGGTCTACCTCGAATCAGTTTTTCAGAGGGTGTATGTTCAGGTTGCTCCATGGGCAAGCATCCCGAAGAGAAGTTTGATAAGGGGAAAGCTTGGAGAGCTTTGGAAGTTCTTCAACTTGTTCACAGCGATGTAGCAGGTCCATTTCCAGCACCTTCATTTAGTAAGGCCCGCTATGTCCTCACCTTCATTGATGACTACTCCCACTTCACTTGGGTCTACTTTCTTATTCATAAGAGTGAAGTATTTGACAGATTTCAGGACTTCAAGACTCGTGTGGAGAAGCAATCAGGGAAAGTGGTCAAGATTCTTCGCACAGATAATGGAAGGGAATATGTGAACAAAAGACTTGAAAATTTGTGTACATTTGAGGGGATTGATCTTCAGTATTCTATCGCATACACTCCACAACAGAACGGGGTTGCAGAATGCAAGAATAGAACTCTCAAAGAAATGGCTAGCTGTATGATACATGCACGTTCTCTTGATCCCGCCTTTTAGGCAGAGGGTATTAGTTGTGCCACACACATCCAGAATCAGGTTCCTCACAAAGCTTTGCAAGGTATTACTCCTTTTGAAGCTTGGGCTGGTAGGAAACCGATTGTGAGACATTTCAGAGTCTTTGGGTGTCCAGCATGGGCTCGCATACCTCCACAAAAACACAAGGCATTGGAACCTCAGAGTCGGCCTTGCATATTTGTTGGATATCCTGAGGGTGTTAAGGCATACAGATTGATGGATCCAGAGACACATGAGGTGTTCATTGAGAGGAGTGTTCACTTTGAGGAAAGCTCTCCAAGCTTAGCCTCTCTACCTCCTCCACCTTCCTCCATTGTGGATAGTGATGTTAGTGATTCAGATGATGAGACTCCTTCAACTCCGACTCGTAGGGTTACACCTCCGTAGGGTCCACTTGCAGTTGAGGAGCTTCGTTCTCCACCTCCACCTAGACCTCATTGGGCTCGATAGACACTTGAGTCCACGGGTTCTCTTGTTGGAGATCCTTCAGATACATAGAGAACTCGATCACAACATCAGGATCTTCCACATGCATTCATTGCTGCCACTTCTGATCCACAGACATTTAGGGAAGCATCAGGGGTTCCTGAGTGGGACCAAGCTATGGAGGAAGAGTATAGTTCCTTGATGAGGAAGAACACATGGGATTTAGTCCATCTCCCTAAGGGGAGAAAGATGGTTCAATGTAAGTGGATCTATCGGACCAAGTTTGCAGCGGATGGTAGTGTGGATAAGTATAAGGCTCGGCTTGTTGCGAAAGGTTTCTCTCAGGTTGCAGGTGTTGACTATACTGAGACCTTTGCACCCATAGCCAAGATGAACTCCATTCGTTTGACACTTGCTATTGTTGCAGCGCATGGTTGGGTTGTACATCAAATGGATGTGAAGAGTGTTTTTCTTCATGGTGATCTTGATGAGGAGATTTATATGGAGCAGCCACAAGGTTTCATCCAGGATACTTCCTTGGTTTGCAAACTAAGGAAATCTCTCTATGGCCTTAAGCAGGCCCCCAGGGCTTGGTACGCCAAGATGGATTCCTTTCTTCTCTCCGCAAGGTTCACCAGGTGTCATTCCGATCCGAATGTCTACATTTTGCGACAGGATGACTCTCACTTGATACTTGTGCTCTATGTTGATGACTTGATCATTACAGGGAGTACTTCATCCATCATTAGCAGGGTCAAATCTGCTTTGCATGACAGATTTGCTATGACTGACTTGGGTCTTTTGCACTACTTTCTCGGGATAGAGATTTCACAGTCACCTTCTAGGATTACACTATCATAGCCCAAGTATGCTCTTGATCTACTTGCACGCTTTCATATGGCTGATTGTAAGCCTACCCCGACTCCCTTTCTTTCAGGAGTCAAGCTTGAGGCTTAGTGTTCTTCTCCACTAGTTGATGCCACTTTGTATCGTGAGCTTGTGGGTAGTCTCATCTACTTGACTCATACACGCCCTGATATTTCATTTGTAGTTGGCATGGTTTCCCGCTTCATGCAGGAACCACATGAGCTTCATTGGAAAGCAGCCAAACGCATCCTTCATTACATCCAGGGTACACATCACTATGGGATTCACTATGTAGCAGGCACAGGACTTCACTTGGTTGGTTACACAGACTCCGATTGGGTTGGCGATCTTGATGATCGTAAGTCTACTTCTGGTTACAGTTTTCACCTTGGTTCAAGCCCCATTTGTTGGCAGAGCAAGAAGCAACATGCTATTGCTCTCTCTTCGACTGAGGCTGAGTATCAAGGCACTATTAACGCAGCGACTGAGACCATTTGGCTCCAGCAGATTCTCACAGAGTTTGGATTCACCACTCCATGACCGATAGTTCTACATTGTGACAATCAAAGTGCTATTGCAATCTCGAAGAACTCGGTCCAGCACCAACGGACCAAACACATCGAGATTCATATGCACTATATCTGAGAGCTCATTCAGGAGCAGGTCATTGATTTGCAATATTGTCCTATAGCAGAGCAGGTTGCTGACATATTCACCAAACCTTTCACCGAGAGTAAGTTCCAGCAGTTGCGAGCTCTCTTGGGGGTGCGGGATGTGTCATTAGGGGGGGTCAGCTAACTTCTCCTTCCTCTCTTATGGGGGGGACTTTTTCCTCTTTGAGGTTGTGTCCTTCTTCTTTGAGAGTCTTTTGTACATTCATCTCTCTTTTGGGGGGGAGTTTTTTTCCCACTGGGTTTTCTCCCTTTCTCCGTTTGTGAGAGATTACATTGCATTGTTTTGCTTGCATTTGCATATTGTACATGGGTACCTATCATGGCCTAGTAGCCGGGACCCATCTTGCATTGTTGACTTAAGTCATCATTCCCCTAAGTTGCACTTAAGGGGGGGTGTTGGTGTAAATAAATATTCATTTTGGATATTATTACACTTTACTTAAGTTAACTTAGGATAATGCATCTCTTCGTAGTTTGGATTTGAGACACTTAGGGAAGTGTGCACATAGAGATAGAGCTTGTAGGAGAAATTCCACCTTTTGTGGTCTTATTTTGTTGTTACACTCCACATTCGGTGGGTCATCCACCTCTTGTGGAATATTATATTATTTCTCCTACCTACCCTTAGTATTTCTTACCTACCCTTGTTTCTCATTGAGCCACATGTCATAATTGTGTGCTCGTACATCCATATGGCCTTGCCTATATAAGCAGGCCTATATTCATTGTATTGGTTAATCCAGTTGATCATTTGCATATTGATGAGAATACGGTTTTGTTCTTGTCATTCTATTGTCTCTTTTTATGCTTTTCATTGTGCCCTTGATCTTGGCAAAATCCTACAGTTTGCTTCTGATAACATACTTCTTATTGCATCCAAGATAGTTATGTTTTTTCTTTCAACAACTCCATTCTGTTGTGGTGTCCGAGGTGCTGATAGTTGTCTTCTGATTCCATTCACTTCACAGAATGTATTAAATTCCTTAGATGTAAATTCGCCTCCTTGATCTGATCTTAAACATTTGATTTTCTTACCGGTTTCATTTTCTACCATTGCTTTGAATAGTTTGAACTTTCCAAGTGCTTCTGATTTTTCTCTAAGAAAAGTAACCCAACACATTCTAGAATAGTCATCAATAATTAGCATGAAATATCTATCACCTTGTAAGCTTTTAGTTCTAGCTGGACCACATAAATCAGTGTGAATCAAATCAAGAGCATTATTTTATTTTTCTAGAATACTTTTGAAACTAGCTCTAACTTGTTTTCCAAATTGACATTCTTTACATATTGTATTCTGAGGTTTGACAATTTTAGGTAAATCTCTAACTGCCTTAGTAGTACTGATCTTTACCATGCAATCAAAGTTTACATGACAGAGTCTCTTATGCCATAACTAACTTTCATCTATATGTGCAATTAAGCATGTCTTTTCATTGTTATTCAAATGAAAGATATTACCTCTAGTTTGATTATCGGTTGCAATTTCCAAACTAGTCCTGTTCATGATTTTGCATTTTCCATTTTTAAATTGTAACTAAAATCCTTTCTCAACTAATTGACCAACACTCAAAAGATTATGCTTTAATCCTTCAACATAGTAGACATTGTCAGTGTTATGCTTACCATCAAGAGATATTGAACCTTTACCTTTGATTGAACAAGCTTTGTCATCTCCAAATCTCACTAAGCCTCCATTGTATTCTCGAAAGTTCAAGAATTTACCTTTGTCTCCTGTCATATGATGTGAGCATCCTGAATCAATGATCCATTCATCCTTTACTTCATCAGTCACACCTTCATCAGCAATGTGACAAGATTTGTCTTTATTCTTCTTAAATCTGTATCTCTGATATTCAGGGCTAGGCTTGTATGTTCTTCTAGCTTCTTCTCTTAGTCTAGCATGTCTATCAGGGCATCTTGAAGCCATATGACCAATCTTATTGCAGTTAAAACATTTAAAGGGTGCTTTACCTTCATACTTACTTCCAACTGGACCTTTAGGCATTTTCCTTGCAAATAGTGCTTCAAGTTCTTCAAGTTCTTCATTTTCTTTCCTACTTTCTTCAAGTTCTCTTGCATAAAAGGCTTTCCAATCAGATTTGTCAAATGATGGAGCAGATGATGTTGATGCTTTAAAGGCCAAATCTGTCTTTATAGTAGCAACAGGACCAAATTCTTCAATTTCAAAAGCTGAAAGTTTCCAAATCAATGTATCCCTTGTAACTGATGTATTAGGCATTGTTCTTAACTCATTTATAGTAGTGACTTTCATTTTATATGCTGGTGGCAATCCTCTTAAAAATTTTGAAACAATTTCATCCTCACTTAAGGTTCCTCCACAACATTTAATACCCAAAATAATTTCATTTACTCTTTCCATAAAAGCATAAATCCTTTCATCTTCTTAAATTTTCAGATGTTCATACCTGACTTGGAAGCTTTCAAGTTTTGCAATTTTGACTATGGAATCTCCTTCATTCAGTGTTTCCAAATGATCCCAAATAGCTTTAGCAGTAGACCTATCTGATAGTCCCATGATTTGTTGATCTAATAATGTGCTCAAAAGTGCATCTCATTTTCCTCATCTTTTGTCAAGTTAGCTGGACTGGGCTGACCTTGTACAACAGCAGTATAACCATTCTTTGTAACTTCCCAGATATCTTTTCCAATGCAATTCAGATGTGTCTCCATTCTGATCTTCCATATGCCATAGTTAGTTCCATCAAGTTTAGGACTATCCTTCCTGAAATAATTAGTAGACATTGGATCTCCTCAAGCTGTTAAACTTTTGCAAAAGAGGACTAAGCTCTGATACCAATTGTTAGGTCCCGGAGACAACTGAGAGGGGGGGGTGAATCAGTTGTCAAATAAATTTAAACCAAAAACAAGTTAACCAACTTAATGCTTAATACCGGTAAACTAGTTAAGTATGCCGGTAGACAGTTATAACAGTTAATTGCTATACCTATAAGGATTAGTGCATGAAACATAAACACAAAGTCATCCACAACATATAAAACCAATATTTGTATGTGGAAACCCTGTAAGGGGAAAAACTACGGTGGGAAACCTTACCCACAATCAGATGATACTACTGCAGATAGTAAGTGTACATAAATGGGGTCTGCACATGTAGAAAGGCCAATAGCCTAGAGCTCACTGCTCAATCACAAAATAGGAGTCACACTGACTACAGTTGGATGGTTAAATCCAATAAGAATGTACTGCACAAAATAGCATCTTCATATGCTGGATTCAGTACCGGTGTAATGCTGATATGCTTCCACAAAAACCCTCCTTCAATCTTCAAATGATGTCTGCGTGTATAGCTATGCTTAATCTCGCATATACCTTCACATAATCTTTTTTCGCATTCTACATTTGATCTTACAAATAAGATCTTACATTTATACTATAACCTAAGACCAATTTTAGTAGGTCGGGTCTACAAGATATTACAAAAAAATATTTTACAAACAATATAATATCCAATGCAATAACCAATTGAACATGTCAGCATAATGTATTTACAACAATAATTAATCATCTCCATAGCGTGCCATGTTGATCTGGAAAAGATAAACCTGCCAGTGTAACCCTAGACCTATTTGCCGGTAACAACAAATATGCAACTATGAATATACCAATGAACAAAATTATAGGACAAGATGTCCAAATGATGTCTCCGACATAACCATGTGTTTTTCATGCCATTCCAAGTGTCGGTGATCATTATATCTTGCCGGTGTACCAGATACCAGTAACTGTGCAATAGTTACTTGCTTGCCGGTGAATGTTGTTGGATCTCCAAAATGCTAGTGTTTTAGTAGTTGTTGACATCAATGACAAAACCATACCAAAATACCAACATGCACCGAGGTCTCCATCCTTAGGAGAAATTAGAATAACATAATACAAGCTTGAATTCCGCCTTAGGAAGTCAAGCGAATCCATACGGGATTCCTTCCGAGTATGCATTGAATTACTTTTTCCTTTTTTTATTATACTTATCTTTCAATTTAGGATTCTACTCAATCCTTCTTCTTACCAAGCCTAGACCCCACCCACGAACACCTGAGTACTAGGGACAACTCTGTCCCTAGACTGCCTACATACCCGTTTCGGCACGGGATCAAGGCGTAAAGTATGTAGTTCTATTTTCTACTCTATGGTTTGATGTAAACTGATTAGTGGGTATGCAACCCTTTCTAGGGTCAATGTCCCAGACAGTTTCTCTACGGTTGCTACCCACGGTGGTAGCACTTAAGAAAAGGCTCAAGGTGGCCTATTGCTTGTGGCCTAAAACAACTAGATTCTAATACTTATCATAAGCGTCACCCTTGACCCAATTGTCAATCGTCAACAACTCTTCAAGATTAAATCAATTTCATAAAAGCATTTCACTTAATCAACCCTAAAGGGGGTTTACTATGGTTTAACTCAGCGGATGTAAAAATCATTTAAGGATTATCTTAATAGATTATCGATCCAAGGGGGATTACCCGCCCCTTGGATTTTAACTTCCAAGTGTCCTTTATTACTCCCCGATGATTTATAGGGATGATGCCACAGACGTCATTGATGCAACTTTATTAGGCGTTAAGTGCAGTAGTTCAACACGACGACATTACCCGTAAGCGTGACCCAGAGGCACTGTATATACCGAACGCTGGTAGGTTTTGGTTTTCCAACTTCCTTTATTTAGTTTTCTAACTAAGAAGCTATGAAAACATCATGCTTGAAAATAATTATGAATTGAATGTACATAATTGCAAAGTTTAATTAATTGAAATAACTACTTCTATGGCATTCAATTACCACTTGATAGTATTACCATTCTTCTACAACTAAACTATTTAATATATAATTGCACGATAATAACAATTATGAACTCACATATTGAAACGGGTAACTTGCATGAAAATGATAGAAATGCAACTTGATCATCAATGAATGCAAATTAATATATAAGTAATTCGTATGATGCAAAAATAGTGCCATTTACATGCAAAATTAAGCAATGTTTACTTCCATCATGAGAATAATTAGTTATAACGTTACTAGTTCAAAATGAACAATTAGTTTAAACTTTTTGGCAATTTTGGATCAAATCATAATAATATGACTTAATTGTTTTAAATGAATCTGAAAATTATCAACTAAGTAACCCAATAAATCTCCAGTGGGTTGAGAGATTTCAATTATACACATAAATTTAAAAATTACAAATTCAATGATCCTAATTACTTATAAATTTTCCTAAGTTTAATTTACAATTAAACTTAAAATTTAACTAAGCAATTATTAACAATTTTTAAATTGTAATTTAATATATATAAAAAAAAAAATGAGGTTTTTTTTTAAAATAATGGGAAGTGAGGAGGGGCCCACGGGCCCCATCATCACTGCGGCCATGCGGGTGCAGGCCCGTAGTGATGAGGGTACCACTCTCCTGCGGGTAATAACTCCACCTTGTCCCCCCCTGTGTCGGTCCACTATGTGAAGTTAAATTTCTTCGTACGATTTCGCATAAAATGTGTTTGCATAAACTTTTAACGATAATATAAATACTTTATATATATATATATATATATATATATATATATATATATATATATATATATATATATATAGTTTTCATTTTCAATTTATTCAAGCATAGAGAGAAATATATAGCCAGATATATGTGTAATACAAATATTAATGCAAAACAAATGAGAATAAGAATTTATTCATGGGGATGAATAACACAGAAAACTAAATTGTTTCAGCAATGTACAAAACTAATATTCACAGAGAGATTTATACCTCATTTTTCAACTAATATTCACAGAGAGATTTGAATACAATGAGGTTTATATTTTATTAGCAGACATTTTCTGTTCACAGGGAAGTAAGCTTTTAATGTAAGAAAAGATTTACATTTAAATTCCCAATCCAATAATGAATTTAAGAGAAGAGAAACATGGACATGATTCATACACAATGGTTATCACTTAATCACACAGAGAAGATTTTTAATCTCAGAAAAAAAAATTTAAATAAGGAGAATATGATTTTTTTTTGCACAGATAAAAGAAAATCTTTTGGAAAAACAAAAGCAAGATCTGATATATATTTTCTAAAGAAAATTAAATAAATAATATAGCTATCTTTTACATGCATTATATGAAAGTACTTTTATCAATATTTATCCCTAAATAAGAAGAAAAAATTTGCAATCTAATAAAAAAAATTTATATATAAAAGAAGATCTAGGAGCTATATTTTTTGATAATACAAATTTCTAATATGTAAATGACAAAAGAAGAGACCCTGGCTTATCGAAGCTCGATGTTGAATCTTCTCCAATCTTCTAGCTATCCTTCCTTGCAATTTGAGAGAAATCTTCAAGAAAAACTTAACAATCCTACAACGAAAATGAGACTACCAAAGAAGATCCTACTAACAACAAGGAAACTTGGAAAATTTTCTTCAAAACATAATCAACTCCCTCTTATGAAAACTTGCATACAATATATAAGAAAAATCCCTTAATTCCACTATCTGGAGAAATTAATTAAGAATGAGATTCTTTTCCAATATTGGACTCATGCAAATTGATTAAAAACCTAGTGGGGGAGTTACATGCAAGGCATTGAAGATTCTTCTAGAAGATTCTAATTCCTCCTACAACATATGCCATAATTGGGAGTGGGAAAATAAAAATAAAAATAATTATATTCTCCAAGTGTGTGTGTGTTTCCATTTTTATTCTTTTATAATATTTATTCAATCATTTTCAATAGCTCAACCAAAAAAATAATAGAATTGTATCAAATCAAAAAGTGATAAAGGAGGGTTGTGACATCCTCCCCCCTTAATTTGTGCATCGTCCCGATGCACTTATTGAATGTATCCAAAAGAGTCTATAGTCCATGATTAGTTTAAAACAAAAAAGGAAACAACTGTTGTGTTTCCCTAGTATCTTCCCATGTGGCATTCTTTTCATCATACTGATTCCATTGTACTTTGCATTGATCAACCTCTCTGTTGTGCAATTGGCACTGGTGCCTCCAAGATTTTGAATGGCTCTATCATTATTCCTCCCATTTCTTGGACCTGTAAGGCATCCCAATTCAAAATATGTTTTTCATCAAGTACATACTTTTTAAGAAGAGATGCATGGAAGACATCATGGATTCGGCTCAACTGGAGAGGTAAGGCCAATCGGTATGCAACTGGATTAATCCTTTCCAATATTTCAAAGGGTCCAACATAACGAGGTGCAAGCTTGGTCTTTTTCCCGAACCTTATGGAACTCTTGTGTGGCCTAACCCTTAGCAAGACTTTCTCTCCCACCTCAAACTCCCTTGGTGTCTTGTTCCTGTCTGCATAACTTTTCTGCCTATCTGAGGCTTCCTTCAATTTTTGCCTAATTTCCTTAGTTTTCCTTTCCATTTCCTTCAACATATCTGGTCCAACAATTACTCTATCTTTGAGGCTATCCCAACTCAAAGGTGTTCGACATGGTCTACCATACAAAGTTTCGAAAGGTGCCATTCCCAAAGATGTTTGATATGTATTGTTGTAAGCAAACTCTACCAAAGGTAGGTAATCTTCCCATTTCTTCTGTTGGTCCATGCAGTACATGCGAAGTAGGTCTTCCAAAATCCGATTTGTCCTTTCTGTTTGACCATCGGTTTCAGGATGGTATGCAGTGCTAAAATTTAGTTGAGTTCCCAGAGCTGTTTGAAGAGTTGTCCAAAACCTTGAAGTGAATCTAGCATCTCTATCTGATATGATTTTCTCTGGAATTCCATGCAACCTAAATATTTCCTTAACAAAGCGCCTAGCCAAGGTAGGTGCATCATCCGTCAGATTCCCTGGTATAAAGTGTGCCACCTTAGTGAGTTTGTCAATTACCACCATTATTGTATCATGCCTAGAAGGTGACATGGGCAACCCTTGCACAAAATCCATGCTAATAACTTGCCACTTGTGTTGAGGTACATCGTGTAACTGTAATAGTCCAGCTGGATGCCTATGTTCTTCCTTTACTCTTTGACACTCCAAACATTTAGCCACATACTTGACTATGTCATTCTTCATCCCTTGCCAAAAGTATAACTTCTTTAGATCCGTGTAAAGTTTGTTAACTCCTGGGTGCCCTGAATAAGGGGCATTATGAGCCTCCGACAAGACTACTTCCCTTAAGTCTCTTGAATTAGGAATATAGATTGTACTATTGTATCTGAGCAGCCCATCTTCATCTAATATATACCCTTCAACCTTAGGATCGGTTGGATTGTACTCTAAAGTCAATTTGACTTGTTCATACCATGGGTCATGTCCCTGCTCATCCATTACCTGCCTTTTGAAAAAAGTTTTGAATGTTGCTATAGTCATCAAGTGTCTCCTCCTACTTAAAGCATCTGCCACCCTATTTTCCTTCCCCTTAATATATTCAATTTCAAAATCATATTCACTTAGAAACTCTAACCACCTTCTTTGTTTGGCATTTAAGTGGGGTTGGGTAAAGATGTACTTTAGTCCTTGGTTATCTGACTTTAACTCAAAGGGCTTCCCTAGTAAGAAGTGTCTCCATTTCTATAGGGCATGCACAATCGCTGCTAACTCTAAGTCGTGGGGTGCATAATTAACTTCATGAGTCTTCAGCTTCCTGGACTCGTAAGCTACTACCCCTTCATCTTGGACAAGTACTCCTCCTAAACCTTCAATAGAAGCATCAGTTACGACTGTGAAGTGTCCATTCGGATCTGGTACTTTTAGAATGGGTACTGAAGTTAGTTTCCCCTTCAAAATTTGGAATGCCTTATCACTTTGTTATGTCCACACAAACCTTTTACCCTTCCTCTGTAATGAGGTGATGGGGTTTTCTATCTTAGAGAATCCTTCCACAAACCTCATATAGTACCTTGCTAGCCCGATAAAGTTTCTTACCTCTGAAACATTTTTAGGGATTGGCCATTCTACTATTGCCTTTATCTTATCTGGATCTACCGCTATTCCTTCCTTTGATATTATATGACCAAGGTAGTGAATCTTTTCTTCGAAGAAGGCACATTTTGACAATTTCCCATATAACTTATGTTCCCTCAACCTTTGCAAAACAATTTGTAGGTGTACTAAATGTTCCTCCTCATTCCTAGAGTAAATCAATATGTCATCCAGAAATACCAAAACAAATTTGTCCAAGTAGTCATGGAGTACACTATTCATTAGGTTCATAAATGCAGCTGGGGCATTGGTTACACCAAAAGGAACTACTATGAATTCATAATGCCCATATCTAGTCCTGAAAGTTGTCTTCGAAATGTCCTCCTCCTTAATTCTGAGTTGATGGTATCCTGATCGGAGGTCTATCTTTGAGAAAACTGCTGCTCCTTTCATTTGGTCAAAAAGATCCTCTATTCGAGGTAAGGGATACCTATTCTTTATTGTGACCTTGTTCAACATCCTATAGTTGATGCATAGTCTTAAGGTTCCATCCTTCTTCTTAACGAATAAGACTGGTGCTCTCCATGGTGATACACTTGGCCTTATTAATCCCTTAGCTAAGAGTTCCTCTAATTGCATTTTGAGCTCTTGTAATTTAGGTTTGTTCATTTGGTAAGGTGCCCTTGATACTGGTTCAGCTCCAGGTAGTACGTCGATAGAAAAGTCAAACTTCCTTTTAGGGGGTAAGCTGGGTAATTCTTCTGGAAATACATCCTTGAATTCCTTTAAGAAAGGGTTATTTTCAAAGGTTGAGGTAATTTCCTCTTTTCCTTCATCAATTTCAATCATATAGATTAGGCCTCCTCTTCTTCTTTCCTTCTTTAATTGCATGGCTGATATGGTTTCTATATTAATGGGATTGAACTTTCCTTGGATTTTGCCCCTTTTCCCCCCATCATCCAAGCATTCAACAACTTTGTTATAGAAGTCTACATTATCTTGATGATCTGTTAACGAACTCATTCTGATAATTACCTCATATAATCCTAGGGGTGCCATATAGAGATCTACCCTTGTTTCAAACTTAGAAAATTGTACCCTTGCCCTCGGCAAACACTTAGTTACTTCCCTAGTTGCCTTATCCCCATATTGAACTGTCCATGATGACTCCATTTGATTAACTTTAAATGCATATTTTCTTACTAATTCAGGTGAGATGAAACATTTAGATGACCTAGTGTCAATTAGAATTGAAATTGGTTGTTCAAATAGTGTACCTGTAGTTTCCACGGGAACATTTTGGAATCTTGCTCTTCGGTTCCTAATTGCTGCATGAATCCTTTGTTGGGGCCCTTGTCAGGGTTGATTATCCCTAATCTGACCTTGCATCCTGGGACACTCTCTAGCAAAATGGTTTTCCCCACACATAAAGCATCCACCTGGAGGACCCCTCCTGCCTTGATTCCTAGGGGGATCATTCCTTGTTTCATTGGCCCTGGGTGGATAAGTTATCCTATTTTGCTGGTCATTCCTGTTATAGTTGCCTCTGTTATTATTGTTCCTGTTATTATTATTATTTCCATTCCTCTGATATTGATTAGGGGGTGGCCTTTTTTCAGAAGAATTATTCCTTTGACCTTTGTTGAAGTTAGTGTTCCCCCTGAATTCCCGCTTTCTTTTAAAAGAGTGGTTCCCATTATAGTTCTACCTTGCTAGTGTTTGAATCTTCCTCTCTTGCCTTAGGGACTTTTCAAGTACTTCATTCATGTTTTTGGGTCCATGCATGTCAACCTCTACCACTATGTTGGTATTTAGTCCCAAAATGAACTTCCTTGCTTGGCCTTCTTCATCTTTCTGATACATAGGTACGTACTTAAGTAATTTGATGAACTTATCCCAATATTGTTGGACTAATAGGGGCCCTTGACGTAGATTATGGAATTCTGTCACCTTCTCATCAAAGAACAATTGAGGGAGCCACCTTTTTCGGAAGTGGTGAACAAATTGATGCCATGTGATCGTATCCCTGCTATGCCCATTTTGCTCCTTGGTGTTGGTCCACCAACTAGCTGCCTCCCCTGTGAGTTTATAGGAACCCCATAAGGCCTTGGTTGTTTCGATAAAATCTCTTAGTTCAAAATACTTTTCCATTTCATTTAACCAATTCTCAGCTCCTTCACCAATTTGCCTCCCATCGAACTTAGGAGGGGTGATTTTCTTTAAGTCCTTAGAGAGTTCCAATATGTTATTTTCTTTTCTATTGCCCATCATATTCCTTTGATTGCTACCAGGGTTTCCATTTTCAGTACCACTTTGATTTTCAATGTCATTCTCCCTTGCCCAAATGTCCTGCATTGATTGTTCCAAGAAGTTGATTTTATCCCTTTGTTCGGTTAGAAGGTTGATTATAGCCTCGACCCCATCTTCGTTATTCCCTGGGTTATGTTGATCCCCTTCATGGTCTTACTCATGGTTTTCTTCATGGTTTTCTTCATGATTTTCCTCATGGTTAGCTTCCCTTTGTCTCCTAGCAGTAGTACGTCTTCCATTACCTCTTCCTCTTCCTCTTCCTCTTCCTCCAGCCATTTTAGGGTTTTACCTGAAAGTTAAATTATGTAGTTAGTTCTTGATTTAAGATATTTTTTTTAATTTAATTTCTACCATTGCAAAACATTCCCTTAGTTGTGTAAATTGAAGTGAGCACAAGGCCTAGATTTGAACCTTTGCTCTGATACCACATGTAATGACCCACCTTGTTCAACCCAACAAAATTTGACCATTCTCTTTTCTTTTTTTTGTTTAATTTAATCATTTGTGTTTGATTCAATTGCATACTTCGGGCATCCATCCATTTGGATTAGGCATTCATCCATCCGGGATGAGCATCTAAGCATACGGGTTAGGCATCTGTCCATACAGGACATAAGATTTCATCTATCCAATACGGGATAGGCATCTACCCATACAGGGTAGGCATCTATCCAATCGGGATAGGAGGTGCTCTAGCCAGAGACTTAGACTCATCGGGACCATTCGGGTCCTGAGCCACTCACTAAGTACTACACTCTTATAATAGGAGTGCACCGAGGTCGCCGTCCTTAGGAGAAATTAGAATAACATAATACAAGCTTGAATTCCACCTCAAAATTTGGCTTAAAGCCTCAGGAAGTCAAGCGAATCCATACGGGATTCCTTTCGAGTATGCATTGAATTACTTTTTCCTTTTTTTATTATACTTATCTTTCAATTTAGGATTCTACTCAATCCTTCTTCTTACCAAGCCTAGACCCCGCCCACGAACGCCTGAGTACTAGGGACAACTTCGTCCCTAGACTGCCTACATACCCGTTTCGGCATAGGATCAAGGCGTAAAGCATGTAGTTCTATTTTCTACACTATGGTTTGATGTAAACTGATTAGTGGGTATGCAACCCTTTCTAGGGTCAATGTCTCAGACAGTTTCTCTGTGGTTGCTACCCATGGTGGTAGCACTTAAGCAAAGGCTCAAGGTGGCCTATTGCTTGTGGCCTAAAACAACTAGATCCTAATACTTATCATAAGCATCACCCTTGACCCAATTGTCAATCATCAACAACTCTTCAAGATTAAATTAATTTCATAAAAGCATTTCACTTAATCAACCTTAAAGTGGGTTTACTATGGTTTAACTCAGCGGATGTAAAACTATTCTAAGGATTATCTTATTAGATTATCGATCCAAGGGGTATTACCCGCCCCTTGGATTTTAACTTCCAAGTGTCCCTTATTACTCCCCGACGATTTATAGGGACGATGCCATAGACATCATTGATGCAGCTTTATTAGGCATTAAGTGCAGTAGTTCAACACGACGACATTACCCGTAAGCGTGACCCAGAGGCACTGTATATACTGAACGCTGCTAGGTTTTGGTTTTCCAACTTCCTTTATTTAGTTTTCTAACTAAGAAGCTATGAAAACATCATGCTTGAAAATAATTATGAATTGAATGTACATAATTGTAGAGTTTAATTAATTGAAATAACTACTTCTATGGCATTCAATTACCACTTGATAGTATTACCATTCTTCTACAACTAAACTATTTAATATATAATTGCACGATAATGACAATTATGAACTCACATATTAAAATGGGTAGCTTGCATAGCAATAATGGAAATGTAACTTGATCATCAATGAATGCAAATTAATATATAAATAATTCGTATGATGCAAAAATAGTGTTATTTACATGCAAAATTAAGCAATGTTTACTTCCATCACGAGAATAATTAATTATAGCGTTACTAGTTCAAAATGAACAATTAGTTTAAACTTTTTGGCAATTTTGGATCAAATCATAATAATATGACTTAATTGTTTTAAATGAATCTGAAAATTATCGACTAAGTAACCCAATAAATCTCCAATGGGTTGAGAGATTTCAATTATACACATAAATTTAAAAATTACAAATTCACTACACAATGATCCTAATTACTTATAAATTTTCCTAAGTTTAATTTACAATTAAACTTAAAATTTAACTAAGCAATTATTAATAATTTTTAAATTGTAATTTAATATATATAAAAAAAATGAGGTTTTGTTTTAAAATAATGGGAAGTGGGGAGGGGCCCACGGGTCCCATCATCACTGCGGGTGCAGGCCCACAATGATGAGGGGACCACCATGGTCCCCTCCACTACCTTGCGGCCACTGCCATAGCAGTGACCCTAGGTTAGTGGAGGGTACCACTCTCCTGTGGGTAATAACTTCGCCTCGTCCCCCCCTGCGTCGGTCCACTATGCGAAGTTAAATTTCTTCGTACGATTTCGCATAAAATGTGTTTGCATAAACTTCTAACGATAATATAAATACTTTATATATATATATATATATATAGTTTTCATTTTCAATTTATTCAAGCATAGAGAGAAATATATAGCCAGATATATGTGTAATAGAAATATTAATGCAAAACAAATGAGAATAAGAATTTATTCACAAGGATGAATAACGCAGAGAACTAAATTGTTTCAGCAATGTACAAAACTAATATTCACGGAGAGATTTATACCTCATTTTTCAACTAATATTCACAAAGAGATTTGAATACAATGAGGTTTATATTTTATTAGCAGACATTTTCTGTTCACAGGGAAGTAAGATTTTAATGTAAGAAAAGATTTACATTTAAATTCCCAATCCAGTAATGAATTTAAGAGAAGAGAAACATGGACAAGATTCATACACAATGGTTATCACTTAATCACATAGAGAAGATTTTTTAATCTCAGAAAAGAAATTTAAATAAGGAGAATATGATTTTTTTTTTGCATAGATAAAAGAAAATCTTTTGGAAAAACAAAAGCAAGATTTGATATATATTTTCTAAAGAAAATTAAATAAATAATAAAGCTATCTTTTACATGCATTATATGAAAGTACTTTTATCAATATTTATCCCTAAATAAGAAGAAAAGATTTGCAATCTAATAAAAAAAAATTGTAGATAAAAGAAGATCTAGGAGCTATATTTTTTGATAATACAAGTTTCTCATATGTAAATGACAAAAGAAGAGAACCTGGCTTATCGAAGCTCGATGTTGAATCTTCTCCAATCTTCTAGCTATCCTTCCTTGCAACTTAAGAGAAATCTTCAAGAACAACTTAACAATCCTACAACGAAAATGAGACTACCAAAGAAGATCCTACTAACAACAAGGAAACTTGGAAAATTTTCTTCAAAACATAATCAACTCCCTCTTATGAAAACTTGCATACAATATATAAGAAAAATCCCTTATTCCACTATCTAGAGAAATTAATTAAGAATGAGATTCTTTTCCAATATTGGACTCATGCAAATTGATTAAAAACCTAGTGGGGGAGTTACATGCAAGGCATTGAAGATTCCTCTAGAAGCTTTTAATTCCTCCTACAACATGTGCCATAATTGGGAGTGGGAAATAAAAATAATTATATTCTCCAAGTGTGTGTGTGTGTCCATTTTTATTCTTTTATAATATTTATTCAATCATTTTCAATAGCTCAACCAAAAATATAATAGAATTGTATCAAATCAAAAAGTGATAAAGGAGGGTTGTGACAATATTTTCCTCCACTATTAGATGTGGCAGATGTGGCAGAAACAATCTCCTCTACAGAATTGAATCCAAATGCAGCTACCCCATTCCAATGCGATCAGATTGTGGACACCATGGTGAAAACACTCAAACAACAACATATTTACTTGTACAAAGTAGTTCGAGCAGGGCAGATTGCTCAACAAGGAAAGTGGTTTACCAAAGAGCAGCTTCATGAACGTTTTCCTCATCTCATTCAAAGTTTTGATGCAATGGGGCCCATTGCTTTCCAAGGGGGAAGTAATGATCAGAAAAAAAATTGAATTATATTATTTTTTTTACTTTAGTTTGTCTATATGTTAGTAATTTGCATTTTTGAAGGTCTTAAGGGCATTTTTAGCCCTTGCAACTAGCGATTCGTGTCTACAACTCTTGGAGACCTTTCCAACGAGATCAACGGCTCCTAATTTCGAGTCCCGAGCAGAAAGTTATGTCTAGTTGAAGTTAGGATAAAATTTGATATAGTTTTTTGAAAATTTCGTAGTTTTTAGATTTTATTATGTAATGAACAAATGTGACTGTTGGACTTCAATTCTCAAGCGGTTTTTTGTGACTCTTGGAATCTCATGAACTTCTATATGTTGGGTTTTCGAATGAAATAGATTACTTTTTGGCTTGCTTCAATTCTATGATTTCTGGTTCTTGTAACAGAATTTACAATACCGCAGGTTCTCACTCAGGTGTTGTCATCTGAATCCATAATTCAAATCAATATATACATGTATATGTATATATATGCATGTATATATGTATATATGTATATGTATGTATATGTATGTATGTATGTATGTATGCATGCATGCATGCGTGTGTGTGTGTGTGTGTGTGTGTGGGTGTGGGTGTGGGTGTGTGCACACACACATGAGTATATATATGTGTATAGATTTTATATGATACATATATATACCTCCATTCGTTGAAGCCATTGTAGAAAATAAACATTGTTTGCATATGATGTCTGAAAGGATCGAATCATTCAAGGATTGCATATTATATATGAAATGACCGATTGTTTCCCACAAAAAATCTAATTTGAAAATCAACTATCACAAATGAATGCATTCATATTCCACATTCAAATTATTTTATAAGACATAATTTTTCGTCACTTTCATTATAATCCAATTGTCTGCATATTGTTTCTCACCTATATTGAAATTTGAAAATCAGCTACAACAAATTCATGCATTCATTTTCCACATTCGAATGATTTTATTAGACAGAATTTATTGTCCTACTTTCATTACTAGATCATAAAAATCATACCTAATTGAAGGGTGTCAATTGATGTTGGTACACACTGAATAACAAAATTTGTGTTTTCATAAATCAAGATTATTTTTTGTGTTCATACACTTCATATGTAACTATTTATATGCATTTTGTATGTATGTTATATATATGTATATGCATATGTATGTATATGTGCATTTGTGCAATTCTATGTATATGTGCATATGTATGTAGATGGATATGTATATGTATATGTATGTACTTATGCATTTGAATATGTATGTATGAATGTGTCTAAGGATTGTATGCATGTTGTGAAATGTTGAAGATGGTCAAAATGTTGTTGTGCATGCAATTTTGTATGGATGATTTGTTGTGACAGCGTTACTACCCCCAATTATTACATTTTTTTGCAGGCATGCTGGAGCATTGAAGGAAGAACCACACTTGTGGAAGATAAAAAAAAGTCGAGGGTTTCGAATAAAAGTAAATAATAATCTGGTTTTTTGGCATTCTTTGTAATGATTTTGGCATTAAAAACAGAGAGAGATGATTGAAATGAAACCCTCAATGCCATTGAGAGAACTGATGAAAAACAAATCAATTTTTGCAGGTACCAATGAGTGCAAATCCATCATTGAACATCTTTTAACAAAATAAAATGCTAGTGTGTGTGTGTGTGTGTGTGTGTGTGTGTGTGTGTGTGTGTGTGTGTGTGTGTGTGTGTGGACAATAACCATATAGCCACATAACTTAAAACTTTATATAACAAGGACACAAAATAAAAGCATGAGATGCAGGAGTTAAAGATGTAAGTGTGATGTGATTAAAAACTAGATATTGTTGATATTCTATTAGATGCAGATTCATTTCTCATATGACTAATAACTAAATGATGTTGTTGTGTATGTAGAGCCTACAAAAAATAAAGTTGACTGAGAACAGTAAAATTTGTAGGCCTGTTAACATTATTTACACTGAGTACAGTGGCCTAAAAACTTTGAATGAAATTTATTGGAAGTAATAAATAGAAAAGATTAAAGTTGTCTTGAAACAGTATAATATGTATGCCTGATAATATTATAAAGTCGTCTGAAAACAGTATATATGTGTATGCCTGATAATATTATCTACAGTGAGTATATACTCACTGTAAATAACATTATCAAGCATACATATTATTGAAATAAAAATATTAACAAATTGAAGGAGAAATGGCAGAGAAAAAGGTTTTTTGCAAAGCAAACAATGAAAATGCCCCCAAAAATCTTCAACGTATACGCAGGAAGGCGGTTATGGGTGTTCAACGGATTTTTTGACCACCCATTTTAAACTTTATAATATTAAAAATATGTTTTAAACATATGCCTAAATTTATATTTGTGTGTGTGTGTGTGTGATAACCATACAACTAGTATATACTCACTGTAAATAATATTATCAGGCATACATATTATTGAAATAAAAATATTAACAAATAGAAGGAGAAATGTTGGAGAACAACGCACCCATTGAATGATAAGATAAATAATGAAGGGGTTTCGAATAATAATTAAAAATAATCAATTTTTTTTGCATTCTTTGTAATGAATTTGGCGTTATAAACAGAGAGGTGCCATTTAAATGAAACCCTCGACTCCATTGAGACAAATGATCATAATCCTCTCTGCACTCACCTATCTATATAGATAGGGATATTCCATAGCATAAGAAAAGGATGGGTCCCTCGACTCCCAAGGATGGGGGGTCCTCTCTACGCCTTTCTCTCCCAACAAACATATTGCTACCCTATAGAATGGTAGGGGTGGGCATGTTACGTATAGAATCTAGTGTTTGCATGCCCATAGAATTGTAGGGTCGTGGATTAAGTGTGAAATAGGGGTTTCATAGAAAGAAGCGGAATCAATCTAGAACCAATGGAGAAAATAGCAATACACCCATTAAATTTTATGAAACAAAATCAAGGGTTTCGAATAAAATTAAATGCCTATAAATTTAAGTTGACTAAAGCAGTATAATTTGTATGCCTGTTAATATTATTTACAACAACTGTATTGAATGCAAAACTTGGAATGAAATACAATTCTGAGATATTAAAAGAAATATATGAAAGAAATGCTAGTTTACTGAAAACAGTATAATTTATATTGAAATAATTATAACATTAAACATTGACTGCATTAACTGGAAATAAGCATCAAGTTTAATAAAAACACAAATTTAGTTATTTTGTGTGTACCAACTTGAATGAGCGCCCTTGAATAAGGAATGTGCAGAGGGAATTTGCAGAGCTTAGGAATATGCAGTGAATTGGATTGTAATGAAAGTGACATGGGAAATTTTGTCTTATAAAATAATTTGAATGTGGAATATGAATGCATTCATTTGTGGTAGTTGATTTTCAAATTTAAATTTTTGTGAGAATCGGTCATCTCATATTTAATATGCAATCCTTCAATGTTTTGGTCCCTTCAGACTTCAAATGCAAGCAATGTTTGTTTTCTACACTGGCTTGAATGAAATTTGATTTTTTTTATTCATTTTATGCAAATTCTTGGATACTGGAGAGCCTTACACCGGTTGTTGCAAATGCAGGTACCAAATGTAGATCTATTTAATAGATGAAGTTGTCAAGTGATGTTTGGGAGAATGTACACTTGAGTGTCTATAAAGTTAATATTTGATTGTTATTATGACATGTAATGCACCAATAAATGTGCATATGTAAATGTAATTTGAGTACATTTGTACTTTTTAGCCACTTGCATAGAGTGGTCAATGTAAACATAAATTTTTAAAAAAAAATAAAAATGTATATATTTTATGCAAGTTGATTTGTATTAAAATTGGAAATGTACCAATAGTTATTTTTTTTAACATTTAATATTTTTGTGGTCAAATACACATTCAGTTGTGAACATGTATTGGTGTTCAATTAAATATTTATTGATATAATTATAATTATAATTAATACTGACAAAAATATTTGTATTTTTTAGAGGGTCAATATGACAACTATTGGTGCTCTTCCCCTAATGGAAAAATGCATATCTACCAACAATTGTACATTATAGATTGCAGTCTTGTGTTGATGTGGACATTTCAGTTTCACAAATACATTTCATTGACTTGTAAAAATATTCTCTGCTTATTGAAGTAGATCTGATGTTTTTATAATATCGGAGCGTGTATTATTTTCATAAATTCCCCTATTAGCGACAAGCCTCAACTTGCGCAAGTGAGGCACACTGAAGGTCAAGGGCTCAAATCTGAAAGTTTGCGTTTAAGTTCTAAGACATGACAAAAGCTCCTAGAGTACTATCCCAGACACTGAAGGTCAAGGGCTCAAATCTGAAAGTTTGCGTTTAAGTTCTAAGACATGACAAAAGCTCCTAGAGTACTATCCCAGCAATTGGGCCTCACTCAACAACCGACCCCTCTCCTGTACAATTCTTTCTTGACATTGCTTGGTGGTCCAATAGATCTTCTGGTCTCGTGAATGTTAGATCTTTCATTTCATTTTTCCTCTAATTCTGTCAGCCTGGAAGCACAAGTTTAAATTTTGATTTGGTACCTTGCCGATAAAATCCAAAACTACCATTCAGTGCATACATAAAAAGAAAAAAGACCATGAATATTTGCGGAATGTTAATATAAGCTCGGCTAGATGGTACCGGGTATGCCAAATTGTTCCATCAGATAAGCAATTCATTTCCTTCCTCAAAACAGATTCTGCCAATGCCTTCATCATTAGCCTTTTAAAGTTTTCTTGGAACCAAGAATACATTTTAGAGTGCTGGAGTTGTAATTTTGAAATTGTGTATAGTGTGAGCTTCAGCAGCTTTCTCAAGTCCAACTTATAATTATATCCAAAGTTCAAAAGATATTGGTCTTGAAATAGGCCACTCACAATGAAATTCAATGTTTATACAAAAAATTACTCTACAGTTAGCTTATAAGGTTCGATAACTATTTATGTATCTCTGCCACTGCAGAGTCTAATGGAACAAGAAATGGTTTTCTGAAACTAATTCCTGCAACCCCGAGGCTTTGAATTTTAATGCAACATTATCATACCATATACCCTAGTTTGCAGATTGCAAAAGATATTTGTTTATAAGCTTGCACAGGCAGCAGATAAGCTTTGCTTTTCTTCACCTTCAGTCCTCCTAAGAATTTGCAATCGGCAGGATTGTTCTATTATCCGGTTATATGTCGACTGCCGCTGCCATGGGATGATAGAAAATTCATCACCATACTCTTCCATCCCTTCTAGTACAAATTGCCAAACCATAGCTCCAGCTCCAGCTCCACCTTCCTTTGCCGACTCATATATCTTATCATACATTGTCTTCAATAAGAGATCTCGGTGGCTTGCTTCATAGTCTTTACATAGTGACGACAATCCAAACTCTGTGAAAAGTACCGGCTTCTTCAGGACTTGCTCTCCATCCTCAATATGAGATTTCACCCATCTAGAAAAATATCCAAGTTTGCCATCTAGTTCCTTATCGGGAACCCTGCACCAATACCACAGAACTTGTTTTCAGCTGCAAATAAAAAATTTAAGTCACTTAAAAGTGGACAGAACAGAGGCATAATATAGAAAACGCTAAACTAGTTTTCCCCCTTTGACTAAAACTTCCAGACCACGATAAAAATCTCACAAAATACGCACCAGCTATCAGGATAAGCATGGACTGATGCAAAGTCAATAGCCTCAATAGCTGAATTGTGCATGAAATCAACACCAAGTGCCTGAGCCCAATCTCCTGGGTTCACTTCAAATTTTTCTGGAGTTGTTGGCCCATAGAAACCTTCATGCCCAACAGTTAGAAGGTGATTACCATCAATTGACTTCAAAAACTGTGCCATTTCTGTAATCCATGCCTGCAGTTGATGACAAAAATCCCAAGATGATGACATAAAACAGAAATGGTTTACATCTTCCAATGTTTAGAATGTGAATATTATAAAATATAAACCTATCCATCTGATAATGCATAAATATTTCAAATTGAATTAATCATTAGGATACTGAATGACTTTCTATGCATTATGGTTTACGCTCAATGGAAGCTAACTGAATTCGATTAGATACGTCTTTCCAAATCTGAAGATTCAAAAACCTATTGAGGTATACCTGGAGAGTCTGTCCAGATACGTCTGAAAGACAACGAGGTTCGTTCATAAGCTCCCATGCAAATATAGCAGGTTCATCTCGGTACTGAACTCCACTGAGACTGTTTTTTCTTGTCAAAATTCTCTGTAACAACATTGAAAACTAGATTGAATTTGGTGGACTATGAATTTCTCTCAAATATTGTGTTTCTTACAATATTTAAAGATTCCTCTTCAGAAAGGTAAAAGCTAAATTTCATCAAAAAAATAAGTCACAGCAAACAGACCGTCACTTCAATCTTGGAAATAAGCAAGCCCCACCAAGATGTCAAGGATATACAGGAAAGAGGCAAATAATCAATGACACTACACAAGCAGAGTTCTCTGCAATATATGCTTAAAATATGAACAAGATAATAATAAGTCTAGATTACTGATTCAGTGAAAAGGGGTCTGAAAACATAAACTTCAAAACTGAAGAATTTACCTTTATTAGCTACCACTAAACGATCCAATATAAAATATGAAAATAACATTACCACTCTTCAATGATAGCCAAAATAAACCATAAATCAAATAAACGCTATCAGAAAGATGGTCTTCAAATCCTAAGCTGTTAGAATTTCTATGCAGCCACACTATGAAGAGCAATGCTGGAAAAAGAAATGTAAGTTATCATCTTAAAGCCAAGCTGGACTTCTACAACTATAATAGAAATAGCAAGGATGCATCTCATTAAGTTAGTTCACTATGCTCCATTTTACGCATAAGCATGACAGGATTCCCAAGAGACTGGCAACACTTTGTCTGGTCAATTGACAAATTCTCTGTCAGACAAGTTCATATGCTAGAGAGACCAACCTTACTAAGCACGTCCACAAAAGCTAAAAATGGAACATATTCATTCCATTCCAACATCTGTTACAGCCCAAGATCCTTGAAAAAACACAATATAAGACATGGCACTGAATTTAATGGAATGTGTTATGAAACTTTGTGAGCCACCCTCTGGTAACACAGCAGAATAAAGGGAAATTTTAAGTTAAAATTCAAAGCCCTTTCATGGAATAGCACCATAAGAAGGAATAACTATATTCTTCTCTCAACATATGAATTGATCAGATGGTTGAACTATGAAGAAAATATAATTACAAGATGAACCCCAAAAGTCCTAGTTTCACACTGACCTGTTCAAATTTTTCCAAACAGTCATATGGCAGCCAAAGTGTAGTACACTCACTTTTACCTTTCATCATCATTCTTTGCGAAATCCTCCTAGACATCTGTCCCTAATTCAGGATCAATTCTACCTGGATACAGGATCAAGCCAGTTGACTTTTACAATGAATTTATCACTAGAGACTTGCAACAATCTGTTTACAGCCTTGGTTACTGGTCCTGGTACTGGAACAGGTTCAGGTTGGAGCGTTCAGTTCATGGGTTCGGTCAAAAAAAAATTGGGGTTGGGTTCACCCATACAAAAACATATAAAAATAAAAAAGATATACATTTTTGCAGTAGTAAATAAGTTCAAAATACATCACACATAGCATCTTATATTCTACAATAAACAAAACCATCATATTAAGAGTTAAATATTAGTCAAACTCGAATGTCCTAATATGTATTAAAGTTAAATAATGTCAAGTGTCAACAATCAGCCATCATTGATCAAAAATCATATGGGTCTTCAAAATTATCATTACCATCCATATTAGATGATGTAGGTAGTGGTAAATTTGAAGTACCACAAATAATGTCACTGCACTAGCAATCACACTCTCATGCTCACTAATTGACTTACATGTGCAAGATGACTTGGTGGGAAAGTGACACTTTGAAGGGGAACCAGCTGCTATTTGGGGTGACTGAGTGAATATATTGCTGAATTGGTGAGCAAATAATAGATTATAGACTTTACTTGTCCCTCAAACCTTAGTCATCTTGCACATGTAAGTGATCCTTTACAAGCATGTACCCATGAATTGCACTTTTTAGGGAAAAAAGTCAAAAAATAAATTAAAAATGGAGAAAATCGGCGAATTGGTGTGGGTACTTGTTGTGACACATCACCCCATTGCAAATGGGGACCCCCTCTTTTTGCTGAATAAACCAAGTCTTTTGCAGTTTGTGTCGTCTCCCGACCCTAAGGAGTGATCTCTGAGGTCTCGACAGTCTGGATTTTGATCTTTGGTGAAATTTGACTAAGTGTGGGAAAATGTTTTCAAAGTTCTAGCAGTGATGTTTTTGAGTGTTTCTCACAAACTTTCTATTTTTAGCAGTGTCTATTTTTAGAATGTTTCACTATGGCCCTAATTGGCCTAATTTCACATTTGGACAAAACTTTCTGTTTCAAAGGGTCTACCAGTAAAATTTGAGCATTTTCCGAGAACTTTCTATTTTTAGCAATGTCTATTTTTGGAAAGTTTCACTATAGCTCCAATTGACCTGATTTCGCGTTTGGACAAAACTTTCTATTTTTAGAAACATGAGAACACTGACTGTAAATGGTGCAGCTATCCAGATTCAAGTCCGGTAGAATGAAGATGAAATGCAAAGCATAAAAGAAGTGCAAAAGAAAGAATCCTCCTCCAGGCCAAAAACGCGCCCAAGAGTGGAAATTCTTATCGAAGGAGGAATTTGGCAAGAAGGAAAAATCCTCCTCCAACCCAACAGTGTGCCCATGAATGGAAATTCTCCTCGAAGGAGGAATTTGGTGAGAAGGAAAAATCCTCCTCCAACCCAAAAGTGCGCCCAGAAATGGAAATTCTCCTCGAAGGAGGAATTTGGCGAAAAGGAAAAATCCTCCTCCAGCCCAAAAGTGTGCCCAGGAAAGGAAATTCTCCTCGAAGGAGGAATTTGGCGAAAAGGAAAGATCCTCCTCCAGCCCAAAAGTGCACCCATGAGTGGAAATTCTCCTTGAAGGAGGAATTTAGCGAAAAGGAAAAATCCTCCTCTAGCCCAAAAGAGTGCCCAAGAGTGGAAAATCCACTCCGAGGAGGAATTTTCCGCGAGGACAAAAATCCTTCTCCCTAGCAAAAGTGCGCCCAAGAGTGGAAAATCCACTCCGGGAGGAATTTTCCGTGAGCAAAAATCCTCCACAACCATCAAAGTGCGCCTTGGAGTGCAAATTCTCCTCCAAGGAGGAATTTTCCAAAATTCCAAAAGTTCTCTGCCTCCAAGTGTGCCCAAGCATGCCAGGAATCTTGGAAAGTGTAAAAAACGACTTAGTGTTGGAAATTCGTTCTCCAGATCCCAAAAGCACCGAAGTCTTGGAAATGGCAAAAATGGTTGTGTTTGTAAATCCTCCCCCAGGCTTGATGTGCGCCCAAGCATTCTTCAAATATGGAGACTCAAGAAATTGGCTAAGGCATTGAAGGAATTCCTCCTTCCCTCTCCAAGTGTACTCAAGGATTCTACAGACATGGAATGAACAAATTTGGCTAAGTATGAAAGAAATCCTCCTCGAGGTCTAATATGCGCTCAAGCACTCAGGACATGGAATTTAACTAAGGCAAGGAGAAAGTCCTCCTACCCATCTCATGTGCACTCTAGGAAAGAGAGCCCATCATGAAAATTGGCGCCCAAACTCATAATCCTTCCACCTATCTCATATGCACCCAAGGTGGAGAAATGACATGAGGCATGGAATTTAATGCCTTTGATAAAATATGGCAATTGGCAAGTCAAAGGGTGAAAAGGGGCATAAAAAATTCTTCAATCCAGTTCAAGGCATTCAAGGTTCAAGACCTCAAAGATCGAAGTTCAAGTACAAATGTAGAAGGAAGAATTTCCTCCAGAAATCTAAAATCAAAGGTCAGAAAGTTCAAGTATAAAAAACTTCATGAATGATAGGATCGACGACAAGGGAGTCCAATTCATTTTGAGAAGGTGAATTCCCAAGCAAGTACGTGGAAAGAAGAAAATGATCAAGTATAATTCCAGAAGAATTGATCAAAGTTAGAACCTTGGTCCAGATGATGCAATTTGGGAATATACTCCATCACAACCAGTCAAAATGGAATTTTCTTCGTGATGAGTTACTAGATCCACATGGAGCCCAACATGCTCAGGTGGCGCCCCGTCACCTTCTTTGACCAATTGAATGTCTCCAAGTTGACGTGACCAGATTTAATGAACCCAACTTATCCAAGAGAGCTTCTAGAAGGTGCTAATAATATTTTATTATTGGTTTATATTTGAAAGAAGGACAAGTGTCCCCAAATGTAATTTTATCATTACTTGACTTGGCCCCACTTTTCTGTGCCATAGAAACTCTTGCTAGTAAAACCCTAATTAGGGTTCCATCTTGTAATGTCGGCCTTCGATTGCAAATCAATCTTGGTTGTTCATTTGTGGAAGGATCTCTATAAAAGGCCTATGCCTTCTCATTTGTAAATCATTAGATAGCTCATTAGAAATAGAGAGCTCTCACTCCTTAGAGTAGAAGTAGAATAGGAGAACGAGAAGACATTGTTGTAAGACTTGGAGAAATAAAATTTGATTTCATTGAAGATATGGTGGAGACATGTTTATTTCAACTTGTTGCATGGTGTTCCTTCAATTTTTCAAGTTGTTATAAGTGCATTGATGTTAATGGAGAATGTGACAATGTTTGATGAATTTTAATGGTTCATTCTTTTTGCACTTAGATGATTTCTATTTGCAGTGTAAAGTTAGCCTAAGCCTTTCTTATATGGATGCTTAACTTCTACAATGGAATGTAACATTGTTCGTTATGATGGTGTTCATTGTGATATGAAAACTCTTTGCATAATCCCTGGAAGATTGCACCAGTTCTCGTGAGGTTGTTGCTAAGCATGGCAAAGCGAGACTTGGTTACTGGGAATTCGTCCATTGGAACATGACCCATTATCCTCATTGTTAGGAGTAGATTAGAACTTCTTAACCTTTTCCCTTTTGTTATTTTTTTCAGTTCCAATTAAGTCCGTTTAAAGAAAAAGCATCACAATCCTGCAATATCCGATGATGAAGTTCCAACCATAGCATCAAGAGAAGTGATGAACAACAAAAGCATAAGTCCCCCTTGAATTACCAACACACATCATACCAAACGAGCTATATCCATCATAAAGTCGCAAGTTCACGTAGGAACTTTGGAATCACTTTTATGAACTTTTGCAATCTTAGCATAAAAGACGATTTGTCTCAAGGGAGGATAAAGTGTTTTTGGCATTTTTATTTTGTGTTGGTGTGATCATAAAACACCCATCAACATTACCCACCAAATTCGCCCCGAGTTTAGTCCAAGTTCACCTGGGATGGACCCACAAGAAATTGATAGGATCCTACCCAAACCCATTTAGAACCGAATCTGGACTCCAAACCTGGGGCGGACCGGATCACGACCTAAGCTCTATATGAATTGAGGATGCCCATGATCCCTACACATTAACATCAACCAACTACACTTGCTATGTCATCCTTTTCATAAGTTGTGATCCCATTTTATGTGTTGTGCTAACTTTGGAGCTCGCATGATACCTCAGTGCTTCCTTTTTTCAAGTGATATGCCTACTTTTTCAGAATTTTGTGATTCCTTTAAGACTTCCCTTAAGTCTTTGGATGTGGCAACTAGAATGGAACTATATTGGACTCCTATGTCCCTTTCTAAATGATGTGGCTGCTTTAGATATCACAAGCAATACTTTTAAAGTTTTCCGAAACCTATTACATCCTCCTAAAAACTTCTATAAAAGCAATTAATCCAGTCATTGCCTTTCTTGGATAGTATGACCAACTTGAATTATTAATGAGACTATAAATTAAAAATATCATTTCTGATCTTTGTGGGGTTCATGCCGTGGTGTGATGGTGAAGTCGTTGCAATGTTTATGTTGCAATGAAGGTTCAAACTCCATGGAGGATGGAGAGAGGGGGAAGAAGAGAAGGAGGAGGAGGACGTGAAGGAAGGAGGAAGGACGTGTAAGAGGAGGAGGACGTGCATTAATGTTGGGGATGAGGCCCCCTGTTTGTGGCCTCACTTGGGGCAAGGATCAGGCTCAAACTCCTTGCGCTTCTCTAATCCAAAAAAAAGAAAATTCTCATCTCTACCAAAATATATATTTTTTTCATTTTTTGGATCTCATTGAACTTGTAATAACCTATAAACACAGATTTGACCTTTGCATAAAGCCAACAATAAGAATCTGCAAGCTTTCATCTTCAGATTCTTGAATAAATTGAGAGGGTTTTTGTCCTCAAGTAAAAGTTGAACCAAAGCTCTGCAACAAGAGTTTTTGGAAATTGATATTGAATAGAATGAATGTCTTTGTCTAATAATTGTTTTTTAATCTTTTTCCATCCAACCCTAAAAGCAATTAAAAACTACTTTTTATTGAAATGTTCATTTTTTTCCCATTTATAATTCTTAATTACCTTTTATGTAATTGATATTTCTTTTAATTGAATATTCACCCTTTTTTCAACTTATAAATTTTATTTGTCTTTTCGGCCATGTATCCAATATTTACTTTTGACCCCCATTTAATAATAATAAATTATCATTTTTCCAAAGTTATAACTTAAGTACCTTTTGGACAACTTAATAAATTATTATTATCATATTCCCATATTAGATCCTCCCTTTATCCTATGGGGAATAAAATAGGATTTGGATCCTCTGACTTGATTTAGTTTGAAAAAAGGGGCATTTTACATTCTTCCTCTTTCCTAGGAAGTCTCAAAATCATAAGTCAACATCCTCACTCCACATTTCTAGTTCCTTCAAAGATAACCGCTACTTCAAAAAATATTTGAGGCTTTCACAATCAGTGTTAACTTTAAAATCCTACCCAAGAGATATTTGCACCATTGATTGAGCGCATGCATGATGGCCTACATCTATTTTTCAGATTTTGGTCTAGCCTAGTTCTTCCCCTTCAAGCACTTGATTCCAAATGCAAGGGGGAAGCCTTCATTGATCAATACAACTCCAATACAATACCTTATGATAACACACACTCAACAATGGAAAATCTACAAGCCTCTTTGAGTTGCTCAAATATTGAGCTGCAGCATTAGATCATGAAGTGAGTTCTTCAATATGATCACCAAATGTTTTGTAGTACAAGAATAGTTCCAAACAAATTGGTGGTAGCAATGCTAGGCTAAGGACCCCTCAAAGGTCCTTGGTGTTCTTTGGCATGGGCTAATCAACGAGTGTCATTATTTCTTATAGGTTCGATTTGACTCCTCTACAAGAAACCACATGACCTAGCCAGCTCATGCACCCCATAAAATAAATTTGGGTATTGGGTATTTGAACATAGCATTGATTGTATTTTGTCTCTTTCTATATGAATATCTAATCTATATGTCAAAAAAGTCCCTCACGTGTTTTTTTGTAAATTGTAATTCTTGATTAGGTGGTTTGGGATTCTATAAGTTGCCCTCAATCCAAATTCATGGTGGGAAATTCTAAAACAGGTTCCTAAACCAAAAAAACCTTTGAAGTAGGTTGGCTCCTCTACCTTAACACTATTAATTATGAAGTTGCAATGGTGAACGGTTAGAAATCTATACTAAAACATTAAATAAAGGGGGTAATCCACCATGATAGTAGATCAATTATCCATGTAGATGATGCCACCATGATAGTAGATCAATAATCCATGTAGATGATGCATGTACCTTTGGAATCATTGGAATCAATGGGCTTCCAACTCCGAATCTTCATGGCATTTCATGCCCAAACAAATATTATCAGCCATATGATTTTGAAAGATGGGCTTGGAGCACAAACCACAGATAGTTATGAATAGAGAAGGATTGGCCATTGATTTGACATCATTGAAGATGATCCAATGAGATTAGTGCCCCATAAATAAGTGTTTTGGTGGTTGAATTGTGTGCTTTGGATGAGTGCATGTTACACATTCATTTCATAGCCCTTTTACTTTTAATTTTTACGAGTAGTTAGCTCTTGTATATAATCTTTTGGTTTTTTTATATTTTCTAACTCTTTCAGAATTCTAATAGAGCCCTTGGCTTGCATTTTTCTTTTGCACTTTTATATAGCTCAGCCTTCAAGGCTTTGTGTAATTGTGTATGCTTTGAAACATTTAATTCAAGGTCTCATGAGTACTCTATTACACTTAGTCTAAGATTAGGTGTGCATGTTAATCTTTTGTATTCTTAAGTCCTTACCTTTTGCATTCAGTTGCATTGTCACCTATTTTGATATCAGATGTAGATTAGTTATTGTTTAATGTTATTTCATTCCATTGGGAAGATCATTGATCTACTATTATGGTACATTACCCCCTTTATTTAATGTTTTAATATAGATTTCTAACCCTTTACCATTGCAAGTTCATAATTAATAGTGTTAAGATAGAGGAGCCAACCTACTTCAGAGGTAGGGTCATGGCTTGTTCATGGCCCAATTTAGAACAAGCCTTGAACATTATTCCCAAGAAAATCCTCGATCTTCACTTTTCCTCCAAGTCATATTTGAGGCTACCATGCAATATAATTATGTGCTCCACATATGTTTGGTTTGACTATTGCTTGTGGCATTCAATGATTGGACTATATTGTTGGGAAATTGATGGCAATAACAAGTTTGGGAGGTTGTTGGACCTCAAAGCCCTTTAAATCAGCAGAAATGCGCCACATGTCTACCACTTTATTTTCATTTAGTGCTTTCTCCTTCACTTTAAGTGTTTGGGCCCCATATATTATCTTCTCAAGGGCTGCTCCACATAGAAACTCAAGAGCAATTCTCTTTATTTCTACACCATCCAATCAAAAGAAGGATCAATTGTGCGGAAAAATTGTGAGGTGTCAAACTCTCCTTTTTCTTGAACCTCTATCCATTGAACATGTGTTGGCAGCATTCTGCTCACTTTGTAACTTAGGCACAAAGCACAACATCTTTAGAACCCATGAACCAATAGATTGACTAAGGTCAATGATGAGCACTATTTTGAGACTTTACCGGTGAACTTGGACAAGGAGTCCAACAACTCATCAAATTCAAGACAAAAACCATAGAATATTTGTAAGGAAGCTTTGAATTTACAATGAAATGTTTTTAACACAAAATTTATGGCCACTCAATGATTCTTGCTCACATGACTAAACAAATTTAGATCCTAGACCATTGGGCAATGGTCCATTGATTGATAAAAGAATAGAGAAAAATAATCAACAAATAAAGAGATGGAATTACGAAGACAATGGAGGTACTTGCAAGGCAGCCATTAATTTGTCTTGCCAATTTGAGTTGGAAGATCTATTCTTTGCAGCCCCTAATAGCTCATTGTGAGCTCAATAGTGTCTTCCTAAGAGAAGTTCAAAAGGAAACAATACTAAATTCACAATAATCCTATTAGAGAAATGATGCAAGTAAGAACAGATCTATACAAATTTCAACATAGTATTATAGCTAAGATAACACATATATACCTTGGAAAAACCCTTAACAAAAAAACTTGGCAACAAAAGCACACCCAATGTATTAATCTGAACAAGAAGGTTACAATACAACATAGAGTCCAATACTTCCAATGGAAGTCTTCATTTTAATTTTGGAGTCAATTTGGCACCATAACCTTACGCTAAAATCATCATACAATCTCTTTTTGAAGCCTTCAATTATAGACCAAATTTACCCAAGAAACCACCAATGGATTCCCAAACTATGAGCCAAGTCTTGGTCCAACTAGTCCACGTTGGACCCATATACCCACCTCCAACAATAACTCCTAAAATAGAACTTAACTCCCAATGAAATCCTTTGACCCCAATGACCAAGGCATCCCAATGTAACTCCCAAGCATTCCATGTAAAATTACTAAATACACTTAAAACCTTTGACACACAAATACTTTAGCCGATTGAAGATGTTCTTTCTAATCCACTATGTAAACCCCACCTTCAATGACCTTTTACAATTGTTATAAGATTAATGACAAGTGGGATAATGTGCCAATGAAAGAAATTTGAGATTCCCTATACGTGCGGCAACCCATTTTATAAGGATCCAACATTACAATAATTAAATAATTACATCTTTAGGATTTGTAAAGTGTAAAACACCTAGTGCTAACATTTACATCCCACTTATATACATTGCAAAAGATCACAAAGGGCTCCAGCAAAGTGAACTAATTGTTAGGGGCTGAAATGCCCATAGCTATGATGTACCATCTATGATTCTTTGTGCTCACTAGTTTCATAAGGCAGCTGCAATATTCACAAAGGTATCCACCCACCTCGATCATAACTCTCTTGTTCTAAATTCCGTGTCATGAATAAAATGGTTTTTCACATTGTGCTTTTCCCACATGTGAAAAGTATGGTTTTTTGCTGAGTTGATGGCATTCTACCTATCACAACAAATTTACACTATATCCAAAACAAATCCAATATTTGATCACAATCTCTAAAGCCAAACTACCACTTTTTAGGCAAGAGTAGTTGCCATTTACTATGCCTCTACGATCAAAGGACAACCACAGCTCATTTCTTGCTCATCCAACTACTCACATCACCAAATAGGTTAAAAGCATAACCTTGGTAGACCCTCTAATATCCATATCTCCTTCCCAATTTGCATCAATGAATCCATGCATATCGATTGTCCTACCCACATCATGTCCTCACTAGTAGCAAATTGAATACTTTAAAGTGTTATAAAAATATTTGAAGAACCTCATCCCTTTAGTCCAATGCTCTTTCCTTAGGCTAGACATATACTTGCTTAGGATTCCCACTATTTGGGCAATGCTCCGTTTGGTGCAAACCATAATATACATTAGTTTACCAACTACACTCACATAAGGAATATGGTTCATGTCCTCAACCTTATTAGATGTCAACAGACACTACTCAATTGAAAAATAATTCCGCACAAGAATGGGAACACTCAATGATTTGCAATCCTACATCCTTTTTGTAAAATAGAGTCAACATGCTTCGTCTAACCAATCTAAAGTTTTATGTTATCTTTATTCCTCCCTGTCTCCAGTTTTATGATAACTTTAACCACCAAATTTTTCATATCAAACTTCAATGAAAGTTGAGACTTTAGAGCCCCGTCTATTTGCTTACACTTACCAATTAAAATGTTATCAATATATAAAACTATAATAGTAAATTGATCACCTATCCGCTTATAAAAAATCTAGTAACCTGATTTAGTTCTAACAAATCCCAACTTCAAAACATGAGTCAAATTTCAAATACCTCATTCAAGGTGAGTATTGTACACCACAAAGAGATTTCTTTAATCTACAAACAATGTCCTCTACTATTTACCACAAAGTGCTCTACCATGTAGATCTCCTTCAATCAATTTGCTCAACCTCAAGGTCAAACACAAGACCAACAAATAAAAGAAATCTAATGGATGTAAACTTTGCAACAAAAGAGGATATCTCTCAAAATCAATTCCCTCAACTTGAGAAATCTTTAGTAGCCAACCTTGCTTTGTTTTTCTCAACCTTGCCCTCTAAACTAAATTTCTTCTTGAAAACGCATTTGCACCCAATAAGTTTCCAAACCTTAGGCAATTGTATCATATTACCAAGTCCCATGTTTTGTTATTCTCCATAGCAATCATATCCTCATTCATAGCCTCCTTTTAAACTTCTTGTCTTTAGACTTGATCACCTCCTTCACATTTCTAGGCTCATTATCAATAATTACAAAGAACTAATGCAACAAACATTAGGTGGGAGATACCTGTATGCTTGCTTACTTAGCCAAATTGAGTGTGTAGTTCTTTTCTTCTTCTTCTTCCTCCAATTCCTCTGAATCAAACTCCACATCAAGTCCATCCTAAACCTTTGGCTCAATCTCAAGGGCAAATCTTCTCTTGGGGTCACGATACACCGCCTTTTTTACATCATAACTTGGTTGCTCAACCATTTTACATCTTCAAACTTAATCTCTCTAAAGATTATAGTCTAACTAAAAAGTACCTTTCCTTTCAAGATTCCAAAGTTGTACTCAACCCAATCACTTTAACCGATTAAGACACATTTCTTTTCTTTGAAGTCTAGCTTAGACCTCTTGTCTTTTGGCACATTCTCATATGCCTCACAACCATAAACTCTAATATGCTAAAGTGAGGGCTTTTTGCCCATTCAAACATCCAGGAATTTTGTTCACAGGAGATGAAGAGGGAGATTTGTTAATTAGATATCAAGTTGTGCTCACAATTTCTGCCCAAAATTTTGATCCAAATTGGACCTAGAGCAAGCTCCAAGCCCTCTCCATCAACATCCTATTCATCCTATTTACAACTCCATTCTACTAAGGGTTTATGGACTTGTCTTGTGCCTCACAATTCATGTCCTTACAAAATTTGTCCAACTCTATTGAACGCAAGTCTCCACTATTGTGTTGGAACAACCAAGATCGAAATGCAAAAACAAAGATAACTTCCAAAATGAACAATGAGCACAAAATGCATGTCTATCAAACAAAATGAGAGTGTGTAAAATGTACAATAAGTGCCTTGCATATAAAGGCAAGGTAGAGGAGGTAGGAAGGTGGGGTTGAATATCTAACTACCCCTCCAAATGTGTAACACATGTTACCTCATATGACAATTGTTAGAGCATAAGTTAGGTGTCTCAAGAGGTGAGCACACATGTCTCAACCACATGAAATGAGACAAAAAGAAAAAATTCTAATAATGGAGACTTAACAAGTGTGAGTGGGTCAACCTAGAAAGAATGATATGCTAACTAGTTTGACAATGACCCTATTTACACTAACACCCCCCTTAAATGCAACTTAGGGAGGATAAATACAATTATAATGGATCCCAACTAATAGGTTATGTTAGGTATTCATGTACAAATTTCTCATAAACTAAGTAAAGAACAAAAACACATAGGAAAAAACCCCTCCAAGAAAGAAATGATCCAAACTAAATGTACAAGTGAAGAAGATGGAAGATAGATGGACTCGTCGTGAACCCCCCAAGGACTACTACCATCACATAAGTACAAGACATATTACCCCCATAGAAGAGATAAAGAGAGACTATGGAGCCCCCAATAAGAGGATAGATCCTACAGTGCTAACTGATTCCTAGAGAAGAATGCAGAATGTGGTCCTTGAATGTCAAACAATATTTCTTCTCTATGGAAGAAGGCCAACTACAAATAGGTGCATGAAATCTTTCCATGTGAAAAGAATGTTATCTTTGAATGATGCACAAGATCCGAAGACAATGATGAGATCTTTAAAAGTTGTTAAAATGCTCCATGTGCAAGATGATGTAGAATAGGATCCAAAGATGTCGATGTGGCGACAACAACGTTGATGTAGCAGTCACTTAAAGTGCTTGCCAACTCTATAAAATGAGATTCATTAAACAAGTCTGATATGCCTATCAAGTAATCATCCCAATCAACTATATGGAAACACAAATGTGGAGATCTTGTTGCTTTGAATCATGAGTAACCAAAGATGTAGGAACACTCAATCCTAAAGAAGCAAGACGTGAAGGAGATATGATATTAGTGCAAGGTGTAGGAACCAATGAGGATAATAGAACTCGAGGTTCAAATCATAGAAGTAGAAATTGCCAAAAAATGCATGATTAATCACCAAAATCACGAATCGCCATAGTTAACAATTTTTTCTTGAAAAAATTGCATTTTCAATCAAAATCATGATCAACAATTATTGACTGAAATCTTTTCATTTACACGTGTTAGTTGCATTTAAATCATGTTCATATCATATTTAAATCATGATTAGGGTTTCCACATTAATCATTTTTCTTCACCATTAGGGTTTCCATGCTAACTCTACTTTAAGCTCTAATATGCAACACCCTGGCACCTCTCTTCTCTACTTCTTATAGTGCAACTGGCAGAATTCTTGTTCTTTGATGATTTCAATTTCCACTCCTTCACTCCTCTATAATTCCCAAGATTCATATGATTTTCCTAACAAGCAATTCACAAAGGAAGAGAAAGCACCACAGGAAACGTTAGATTACAAGTAAACTAAAAAGTGAAAAAAAAATCTATTATCTTGTCAATCTTTTATAAACCTGACAATGGATTCGACAGGGTAATGTTTTCAAAACACCCTACCCCATTAATGATAATAAATTTATAAGTATTTAAAAAATAAATCATTTTTCTATATTTTATAAATTATAAATATTTTAATATTTTAATATATATAAATATTTGCCAATTATATATATTTTTAATATATATATGTTTACAAATTATGAAGTTATATTTTGATTTTTATAAAATATTGTTGTTTTTCTTTATAAAGTAAAGGATTTTTTGAAGTATATCATTACATTAATTATATCAAGATTAATTAATTAAAAAATATTTAAATTTCTAATTAAAATTTTCATTAAATAAATTTTTTAAATATTTAAAAAATTATAATTAATTATATATTCAAATTCAACAACTTTTATTTAATAACATTTTTAATTATAAATTAAATGTTTTCTACCTAATTAGTTTTGATATAATTGATATGGTAGTATAATTTTAATTGTATTATTAATAAATATGCATTAAAATTAATATACGAATTCATATTCATATCTAAGGCTCCAAACTCATAAATATCTAAGATTCGTTAAAAGTGAAAAAATTATAAAAAAAATAGTATGCTCCATGAAGGTCTGTGTGGTTTCAAAGGCTTTAAATTTGGCTTGTTGGAAGGGACTTCGCTCCTTGACCCTTCCTAGTATCACAATAGGGAAAATGTCAACGGCGTCATCCCCAAACCCTATGAGAGGTGTGTTGTGAGGTATTCACACATCGCCCCATTGCAAATGGGGACCCCCAATTTTTGCTTCCTAGGTTGTGTTTGGGTCTTTGCTATTAATCTTTGCATTGAAGGGATAGAGTTTCTCAAGTAGCTAGAGGGTCATCAAGTCAAGTTGGTCTCCTTAGGGTGGAGTGAAGACAGTCGGTTGTGAGCATGAAGGTAGATCTAGAACCCCTTGGATCATGCCTAGGTTTCTTGTGTTATCTGATCATATTTCTAGTTGCAAGAGCAAGCCTTGGTTGTTTGAATGGTGTCCTCCTTGAATTTCATTTAGGCCCTGTACCTTGCTGGAGCAAACTTGCCTTGACCCCGTACCTTGCTAAGGTCCTAGAGCGAATTTTGAGTTATGTCCTTGCTAAGGTCCTAGAGCGAATTTCATCTTCAAGTCATGTACCTTGCAAAGGACATAGAGCGAAGTTCTTCACAAGGGCATGTACCTTCCAAAGGATCAAGAGCAAAATTCTTTTCACCAAGATGCGTACCTTCCAAAGGACATAGAGCGAATTTTGAGTCATGTACCTTGCTAAGGTCCCAAAGCGAAATTTTCACCAATTGATGTACCTTGGAGAGTTCTTAGAGCGAACTTTGTCCAAAATCAAGTATGTACCTTGTTGAGGTCCCAGAGCGAAATTTTCACCAATTGATGTACCTTGGAGAGGTCTTAGAGCGAACTTTGTCCAAAATCAAGTAAGTACCTTGTTGAGGTCCCAAAGCGAAATTTTCACCAATTGATGTACCTTGGAGAGGTCTTAAGAGCGAACTTTGTCCAAAATCAAGTATGTACCTTGCCAAGTGTCCAGAGCGAATCCTTCACCAAATCATGTACCTTGCCGAGCTCATAGAGCGAATTTTATCATGTGTACCTTGTCAAGGACATTGAGCGAATTTCTTATTTAAACCCCGTACTTTGTCAACGATCCAGAGTGAATTTCTTCCTAAGGTCATGTACCTTGTCAAGGATCTAGAGCGAACTTTTTCACTAGACCATGTACCTTACTCAAGCTTTGGAGCGAAATTTTCGTTAATTCATGTACCTTCCAAGGGATCAAGAGTGAATTTATCCAAGTGAAGATCAAGAGTGAATTTTTTGAAGTCTTGGAGAGATTTTAGGGCGAATTTGTTCAAGCATGTACCTTGTTGAGATTTGAGATCAAACTTTCTGAGTATGTCGTGTACCTTCCAAAGGTCCTAGAGCGAATTTTGAGTTATGTCCTTGGAGAGGTCCTAGAGCGAAATTTTTATCAAGATTATGTCCTTGGAGAGGTCCTAGAGCGAAATTTTTTATCAAGATTCATGTCCTTGCTAAGGTCCTAGAGCGAAAATTTCACCAAGGTCATGTACCTCCCAAAGGTCCTAGAGTGAATTATGAATTGATGTACGTTGGAGAGGACATGGAGCGAATTGCTCACCTTGACCATGTACCTTGCTAAGGACATGGAGCGAATTTTTTTCATGAAGGCATGTACCTTGCTAAGGACATGGAGCGAACTTTTTCATGAAGGCATGTACCTTGCTAAGGACATGGAGCAAATTTTTGAAATCATGTACCTTGCCCCCTGTTTTGAGCGAATTCCTCAAATTCAAGCATTTTGGCAAGAGGTGAAGTCGGGCATGGGAAAGGTGATTTGTTATCAAGTCGGCCTTATGGGAAGAGACACCTCTTTTACCCTAAAGCACCTATAAAGGAAAGGTCAAAACATTCATTTTAGCCACCAATTCAAATATATTCTTCTCTCCAAGTGTGAATTTGAGAGCAGACTTAGCAAATTTCTTCAGCAAGGGAGCAAATTTATCAATACATGAGCGAATTTCATCAAAACATAGCTGAGCTGCTGCAGCACAAGGGTGAAATAAGACATTAAAGATACAGATCTGATATTTTAGGAAGGCGAATTCATCATATAGCAAGACGGAGCGAATGTACCCAGCTGGGAGACATATCAACTAGTGGACTTCATCATTAGACAGCCCAGATTTACCCTTAGACATTAAATCTGTCTTCCACACAGTGAATTCATTGATTATTATTAGCCTCCTCTTGATCAGATTTAGTGAAAAACCACATAAAATCAGAGTAAGAGATCAAGTCAAAATAGGAGTATGTAAAGATTATAAATCATATGTGTTTGATATTATACTTGCTTTGTTTTGCAGATATGTAAGGAGGATGATACTACTTCGAGGCAAGATGAGCAATCAAAAAATGACTTGACCATGACAAGTACTTCCTACACTATGCAGGATCAAGAGGAGACTTCATCAGAAAACACAAGAACATCAAGGAAGAGAAGATCTCAAAGTGTTTGGAAGCATGAGGAGATAAAAGGAATGCAAGAAAGAATCCATTCAACTACCTCGAGGCCGTGGTACATAAAGGAAAGATAACCTACATGATGGAGGAATGTTTTACAATCCTGAATTCCCTTCTGGAATCCAAGAATCAAATTCAGTACATTGAAGAGCTACATTCAACCAAGTGCATCATCCACTCAAAGTACATTAGGAGCAAGAGAAAGTCAACCAAGGTCATCACACAATATTAAACATGATCAAAGAAGCAGATAGTTTCATAAGAGTTAATCAAAGTCCGCTTCTCATCAATCATCACATTGAGCAACTGAATAATGTTGAGTATCAAGAGATATCTCTCAGCATCCCTTCATGGTGATGAATCAAATCAAGCCTACAAAGTGCAAGATTGAGGTGGCATCATAGTCGCTACTCCACCAATCAAAGAGGTCCACATCAGTGCTTCTTGATTCAATGAACCAAGCCCACCTATGGATACACAAACTCCGATGTACCTACCCTTGAATCTATTGGTCCACGCTCATTGAATGTAATTTTCTCAGTGGCTAAGGAGAGTTTGTTGTAACAAACCCTAACTAGGGTTTTCATTATAAAATCTTGGCCATTGATGGAGAATCAATCATGTCCGTTCATTGTAAATGAGCTCTCTATATAAAGCTCATGCTCTTCATTTAAAAGGTTAATAGTCAGCAAATAGTTAGCTAATAGTTAATAGCAATAGAAGAATAGTCAGTAGTCAATAGGTGGTAACAGAGAAATATAGAGGAATACAATAGTAATTAGAGTAGAGTAGGAGGAAAAGGCAGAAATTGTTGCCTAAATTGTAAATGAACTCCATTTTCATTGAAGTTATGGTGAAGTGTGTTGTTTCTTTACAATGTGCATGGTTTCTTGTTGGATCTTCATGTTAGATGGTAAATAATTAGATTGAATGGAGGAGTTTGTTGAATGTATTTATGTGGAATCCGTTTAATCCATAACACTAGCCTCTTGCCGATTGTAAGGGTGCCTTGTGTGGTCAATTGGAGTGATATGAGCTTAACTTCAAATTGTTATGCGTCCATTGTTCATGCACTAACTTGAATGGTGATCAATGTTAGATGATTATGATTTGAACATCTTTGAAATGTCCTTAGAAGATTGCACTGAGCTTGTGTCAAATTGTTCAAGTTGATGGTGAGACCTCACCCAGTAGGATTCCATCTAATCATTCACCCATCTTCTTACATTCTAGACCTTAGAATAGACTTTCTCAACCCTTCATCTTTTACCATTTTTTTCAATTCAAGCTAGTTTAGGACAAAAAAAGCATCACTAAATCGCAACATCAAATGATCTAAGTTCCAGCGAATCAAGCATTCAGGCATTCAAACGTAAGTCCCCTTGTGATTCCAGCATAATTACATCAACCAATGGAGCTTATCCACACGTAGTGACCCTACATTCATGAACCTTGGAGTCTTCTCAAGTGATCCTTAAGCTAATCTTCGGCATTTGAGAGATTTTGTTCAAGAGAGGATAAGATACTTTAGGTATTTTATTATGTGTTCACATGTGCATAAAAAACACATCAACAAGGTGCTACCCCTCGACCTTACTAGGGACACTACCCATAGAGGAGCATCACCCCTCAAGGCACTACACTCAAACCCCTATGAGAAGCATTGCCCATTGAATGCTAGGGTTCCCACCTGTTGTGACCATTTCACACATCGCCCCATCGCAAATGGGGACCCCCTCTTTTTGCTTGTTTTTCGCTCGTTTTCGCTTTCGTTTTTAGGGTTTTGTTAGTTAGTTGGTTGTCTGGATTTCGGGTCAAGCCTTAGGGTTTTTATTTTTGTCTTTTCAGGCCAGAATCCAGTCGCTTTTGAGAGTTCTTGAGTTCCTTTTCTAGAATGCAAATTTTGAATGCAATGAGTTCGCCAAAATGGTCTAATTTTCAATTGGAATGTTGATGCAGAGCTTAAATTTGTCTAAGTATTGAAAGTGAAATGTGAATTTTTGTCCGATTGAATATTTTGACCAAATTTTGCCTTTTTTGATTTTGATCCTGGGCATTGGAATTGATTTGTTTTCACCTCGTGAAGTGTTAAAATGTGAAAAATCATGTTATTTTGGCCTGTAGGAGCAAAATCGCTCCTGTCCCTCAGTGAAGGATGGGAGCTCATTTTCAAATATCTCATCATCCCTGCAGAGTCCAGACAAATTTCAAGTGGGAAGTGATGGAGAACGGCGATATCTTTCCATTGAATATAAATTGAAGATTTTCATGAGCACAGAAATGCCTCCAGGAGGAAAATCGCTCCTGTCCCTCAGTGAAGGACCGGAGCTACAAATCAAATTTCGCCTTGTCCTTGCAGGATTTTGATGACTTAGCAATTTGAAAGGGTCCAAAGGAAGGTGCTTTACCAAATGAATATAATTTGAAATGCCAAAGGTGAAGGAGAATGACCTAGAATGACCAAATCGCTCCTGTCCCTCTCCAAGGGACCAGGGCGAGGTACCTTGTAGCTCTCGTCCCTCTCCCAGGGACCAGAGCGATTTCCTTCATTAGACAAAATCCAGGCAAATGTCAAGGCAAGTTTATGTTCAAAAACAAGGGAAAACATGAGATGGACGCATTGAATACAAATTGAAGATTTTTTGGACGTCCACAAAGGTCCTAAATGCCTAGTTCGCTCCTGTCCCTCAGGAAGGGACCAGAGCGATTTTTGATATAAATGATTTTCTTGCAAAGTTACAGATGATGTTAAGGCATGAACGAATGGAGTGAAGAAAGACGAATCCGTTGAATATAGACTTGGAACCTGACAAAGTGAGATAAAGGCTACAAAAGGAGGATCGCTCCTATCCCTCTCCAAGGGACCAGGGCGATACAATGGTGATGTTACTTCCTATGCAAGTTCAAGGTCGATCCAAGTCAAGACAAGGTGGCGAGGGACATTTCAAGGCGTCTTTAGCAAGCACAAACATTAAAAGGTCGTCACAATGATGAAATTCGCATCCTAGGACATAGATCGCTCCTGTCCCTCTCCAAGGGACCAGGGCGATGTTAGATGCATTGGTCATTTTGTGCAAGATTTACGTAAGAACAAGATTTCATAAGGTAATGCATGGTCCAAGGCATCGTTTGAAGATAAATGCAAGAGTTTTTCAACGTCCAAACATTGCCAATCAAGGTGAAAAGCTCCCATCGCTCCTGTCCTTTGGACAAGGACCAAGGCGATACTATCAAAAGCACTCATTTTCCTTCAAGATCCAAGCTAGGCGAGGTTAGGTAAGGTGAAGGACGACGTTTGAAGGACATCACAACGAAGATCAAGGTTTAAAGTTGACAAGGTCAAGGAGAAAACATGGATCGCTCCTGTCCCTCTCCAAGGGACAAGGGCGATGATCCCTTTAATACGCCCAAAACTTCATGCGAGCAAATGGAATAAGCGCAAAAGACACGAACAAAGGATGTTATTCGCCAACAATAAAAGATCGAAGTTAAAAGATGCAAGATGGACGTGGAAACAAGAAGATCGCTCCTGTCCTTTGGACAAGGACCAGGGCGATGTACACTCAAAAGGCACTTAAGCACACATGCAAGATGATCAAATGCGAAGAACCTATCAAGATGATCGATTTTTAACGTGGAGATGAAGGAGTTGATCGTGAAAAAATGCAAAATCAGGACAAAAATGTTGAATCGCTCCTGTCCCTCTCCAAGGGACCAGAGCGATGAGGTACGTCCCTTCCATTTTCATATTTTGGCGCCAAATAAACAAATTTAAATTTCCTTAAATGCTAAATCGATTAAAAATTTGAAAATCCATTTTTATTTAGCATTTAATATGGCGTTATCTTTTATTAATTATTTTTGCCTTTATTAAAAAATCGAAATTTGCAAACGCAAGGCATTAATAATTAATTAATTAATTAATATAAAATCGAATTTAGAGCACTCAATTAAGCAAGTCGGCCTTGTTATTTTATTGCAAATCATTTAAAATCATTTTTAAAAATGGTTTTATTTATCAAGTCGGCCTAGGGGATGAAAAGGTGTGAGCGCTATATATAAGGGGAGTGAAATGTTTATTTTCACATCATTATTTTTTATCCTTCATACGATCTTGAGGAGAAGCGAAGGTGATGCGAAGTATATCATCAAGTGTGGAGTGCGAATTGCGTTGAAGACCAAAGGTGGTGCGAATATCCTCCAAGGGTGGCGCTTTATACATCAAGGGTGGTGCGAACTTGAAGATCTATTTGATGCGATTTGTCAAAGGCGAATTTGAAGATCCATTTAAGACAAGGCCAAAGGCGATACTTGAAGATCATGTTGAAATCCAAAGGTGGCGAAGTCGATTTTGAGGAGACCACATTGAAGACTATTTTACTCCTCCAATTTTCCCTAGGCGATCTTTTCCTTTTTGCATTTTAGAGTTAGCTCTCTATCAAGGTATGGCGATTTTAATTATTATTGCTTTATTCATTCATCGTCGTATTTCAAATTTTGAATTTTGAATCTCTTAGCTCAATCGTTGTTTTTTAGGAAATGATAACTCTAAAGACTTATCATGACGTTTCCTAAAACTTTTCTCTCTTATTTACGCTATTTATTGCAAAATCGAGTTCTTATAATGAAATGTTGTGTAGGTATGGCAACCCCAAAGGCGGGAGCATCCACCAGCCGCTCAGCTCTCATGAAAGAAGATCAGAAGACCGAAGAAGTGGAGACCAAGATCGTGTCAAAGTGGAGCAACATTGGAGATACCAACTTGGGGAACTTTAGCACGAAGAAGTTCCGAGAGGTCCCTTACATCGGCAAGCCATCACCTGTCGCCCGGAGAATAATAGAGAGTGGCATCATCAAGGCGGCCGGTTTTCCTCCAACTATTCAGTGCCACGAGTTGATGATCGAGTGTGCCCGTCACTACAATCCACAGTCCAGGACAATTGTGTCCAATGAGGGAAACACTTTGGCGTACCTTTCAGAGGAAGCCATAAGTGAAGCTTTCCATCTTCCAGAGCACAGGGACATGATATACAAGAGCATTGAAGGAGCCAGATCAATGTACGAAGATGATCCAGATGCTTGTCTAAGCATTATCAATAAGAACTGGCTACTCAAGAGTCGTCCCCGTCTAAGCAAGGTACCTAACACACCACACCGGATTGATTTCCAGGAGGAATACAGAGATTTGATTACCATGCTCAACAGAGTTACAGGAGCACCTCATGCCTTCTATTTTGAGAAATGGATGTTTTACTTCATCCAGGTGATTGTTCAAGGAAAGGGTACGATACATTGGGCTAGGATAATTAGCCATTGCTTAGACATACAGTTGAGAAGACTCAGGGCTACTAAGTCCTTCCACATGAGTTCATACGTCATCTATGCCTTAATCAGGAGCGTTGAGTACACAGGACTACCTCACAGAGGAGTGATTGGAGGAGGACCCGGCGAGGTCAGAGCTTGTGAATCCTATACCTACTTGCATCATCTGCCAGGGAAGAACTACAAGTTAGTCAATGACACTTTCACGATGAACATCACAAGGACGTTGCAAGGTGGAATTCACAACAGATTATCTCAAGATGCCCAGGAGTTCATCAAGAGGTACGGTGCTTGGTTCATTCAGTTTCCCAAGTTCACTTACATTAGAGTGCATGGATGTCCTTTACCTCCATACATGTTGCCGAGGTACCCGACAGAAAGAATTGTGTTACTTGAAGTAACAAGGCAGTTGGCAGCATATGTGAAGGCATTCAGACACAGACATCAGAATGGAATCCAGGTACCTATTATTTTGGGTAATTCAGTTGAGGTATGTCCTAATGTCTTAGCCATGGATGACGCAAAGAAGGAGTTAGCCTTGTATTCTTTTTCATCTTTTGCTTGGAGAGAGAGCTTTGATCCATATGGACATTTAGAAGAGACGGTCGGTAGAAGATTTAGACATGAGCACCAAATTGAAGATTTTATGATGAACCTCCTAGATGATCTTGAAGTGAAACGTAAGATACATTCTAGATTGCCTTTGGATTTCATCAAGAAATGTAGGATTTACAGAGTGGCCGACCAAGCTCAGGACAATGGCAGGCACATCCAGTCTTCCTATGATAGAGAAAGTAAAACAATAAGATTGGATTGGAATGAGCCCGAGGCCGTGGATTTAGATGATTTGATGGCACCAGTTTTGTCTTGTACTCACAGATGGGTAGACGTTCAGCATCAGAAGTTGAGAGAACAAGGCATAGCTATGTCTTTTACTTTGGAAGAAAAACCAGCCGAAGGTGGAGCCAGTGTTAGTGAAGGCAATCCTAATCCTAGGAATTCAGGTGAAGGTAACCTTCGGTGTGCCAGTGAGGGCAATCTCCATTCGAGAGGTTCAAAGAGAAAGGAAAGATCAGAAAAGAAAGAGTCTTCCAAGAAAAAGCAAGGTGCCAACAAAGATCAAACACCAGGTACTTCTTCCAGACCGGAAAATAGAACAGTTCGAGTGGAAGAGTCCATGGAGTCGATGGTACAGAATGACAGGCAGGAGGAAGGACAGGCACAGCATGTTTCGTCAGATGGATCTCTCCAAGACTATGATTTAGAAGAAGGTAATGAAGTAACATCTCCTCCCAGACAAGAAGAAATAGTACATAAAGAAATTCAAGTTCAAGAGACAAGATCGAATATCCCAGATTGGTTGAAGGAAAGATTGACTAAGGTGATCGTAATTGAGGACGAGGACAGTGTAATTGGTTTAGAGAGCCTTGTTGGGCGTTCACATGTGATAACAGAGAAGAAGAAGGCTACAAAGATGTCCAAGATGATTCGAGATGAGACTGGATCTAGAAAACTGCAGATAGCTACACCGGCAGCAGATAAATATGAGGGTGAGATCCTAGCAGAAGACTACCATATACAGACTATTGAGTTAGGACCATCCACTGCAGAGCAGACAATGGATGATGCTACCGACACATTTGAGGCATTGAAGGACAAGCTTAGAGAAGAAGTGGAAAAGAATAGAAAGCTTGAGAGAGAGAGAGGTGCATGGAGGACATATTTCAGTCACATCAATGAACCTTTGGGACGTCAGGATCCAGTTAGGTCACCAGTGCAGGCATTGCCCCTTCAATCGATCAATGAAGCAGAAAGATTCAGGAACCTGGTCCAGCGTACATGTAGTTGGATGGATAGATCTCATACAGTGGCCATAGAGTTTGTTACAAGGATGTCGAAGATCATTCATCAGGCTATCCAAGTTCTTGAGATAATCCACAGATTGATGGCAACAGTAGCTGCATTTGCCCATACCAAGGACGTTGTCATCCCTGTCTTGAAAGTAATAAGACACACATCCAGAAGAATTTTAGCGCAGGAGAGGATCTTAGAAGGTGATTCTCACAGTTTGTTTCAGTGGTCAACCCTACTTCATATAAAGAGTGTTCTCTTCGAGGACATCAGTGTTAGATGTGGTCAAGTTGAGGAGGTGATCAATCCGATCCAGGACAGAGTATTTGAGGTACTTCGTACCATTCTTGGCAGAAGGATCGAGGTCGAGACAGATGTGGATATACAAGAATTTGAGGATAGAATCAAGATCATCTTTCGCAAGGGCGCAGATGTTACAGATGAACAGTATGATCAGATGTATGCCACCATGCTCCTGATTGATAGAACGAAGGAACTTGAACTTACTTGGGACGCAGCTCTTCTAGATGCATTCGATCAGGTCATCCACTTAGAAGAGAGTATCAAGAATCTTCCCGAGATTCCAATCACAGAAATCGAAGGAATCGTGACAAAATTCATTGCATATGCTAAGAAAGAGAATTGGAAAGGGAATAAGATTCTAGATGAAAGGTTGTTACAGATGACATGACATCTTATTTCTCATTGGTTGATACCTTCTAGATTTTTGTGCCGAATTTAATATTTGGCTATGCATTTAATATTGTTCAGTAAAAAGGAGGTCATTTGTAACAAACCCTAATTAGGGTTTAGGTGTCATGATCTTGTCCGTTGATTTATTTTCAATCTGGACCTTTCATTGTAACTGGGGATGCTATTTATACCCCCATTTTTCATTTCATTTGGTAATAGTTAATAGTCAGATAATAGTAATAGTTGATGTAATAGAGAAGAGAGATTAGAGTTGTAAGCAATTTTATTTTGTAGCAAGATTGAGTCTTGAAGAGAGAAATTCAAGCAATTGTTGTATATGATGACTTGGAAATCAATAAAATATTGAAGTTATGGTGTTTTGTTGTAAATTTCTTAAGTTATCTTCATGGTTGTTGGATGTACTTGAATCACGCTCAATCAAAGTAGTTTGTTAATTTGAAAGACTAAGTGTGGGATTTGATATTTGGTAGGATTCGCAATCCAAACCACTAGCTTCTTGCTGATTGTAGGAACGCCTTGCGTGGTCGACTGGAGAACATTTTGAGTCCTTAACCTTCAAGCATTTTCGTATCTAGGATATGTACCTTCGTAGTAGTGTCCTTGGTCTTTGATGCATTGAATACCATTATATTACCTTAGAAGATCGCACTAATTTCAATTGAGTTGTTATCTTATGGCAAAATTGAAGTTGGTTGAGTCTTGCCAAATCTCGTCCATGCTAAGTCATTCATAGGGTTAGGCTAGATTAGACCTCTTTAAACCCTATCTTTTGCTTTTTTTTTGAAAGTTCCTTTAGTTTAGTAAAATCTTCGAGCTTTAGAATGCGTAAGACCCCTTGGAGGAAACAGCAAATCACATCATACCACTAAAAAGCTTGTCCACACGTGGAGACCCCACTAAAAGAACCTTGGAGTCCACCTAACTGATCCTTTTTGCAGATCTTCAGCAGTTAGAGACTATTTTCTCAAGAGAGGATAAGATACCTATTGGTATTTTATTCTGTGTATGATTGTGTATAAAATACACGTCAACACCACCCTAGATCCCTGATTTCATTTTTTATTTTCTCTCTAATATCTCTATGCTACTAAAATGCCTTGAAATTAAAAATAGTAGGTTTTTCTCTTCCTTACATTTTTTTAGATTTTTGATCAAACAATTTTTTCTCCATTTTTTCTAGATTTTTTCAAAAAAATAATTTACTTTTGGTTTTCCAATTTTTACCCAAAAGATTTGTGTTGCTATGGTTCAAATAACCAAACTATATCTGCTTCTCCATGCTAAAGGTATCAATGTCATCTATACTCAAACCATCATAAAATTCAACAGAATCAAAGGAAGATAAAGAATACAATCTAGAATCATGATTAATATGTCCTATAGCAATGAAGTCTCTACTTTGAAAATCTCGAACAATCACTTAATTTGATTTGAACTCAACTACTTTCCCTACGCTACTATGTGTGATCTAATAAATGGAAAGAAGATTATTAGATAAGTGTTGTGACGTATTCACACATCGCCCCATTGCAAATGGGGACCCCTACTTGTTTTTCTTTCTGGGGTTTGCTTTCTAGGTTTTTAGGGTTTTGTATGTTAGCCTTTGCATGCTGAGTGTTGCCAGAGGGATCACTAAGAGAGAAGGCTTTGTTTTAGCTATAGGTGAGTCAGTGGATGCTCCGGGTTAGGGTCATCTTTGAAAGTCTTCCTTAGGACAAGGTTTTGCTCTTGTTGTTAATTGTGTCTTGTTTGAGTTTGAGGAGGTCAATGAAGCTTGGTGAGTGAATATCATCTTTGAAGGTCTGAGTTAGGTCAAATTGGTGAGTGATAAAGTCTGGAATGCCATCCTGATCTTCAAATGTCCTGAAATTTGGCTGTCTAGAATGTCATCCTGATCCTGTAATTTGACTAAGTCTGGAAAATTGAAGAATCCTCCAAAAACTAGGTTTTGCATTATAACTCTTGGAGGTCTGAAACCACTCTCAAACATCCTGACAGTATATATGGAATATAACTTAAAGTATAAGAAAGAAAGATATAAGGAAATGTCACTTATACTTAAATGTTATATTCCATATATGAATCTTGACGGAGAGACCAAAATGTCAAATTTCGCTCTTGACCCTTCCAAAGGGTCCAAAACGAATTTCAATTTTGCTCCTGACCCTTCCAAAGGGTCCAGAGCGAATTCCTCTATAGGACATTCTACTTTGACCCAAACTTGGAACTAACTCAATCCCAGGCATTATTGAGGACAAGACACTTGTTTGGATGAAGAAATGTGGGAAATGAAGTCAAGATTTGAGCCTAAATGTGAATTTCGCTCCTGACCCTTCCAAAGGGTCCAGAGCGAAATTCTTGTAAGACCCTTTTTTTCACAAAATCTTGAGCAAGATGTCAACTTGAAGAGAAAATTCACATGATCATGATGGAAGGAAGCCTAACAAAGTATGTCCAAGGCATCAGAAGGAGAAAAGAAGTGTGAAATCAACCCAAAACTAGAATTTCGCTCTTGACCCTTCCAAAGGGTCCAGAGCAAAATTCTCCCTAGACACTATTTTCTCCCTTGTTTGGGCCAACATCCTTGTTCCTTGGACATGGTGGGGGTAGATTGATATGTTCTTGCCTTAGGAAGTGATCGAAAGCATTGAGAAATGAAGATTTTGACCTAAGACATGGATTTCGCTCCTGACCCTTCCAAAGGGTCCAGAGCGAAATCCACTTTTCCTCCACTTTGCTCTTTGATATGACCAAGTTTGTTGACTTCTAAGGCGTGATGGGAAGGCTTTGATGCATATTTGTCTTTGAGAGGAGGTTTGAGGTGATGAAGTGGTGAAAATCAACCTAGAAGGAGAATTTCACTCCTGACCCTTCCAAAGGGTCCAGAGCGAAATCCTCAGTTTAACCCCCTATCTTGCCTAAAGTGATGAAAATGACCTTGCCTTGAGCTAATTTGATGGTAGATTCACTTAAGTGAGAAGAAAGGAGCTTGAATTCGATCAAGTTTGAAGGAGAATTGGATGAAGGAAGTGGGAAACCAACCAAGAACATGGATTTCGCTCCTGACCCTTCCAAAGGGTCCAAAGCGAAAATCCCCATAGACCTCAATTTCTTCCTTGTTCAGACCAAGTTCTTAGTTTCTAAGGCATGTTGGGAAGTGGATTGGCATGTTTTTGCCATAGGAAGTGACTAAAAGTGAAGGAGTGGAGGATTTTAGCCTAAAATAGAAATTTCGCTCCTGACCCTTCCAAAGGGTCTAGAGCGAAATTCTTGAAAACTCCTATTTTCATCTTGGATGAGGTCAAGACATTGATTCTTATGGCATGGATGCAAGTGGAGTGGTGTATTTTTTCCTTGCAAGGAAGATTGGAGTTAAAAAGATGAAGAGTCAAGCCTAGAGGGTGGATTTCGCTCCTAACCCTTCCAAAGGGTCCAGAGCGAAATTCCCCAAAACCTCCCTTTTCTCTCAATTTTGTGCCAAGCCAAGTGTGGGTCAGGGTGAATTAGGATTGGAGATGTCCTTAAGCATGGCTTTGAGTTGCTAGTGATCACCAAATGTGAAGGATTTTGGCCTAGAAAGAGAATTTCGCTCCTGACCCTTCAAAAGGGTCCAGAGCGAAATTCTTAAAGACTCCATCTTGCTTCAATTTTACCTCAAACTTGGTATTGGTTGAGATTAAAGGGATCCTTAGGCATGCATCTAAGCAAGCATGGTCACAAAGTGAGAAGAATTTAGGCCAGGAATGCAAATTTCGCTCCTAACCCTTCCCAAGGGTCCAGAGCGAAATTCTTATAGGGCCTGTCCCTGGGGAGAATCTTGAGCAAGCTTCATTTTGATGTCTTCTTGTTGATGTTTTAAGGTAGAAAATGCTATGTTGAATGAATTTATTATGTGTCCTTAATCACCTTTTGGTTTGTTTTGCAGATGGAAGAAGATCAGGACAAGGACTACCTGTTCTAGTCCATCATCATCAAGGACATTCCAAAGGCATAAAGGTGGACTACATGTGTTCTAGGAGTTGCCAGCTACCTCCAAAACCTTCACTTCGCCACACTAAGGAACCACAAGATGACAAAGAAAGGCTTCGCCAATACTTCAAGGCAAGATATGCTACCAAAGAAAGAAGACTTGGCAGTAAGGAAGCCTCATCAAGCACATAGAGAATCAAGGAATACATCATTCATCAAATTGAAACAAAAAAGAGATCAACCACGACACAGACGTCAGACAAGGTGGCATCCCAGTCACTTTTTCTCCAATTGGATTGGTCCACCTCAGCATGTCCAGATTCAATGTACCTGACTCATCAGAGGCGGCACAAACTTCAGTGTACCTACCCCCACTTCCTATTGGTCCTCACTCCTGGAATGTAATTTTCTAATTGGCTAAAGATTTTGTTATGAGAAACCCTAATTAGGGTTTCTATCTTGTAATCCTAGCCATTGATTCTAAGTCCATCAGAGTCATCAATCTGTAAAGGGCTCTCTATATAAAGCCCTGGCTCCTCATTTGTAAAGGTTAATAGTTAATAGTGAGAGAATAGGAAATAGTTAGAGAGAATAGTCAATAATTAGTAGCATTTTAGAGTAGAGTAGAAAGAGAAGGCAAAGATTGTTGCCAAGATATTGTTGCAAAAGACTTGTAAGCTTCATTGAAGAAATGGTGAATTCTATGGGTCGATTCAACAATTTGCATGGTCTCTATACTTCTCAAATTTGATTTCATGTTATTAGGTGAATGGAAGAAATTTGTATGATCAACGGTGAAATTCGTATATCCATACTACTAGCGGTTTGTTGATTGCAGACTTGCCTTGTGTAATCAACTGGAATCATTCAGCTTAAGCTTAACTTCAATTATCGCTTCTTCATTGATATGCATCAACCTGACGGTGTCCATGCTTGTAGCAGTGATCTAAACATCATAAAGCTTTCCTCAGAAGATCGCACTAATCTTGTGGAGATGATCCTAGGATGTCAAAGCAAGACTTAGTTAGAATTTCATCAAAGGTCATTCATTGCTCTTACGTTCTTAGCGTTAGAAATAGATCCTATTCCAACTCTTATCCTTTTTTCCTTTTTTCAAAATCAAGGGCCAGTGAAATTCCATGTTCCAGTAATATCCAAAGCAAATCAAACGTTTAGGTCGTCGAAAGTAAGTCCCCTTGTGATTCCAGCAAAATCACATCGTACCGCAAAAAGCTTATCCACACGTAGAGAACCTACATATCAAAACCTTGGAGTTACTCCGACTGATCCTTCGGCGAGATCTTCAAGAGTCGGGAAACTTTGTTCAAGAGAGGATAAGGTACCTTAAGGTATTTTATTCTGTGTTTGGTCGTGTACAAAAGACACATCAACAATAAGGAACATAAAGTGCATCATTGAATTTTCCTTCACCAATATGTAATGTCCCCTTCCTAAGTAATCGAGCAAGTGGACCTTTAGCCTATGCAATTGGTTCCACTAGGCTATTGAGTTTGGGTTAGGCAACCTTGGAGGCAATTTATCCAGCAATTTGACAGTATTCGATGGTTAGTTGAGCTCCCATCAGAATTTTTAATGGTATGCCCTTTTCTAGAGTGATGTTGGGTTAGTCTTCCAATACTTAGTAAGTCAGTTTTGAGCACCAATTGGGCCAGCTATAAAGGTTACTATTTTTAGTATTTTTGGTGGGTTCAGTTTTGATGACTCTCAACATTTTATATAATCTTGTGATTTTAAATTAAATAACAATAAGTTATTGATTAATAAAGTTAAATTAAAGATTTAACTTTATCGTTATTTTAATTTATTTAATGAAGGGACTATAGAGGTCAATAATTAAATTAAAGGTGATTTATTTTAATGGATGTGCCTTTATTATTTAATGCTACGTTGGGAGATTAAAAAGAAAGTGACTTTTATTAAATAAAAGGAAAATGCACATTTCCAAAGAGTCGCAAAAAGGCAAAAAAGCATATTTCTAAAAAATGAAAAAGCAAAATTTTTTTTGAAAAAACAACAAAAAATTGCTTTTTTGAAAAAAAGCAAAAAAAGCACAAGAAAAAGCTTTTTCCTAAAATAGCTCTAGAAAGTTATAAAAGGCTGAGTTTTGATATTGAAAATTGTTATTTCTTCTAGGAAGGATCGCTTTCTTGGTTTGAAAAGACGGAAACCCTTGCAAGCAACATTCACTATGTAGTTGAAAGACACTATCTGGAGAATTTCCTAATGATTTCATTCAAAGGTCACAACTGTGCTCATTGGAGAAGATCTACATTTCATTTCTGCAGAGTTTATTGAATATGCAATTGGTAGAGGTCGATTGGAAGGTGATTTGGAGGGTTTTGTTGTTGTTTATTGCTAGTCACACCTCCTTAATGCTAGTCGTACTTTCCCATGCCAGCCGCACCATTTCAAGAGCTTGGGCGTGAGGGTTTTATGGCAAAAGATTGGTCTTTGAGGGTTTAAATATGCATTCTTGATCTTTATTATTTGCTACTAATCAGTTTAACACCCAGCCGTACCATTTGGGGGTCATTTGGTGAATTAGCTAGGGTTTCTAGACATTGTATTTGCTGATCATTGTTGTAGCAAAACTTTATTTCACCAAATCAGCAAGTGGGTATGTTGGATTTAGATATGTAATATCATTTTATGATCTAGGTTGCTCTTACATTTGATAAATTTTGTAAAATGAGATCAGAAATTAATTATAGAATTTTCAGCTATTTATATTTCTGAGTTTCTTTAATTTTCTGAGTTGTTCGCTTATTATAAAATACTTTATTATCTGCACTTTATTTGGCAACTCAAATCCATTGCAAAAACACTAAAAAACAAAAAAAACAAAGGCAAAACAGGGCTGCATTCCATAAGCTAACACAGGTGTCATTTGCCATCAAAATTGGTGGAAATGAACAAAGGTCAAAAGTAGAAAACAGTTCTCTAGATGCAGCCATGTAATACAATGCTCCAAAATCAAGAAGTCACTTGTGTGAAGTGGTGTTTGCAGAAGCAAAGAGAGTCGTACCCTTTTTATATCTTTGTTTGAATTTGTAGTTGTGGAGGGAGAAGAGGAAGAACCACTTGCCCTTGAAGTAGTCAACTAAATTTAATTTTGTTGAAGAAGATTCCTTAACTCATCAATTTTCTTTTTATAGTATTGGTTTTTTTCATGCCCGAGTCTCTTGCAATAACTACGTGCAGGCCTCTCCTTAGAATTTTTCCCTTTTGATGAGGAAGATGAATCAAATGGAGTCTTGATTTTGTGCCCTAGCTTAATCCTTAATTTGTTTGTTTGCCTTAGATTTTGGAGCCTTTTGTTACATTGCAACAAGAGCTTGTGGTTTTGAAGACTTCAAAGTACCCATTTGAATTAGTTTGTCTTGTTCTTTTGTGAGAGAAAAAACAAAATTTTCAAGTGAATGCATAATGGTGTGTACCAAAAGCACTTTTTATTACATTAAAAGTAAAAACAAACACTAAATAGTGAAGGTTTGGCTTGGATAAGGCACTTAAGATCAATTGTTCATCTTATTTTTCAATTCCACATTGTTTGAGTTGCAACCTAATCAAATTTAATTTGATGAAGAAATCAGATATTGTGTTGAAATTTTGTGGGTTAAGACTTAGTTCACTTTCCAACAAATGCCCTCTCATTCATCTTGTTTGCCAAACAAGTTCTCTAATGTTTTCCATATATCATTAGGTGTTGTGGTGGATTCAATGTGGAAGAGAAGTTTTGGAGAAAGGGACATACATAATGTACCATAGGCTTCATCATCGCAATTATATTACGCTTTTTTGTAGCTGTTGTATGTTCAGGTTGTGAACCCATTTTGATCCAACGTAATCCTAATTTACTGAGATATATCTCCATTTTGCATTTCCATTCATACTAATTAAACGGAGTTAGGATTAAGCCCATTGTTGGAGAACTTAAAAAGAACACAAGACAACCCCCCTAATTTGATTATAATTGAAATTAGGAACCCCTAGAAAGATATGCAAGAAACATTACAAGTTGATTTAAGATTGGATGCTTAAATCATTTGTTTATAACACTTTAACCACTTGAAATGTAGGTGATATAGGAGTGCACTAGCTTAAACATGCAAACTAGGAACCATTTCCAACCTTAACATTCATTAGATCAAAATCAATTAGGCTCAACTTCGGTCCCTAAGGAGAGCTGAGCACTATGATTAATTGTTCCCTTTTTGATTGATGTGATTGGATATGATTAGGATTAAAAAATGATGCAAGAACTTAGGAGAATGACAAGATTCAGCACAAATAGATTGAAACAGATCAAAAAGAAAACACAAAAGTACAGATATGGAAATGAGATATAGAAAGGAAACTATCACTGAAATCTGAGCTATAGATCATTCCGTCAGCTAAAACTTTGGATTCCGAATCAAGATGCTCTATAGATCATTCCCTCCAAAATTCAGCCAAATAGCGTCGGTCACATGTGCAAATCGGCATAGACTAGGGGTTTTCGCCTATTCAAAATCTAGAGCTATTTTTCTCTGTCTTCTCTCTGCAACTCTACAACTCTCAACAATCGGATCTGAAATCTGCACATGGGAAAGAGGGAATAATGTTGTGTTGTATAGGAGTTTGCCTAAGTTGATCCTGGGTAGGAACTAACCTCCACTACAGCTATGATATGATGTGAGAGAGTTTACCCCTAACAGGGCAAAGGCTGAAAACCTTAAGAAATGCTGAATTGACAAATGATATATTTGCTATGCACTTCTTGCTATGAAGCCTCACAAAAGGTTGATGTTGCTTGATAGGAGTTAATATCCATAATTAATGAACTTGATTGTTTGAATGCTTGACTTCAAATCTCTCCTCTAATGCCTTGAAGATGTCTGATTGTATTACTCAATTGAAGCAATAAGAGAATGAATGCCTATAGAGAGATGTTCAAATGAGGGGAAGGGAGTTGTATTTATATTTTATACACAATTTACACCTTTACAGGTTTAAATTTTGAAGAAGGTTAACATCAGGGACCACTTTCCCGTTCCACATTTTCTTGACCATTAAGGATTCAAATTTGGGCCCATTTTGAATGGACCATGGCACTAGGCACCATAGTCCAGGAGGTCTATGGTGTCCTAGCTATTTGGGTTGGGATAAAGGTCAATGAGCATGGAATTGTGTTGGGCTTCCAAAATTGACCATGGATTGAGCACAATTAGTCATGAATCAAGGGCATGAGGGAAAATCACCAAAGTGAGCCCAAAATGAGTGTGAAATTGTAGAGGGATACAATTTACGACACTACACAACTACTGATGAAATTGGCTATCCAAATCTTAAATTACAAAAAAAAAAGTTTTCAAAAAAGATTACAAACTTTTAATGATTGTGATGAAAGTTATGCCCTATTGAAAATTAAGAAAAAAAGACTTTGGAGGCCAAAAACCTATTAAAAACAACACAATTTAAAAAGAAAATATTAACACCACAATGTTTGACAAAGCCAACTTTCCGTCAACCATTTAAACTCCAAAAACGCCCTCTTGGTTTGCAAGTTATAGCAAAAAGAAAAAATCCACCCCTTCACAAATTTTGTAGATAACCTAGTAGTCAAGTATAGACTGCTAACACTTTGAATAGAGCTAAAAATAACAATTAGCAGTTAACATTAAATTAGTGGAGTTTGAGTTGTTTGTTGGTGGTGATCATCAAGGTTTGACTTGGTTTGTGTGCCAAATATAGGAGAGTGCAAATAGGTCATTGTTGAGCAATGAAAACCCGATGAAGAATGTTGTGGGTTTTGGTGGTGGAGGCGAGCTAAGCTCTTTCTTTTGCCAAACACTCCTTAATACTTGATCACATGACCTAAACCAAACTTTGATTATTTATGGCTTTCCAACATCTCTTGACTTATTTAAGAATGACCTTGCCTCAGTTTCCCACACATGCAACTACATTTATGCTCTTTTACAACAATGAAAATGTGATCTTGAGTTTCAAGAATCGTCTAATGAACAAAGACAAAGAATCTTGTCTAATATATCATGACTTGAGTGCAAGCATGGGAGTTGCCGAATTTGTTATCGCTCACCTTCATACAAAGAAGCATATTAAATTCATAAAGAAGAGGATGATTGAAACAATTTAAAAGAGAAGAGAAAAGAAGAGTAAAGGAAGAAACAATGGAGAGCGGAGGCATTCAAATGAGAAGCAAATCATCAACATTCTACAAACTTGCCTATGTCTTCAATGGTCATGTTTGCAACTAGAGGAACCCTAAGAATTTACATGCAAGAATCTAGGAAGAAGTGTTGGAACTAGTTGGAATCATATGCATTTCCTTGAAGAACACTTCATCCAAGGATTGAAAATTCAAAATTATTGCCTTGAAGAGGTCTCTATTGCTTGATTTGTACCATGGCTTCCTATAGGATTGTATGCATCAATATCTTGTAGAAAAAACTATCCAGTAATTGAGTGAAATCAATACTAAGACTATAAAAAGACTAGGATTGTGCCTCGTTATATTCAATCCTCCCAATCAACAATGCCTCATGTTCACTAGGAAGCATCTATGGACAAAGAAAAATGATTTGGGGAAAAACTAGACTAGATGGCCACAAACAAAAAAAGAGAATCCTACAAACAAAATTGTATTTGGTCCAAATATGGAAAATTTCATCAGGTATATCTACTAAAACATTTTGCTTGTTTTTACAAATAAAATGTACTATGGAACTGTACAGATTCTATAAGGTATCACAAGATACAAGGGTAAAAAGAAATTGCAAAATTTACAAGTTACCAATTTTGACAAAACAAAAAGCTTTTTTTTGTTTCTCGGGCCTTCCAAACTCAATGGCAATGTTTGTTTGGCTCAAGACTCCATAGATAGGGTTGAGTGATAGATTCACCAAATTTTGCGAAGAAACTTGCTATTTGTGGTTCTAATGACATGTTGGAACAAACAAGATCTAAATATAAGAACAAAGATAACTTCCAAAGGTGAACAATCAGCACAAAAAGCATGTCCATCAAATAAAATGAGTGTAAAATGTACAATGAGTGCCTTGCATATAAAGAAGAGATAGAGGAGGTAGAAAGCTAGGACTAAATGTTTGATTACCCTCCAAATGTGAAACACATGTTAGCTCATATGACAAGTGTGAGAGCATGTGTTAAGTGTGCATGAGATAGATGTCTCAAGAGGTGAGTAAATGTTTCTCAACCACATGAAGTTAGACAAAATCTAAAAAGTCCCTAAGTGGAGACTTAACAAGTGTGAATGGGTCAACCTAAAAAGTGTGATATGCTAACTAGTTTGATAATGACCCTATTTACACTAACACATTGTTCATCCTCAAAACCTTAATCTTCTTTCTTGTCTAGTTCTCCACAAGAGCTTTGAACTCTTAAAACCTATAAAAAAGACCTTAGATTCAAACTAAGAAGAACATACATGTTTTCTTGGAGAAACCACCAATAAAAGAATTATAGTATAGGGAATTTCCTAGTGAAGGTACACCAACAAGACTAAATATGTTACTATGAATCAAATCCAATCCCTTCAAATCTAGTAGAGATCGAATAAAATGTAATAGGGTTTTGCTCACAAAAGTCAAAATCCAAAGAACAATCAACTAGCCTCTCTACTATACAATTAAATTTCAAGGCCATAAGGCCTTTCTCACCAATGTGGCCAATGCATTCATGCCACAACATAGTCTTCTTAGTAGGCAGCTTACAATTCCCAAAATCACAAACCTCTAAACTATTACATACAAGAATAATGCTTGCATCAAGGCAAAACAAAGTTCCAAAGCAAACTCTTGTGGCCAAAATCTTGTCTCCACACAAAATTTTGCATGTTAACTTGTTGAAGACTAGCAACACACCCATATCAGTCATTTTGCTCACAAAAAAACAAGTTTCTCACCAAACCAAGGATGTGCAAAATGCCAAAAGAGACTTGATCCATCCATCTCTAAAAATGAACTTGACTCTGTCATGTCCAACAATCTTGAGAAACACGTTGTCTCCCAAGTAGACCTTTCCGTCATCAGTGCTCTCATAATCAAAAAACCACTCCCTATGGGAATTCATGTAGAAAGAAGCTCAAATTCAACCATCCATGCATCCTCACATGCATATGTAGTAAGGGCCACAACAAACACATCTCTAGTGTCCTTGTTTGAGGTCTTTGAATCTAAATCATCATCAAACTATTTCTCAGCCTTCTTCTCTTTGCAATTCTTCTTAATGTAGCTGAATTTTCCACAATCCTAACATTTGATATGAGATTTGTTAAGAGACTTGGATCTCCCTTTAGACTTGGATCTCTTATCATTCCTCTTGTTTTTGGCTTTTTCATTTAAATGACCTCCAACAACTAAAGCATCCTTAATGAATTATGATGTTTTTCACCTCATTTCTTTTGACAATAAAGCACTAACCATGTCCTCAAGTTTCAACTTGGAGACAGAATTAATGATCGCCATTATAAGAACACAAGTTCATACACTAGTCTTCCTCATCCAGTTTTATATTCACAAAAGATAACTAGCTCACTACAATGTTGAAGGTGCTCAAGGGAACTATCACAAAATCACCATAGATCATCATCAACAAATATTTCTGAAGAAAAAGCTTGTTAACAAGGAACTTTGTCTAATATAAGTTCCCTATTTTTTTCCAAAGGTTCTTGATGGTGGTTTCTTCTAATACATTCAAGAGCAATGAAATGAAACAAGACAAGCAAAAAAACTTTTGGCTTTTCTATCAACCACTACGAGTCTTTTGCAATCATTCCTTGAGGTTTTTCACCAAAAGCTACAATCCACAAATCTCTATCAACAACAAGATTCTTTGTCTTGAGATTCCAAGGTTCAAAGAAAGTGTTGTTGAGCTATTTAACCTCCACTCTAGATGTGTTTTCCATTCTCCATACCCTAGAAAAATATCACCTACACAAAACCCCCACTCAAACATGGTTTAATAGAACAACCTCTCCTCCTATGAATCTAACAAGCTAAGCTAGCTCTAATACCAAATGAAAGAAAACTATATTAGATCTGCAATAATCCTATGACAGAAACAATGCAAGTAAGAATGTAATAGCTAAGAGAAGACATGATATACCCAAAGAAAACTCTTATGCGAAATCCAAACAACAAAAGCACATTCAATGTATCAATCTCAACAAGAAGGTTACAATACAATGTAAAGACTAGCGGTTCCTGTTTATGGTGGAAAACGGGGATTCATTAATCTAATTGTATGAACTAGGAATGAAACCCATTCACAACCATATTTCATTAAGGGGAATAAGACTCAATATGATCAGCCTCAAATCTATAGGAAAGGGCTGAGCACAAATTGGATCTTAATTCTCCTTGTTTTATTTGAAATTGATTTTAAAAGTGTATGAATAAAGGTTAATGATGTAAAATTGACAATGATCAGCATAAAT